>NC_052017.1:147075356-147380474 GCF_015832195.1 Motacilla alba alba
GCTTTGAGCAATCTGGTCAAGTGAGAGGTATCTCTGCCCATGGCAGGGTGGTTGGAACGAGATCCTTAAGGTTCCTTCCAACCCAGTTCAATCTGTGGTTCTGATTTATCTCATCTGAATACACTGGTTGGATAAGTGAATGTCTCCATGTCAATTTATCACCCTGGCCTCTCTTTACAGCCACTGGCAAAAACCAGGCATTTCAGGATGGAAAGTTTTCTGATGCAGGGTGGGTGCCTCCTTACAGAGCCCCCTTGCCCAGTGGATTTTTTGGGAAGCACAGATTCTGTGGGTCCTGTTCATATCCACTGTTTTTTAATAAAGCGGTTTGTGGTAAGAGCATCACTGATCCCTCCTGTTGTTTCTCTCAACAGAGCTTGTGTGACCCCGAGCCCCCAGCATGGACAAGCTTTAGAGGATGTGATTTTATATTGAAACCAACAGCAGCAACACGAAAGGGAAAATCTGGTAGATTTACCCAATACTTGTGTTGAAAATAATATTCCAAAGCATTTGCACCTATTTTGTCTTATTTTATTGTGACATTTAAATGCACATTATCCATGGGCTTTGTTCTGACACCACATGCAAGAGGCTAATATTGATACTCAGTTAAAATACTACAGAGCTGGGCCAGGTCCCAGGGCCTTCCTCAAGAGACTTGTGAAGACTCAGCCCTGGCCAGGACTTCAGCCAAGAGAGGAAAGACAGGAGCATCTCCTTTCTCTTCCACTTGTGAAATGAGTCTTGTGACACTCAGCTCTGCACAGGAATGAGAGATGATGGATGGGATGGGATGGGATGGGATGGGATGGGATGGGATGGGATGGGATGGGATGGGATGGGATGGGATGGGATGGGATGAGCAGGCTTTATGCCTTCCTCCAGGATTATGGAGGATACCATGCTAGGGAAGGACAATTCTTACCTGGCCTGCCTTGTGCTGAGGGTCTGCAATCTTCTCTGGTGACATATTCCATGTAAGCAAATGGCCAGAGCTGGATGTAGGGTTCATTTTAATAAATTAAATTACCATGTTCAAGTCTTATTTCATGGCTCTTCTGTTCTTCTCTTTACTTAGTTTACATTTACATTACTTTTGCACTTGTGCTTTCTCCAGGGACCTGCAGGCATCCTGGCTGGCAAGGTGACATCCTGCTGGAGTGACATTCTTCTGCATCCCTGGAGTCCACACCCTCAAAACACACTAAACAC
The DNA here is from genome assembly GCF_015832195.1 of Motacilla alba alba. Classification (NCBI taxonomy): domain Eukaryota; kingdom Metazoa; phylum Chordata; class Aves; order Passeriformes; family Motacillidae; genus Motacilla; species Motacilla alba. Next base: position 147,076,572 of record NC_052017.1, read on the forward strand.
ATTTGCAGCAGATGGGAGCACATCCAAATACTGTATGTGTTCCATAAAACCTTTTAATTTTCAGGAGCCTGTGGCCTTTCTCAAGCCAGAGGTGAGGAAAAACACAATCATTATTAAACTGGTGAATTGAGAGTTGAGAGTGGGGGGGTGGGGGAATTGGTGTTGGTTTTTGTTGGTTCAGGGTTTTTTTAGGAACAAAAAAAAAAGGATGAAAGGGGCAAAAGTTCCCTGTTTCACAGTTCCTAAGGTCACACTTCATATTAAGGCTCCATTTATAAAGAGCACGTAATTCCTTGATACATGTTGAGGTGATTGATGAATCATTTATTGTGCATTGCTATTGAACTGTTGGTCTCCAGAGCTGTGATTTAACCATCTGTAATACCTGCAGCTGCCGTGGACACGGTCATCGATAACGCTGGAACACAAAGTATTTGTGTGCATAACGTGCTTACCACATCTAACATTTATGAATGCTTTATAAACAATTTATAAATGAAATCTTAATATACAGCATAACCTACTTTTAATGTTGTGGCAGTTACATAACCTGTTTCACCTTGATTCATCTCAGTTAACTTCGGGCACCTTGTGAAGGTGTCTCTCTTTATAGCCCTGTACCATTTCCTTCTGCATTTTTTTCCTTCCCTTCCTCCCACTGCTCCTTTACCCCTGTTCTGCCCCAAAGGTTCTGGTCTGGGGTGCTGCAACCTCACAGGCCCCTGTGTGATGATGCAGCTTCACATCAGCAACTCACTCACATGTGCACACACCAAAGGAAAACACTCCCCTGCCTTTTCTTTGCCCTTTTCAACCCAAACCCACTGCATGGGTTCAGTCTTGTGTGGCCACACAAAGAGGTGAATCAGGCAAAGGAATGGGCAGGGAATGGCACCTCTGCTCTGGATCTCAGCTGTTGGGAAAGGAGGTGGAAAGCAGATGCCTGAATCAGACCATGGCATCACTTCAGCCACTGGCCTGGACCAGTTTGTAAGGACATGGGCAGACTTTGGAGAGCAGAAGGGCCCAATTTCTGACACAGATTAGTGGTGACATCCTCACAGTCATTAACAAGATGCTCATTGTTACACTGTTTCAAAAGTTGGCCTGATTTCTCTCTGGCAGTGTCTACATTATCTTTTTCAAGCTGAATCCAGGCTGAAGAGGGGCTGAAGTTGCCCTTCTCCAGCCATGGCACCAGAGAATGCTGGGCTGTGACAAATTCTCTGCAGAGGATCCATCCCAGAAATGGTGCTGAGCTGCCTCGTTGTTAACAGATGCCTTCCCTTATGCCAAGTGGTCCCTGAGCAGCTCCTGAGGAGTTTTCCTGTGGCTGTGAAGATGGAGAGGCTGGGAGGATGGGCAGGCACCAGCTCTTGGAGGAGAAACACTTGGAAGAGCAACTGCAAGCAGGAGGTGGCTGAGCATTGCTTTGCCTGGTGCACAGTGCCGGGGACAACGTGGCTCGCCAGGCAAGTCTGTGCATCTGATTTACACCTCCAGGGTGCATTTCTGTGGTTGGTATAGCCACACACTGAGCACATCTTGGCCTGGAAGGATCTTCTGCACAGCCAGACTTGTATAAATGCAGTGCCAGATTTTGGTGAGATGCCTTCTCCCTGTGCCAGGGTTCCAGGGAGCCAGTGGTGATGGCCCAGGCCACACAATGGCATGTCAAATATCAAATATCAAATTTGCAGGTTTAGATGAAGATTGCACATCTGGGCACAGGGTCAGCAAATTTCCCAGGGAGTGTGTGACTGAATTAGCTGTCAAAAGAAGGCCTATTAATGTGTTATTAATGTGTTTCTATTGGTGTGTTTAACATTAGGCACATGCTTGGCTATCTGCTGAATCAGGAACACAGGGACAGGAAGGGAGCAGTGTATGTTGAATGGCATGTCACCTACACACAAAGTCCCACTGGTGTTATGGAGTTGATGCATTGTGAACACAGTGGCCTAAAGCATCCTTCCAACAAGAAACATCAGATTGTAACAAAACAGACAAGAACCTGTTCAACTGAAATAGCTCAAGATGCTTCAAGGAGAGCATCAAACTCCAGTTTAGCAGCTAAAATTGGTTTGAAGCATTTTTTCCCCAACGTGAACAAAGCATTAGGTAGGGGTCTAACAGAGATGCAGAGGAAGGAAAAAAAGAAAGGGACAAGTTGATCCTTTCTGTTGGGACCAAACAAAGAAAAGCAGAAAAGTGCAGTGAGTGGAAGAGTCAGTGGGAGGGATGAGGTGAGAAAGAGCAAGATGAGAAGCTGAGAGCTAAAGAGATGCTGAACAACCCAAGAACCCTGATCTAACCCCAGAAGGAAACAGTTGTCATGGAACACTTGACACAAAAATTTTATTCAGATCTTTTGCATCTTCTGTATTAAGAAAAGAGCATGAGTGTTTCCAAAGCTCTGTAAAGCAGCCACCTGTAGGAAAGCCTTCAAATCCCCCCTGTGCCCACACAGCTGAGCTGCACGCCCAGAGCTGCAGAAGGCTTGGTTCCATCGCAGGAGCTGGCAGCCAGCACTGCTCTGGGGTGTGCAGTGCCAGCAGGATGGATGCACAGCCCCACTGCAGGGGCAAAGTGCTCACACCCAGGAAGGGAGCCAGAGGACTCAAGGAAGGGAGGGTGCAGCTGGCCCTCACTGAGGAAACCTTAAGAGCTTCTAGATTTGGAATCCAAACACAGGAGCCCCAGGACTGACAGAAGGAGCTCAGGCAAGGCTTGGCATCAAATGGTTTTTAAGTGCTTACAGTCAGTCTTCTAAGACGGTCCTTCCAGCCTTTGAGCTTTTTCTTAAAGGATGGAAAGGACGAAAGAATCATGGAATGCTCTGGGTTGCAAGGAACATTTACAGGTCTAGTTCCAATCCTCCAGCAATGAGCAGGGATATCCTCAGCTGGATCAGGTTGTTCAGAGCCCTGTCCAACCAACCTTGAATGTTTCCAGGGGTGGGGCAGCCATCACTTCTCTGGGCAACCTGTGCCAGGGCTTCACCACCCCCAACATCAGTATTGGGACACATTGAGGCATTTCATAAAGTCACAGATTAAGCCAAGTTGGAAGGGAATCCAAAAGAATCAGCAAACTCCCACCCCTTCACAGGACCATCCCCAAGAGTCCCACCATGTGCCTGAGAGCATTGTCCAAACACTTCTTGAGCTCTGTCAGGCTCTGGGCTGCGACCCCTTCCCTGGGGAGCCTGTTCCAACACCCAGACAAAGGGTGAAAAACCTTTTCCTAATATCCAACCTAAACTTCCCTGGACACAACTTCTGGCCATTTGTTGCCTTTAACGTGAATGCCTCTCCCTCTCCTCAGCTGACAGGGAACAGGCACTGACACAGGAGCCACACTACAGAGCAGACAGGGTTCACCACCTCTGAGTTCATCTAGGAAGAGAAAGTCTGAGTGAGGCTGAAATTTCAGTTCCAGGGTCCAACACAGTCTTTCAGAGACACAATACAGAATCAAGAGATGCACATTATTATCAGCAAAAACACACAGCACAACCAAGAGCTACAGACTAAAGAGACTGGCAGAGGTGTAAATAACAAGCCACAAGTATTTATTCAGGTAAAGTTACATAACTTATGCTTCTCCAGTGCATTCATATATGGGATCGACATCTGCTCTCAGCAATGGCCATTTAAATTAGGAATAATTTATTGCAACCACTGGTTTGTATCAGATTTACAATAAACAGTTCAGCTCATCATGTTCAAAATAATTGCTGGGTGTTTCAGAGAAAGAAAATGAAGTTTTCAGTACCAAGAAAGGAAAGCAGATAAGAAAAGTATCATCCTTCTTTCAAGCAGTACAAGGACCTATCCTGACAGCAACCCCAGTGATTTTAAGCACCTTTCCCTCAACCCCTCTCCAAATTACACTAACACTTAACTATCTTCCTTCTGGACAAGTTAAAAATGATCCCCAGAAGGAAGAACTTCTTGTGTTTCATGTCCCTCACCCAAACAAGTAGAAGTCTGAGAAAATTGGGGAAGATATCATAAATGCCAAAAGCAACTAAGTGTCCAAGTTGACAAGGGACAGAGTAGTCTGCTATACAATGAACAGATAGACCTTTAAGGGTCAGCTCACACATAAGAACTTATATTTATGTGCACATATGGCAGATTTATAATGGCATATTGGATAACAAGAAAATATGCTGCCTGCTTTTCTTATAGTAAAACCTGTTCCCATTCCAACAGCTTCAGTGGGGTGTAGGTAAGGATCCTTCATACATAAAAGGCACAGCAATGTTGCATCCCAGGATAGGCTTCACAGGATAATAGCCTCTCTTCTCAGAGAATGCTGGCAAAAATTAATTAGAGAACAGTCCCTTAGCTGGGTAAATTGAAGCATCCTGACTACAACAGCATCTACTTTTCAATATTTTTTATTTCAATGTTGTCCTTTTAAAGCCTTAGCTGTATTCCTAGAATCTGCAGATTATCTTCTGAATAAAACCCAATTTGAATTTTACTCCAACAGTGCTGTGCAACATAGCACAGACATTCATGTCAAAACCAAGCTTTTAGAGAAGATGTACTGGTTTAGCTCCTGCTCTCCTTGGATCTCGTTTTTCTGGGTGTTGCCTATCCTGTGACAGAGAATTCAGCCTCATGGCACAATCTGGTCAGCCAAGCTCCACCAACACAGAAAAGCAGGCCCAACTCAGCTGTTGGACCCTCTTTCCAGGGGAGTCTCAGGCCTAGAGCCAGTCTAAGGAATAGTTTTGTTACTGGACCTCACTGGCACCTGACAGAGCAGGGAATCATTGCAAACAAATCCTCAGCAGGGCTCAGATTTTTATCAGGTCAAGACTGAAAACTTCCAATTTCAGGGCTGAGTCCAGAGCCACAGCTCAAGCACAAACATTGATAACACTGCCACAAGACAGGTTTTTAGAGATAATACCCTGCAGACACTGGAAATGCAGCTACCATGCTACAGCCACAGTTCCCTCCGGTTGGGAATATATTTAGGATGAACAGTCACTCGCAAGCATGCAATGAACGGGGTTTGGAGCACTATGGGAAACACCAATCACATGTAAAAGTACCCCTGGGCATGATGCAGAGAGCCAGAACTGAGCAGGAGGGGTCAGGCCAGGCATTCATGGGGGGCCATGTTTGCACGAATTCTAAAGAAACAAAGAATCTGCAAAGAGATTGTGCATGTAGATTTAAATCATGTAGAGCTAACTGGAGTGTCCCTGCCACATCTTGGTGTATCCACCCCCAAAAGCATACTACCACCAAATTTAACTGTGCATTTAAGAAAAGACTGGGATAGGTTTTAAACATATGGTCCACGAAATAGTGTATTAATCATACAGCTAAAACATCTCCCTGCTTTACATGGGGTAAAAACATGTCTCACTATACAGAAACATTATTCTGAAAAATAGGCTAAATTATCAGTATATTCAACAACTATTTTCACACTCAGGAATTCCATGGCCTTAACTGCCTAATAATTAAACTTAAAAAACCCCCAAACTTTAGGAAAAAAAAAAAAAAAGGGAAAAAACAGACACACTTAAAAAGTGGTGTATTAGTATGAAAAATCTGGTGAGAAGAATTTGCAAAAACTCATGAAAAGTTATATTAATGATCATCTGATTAATTCTGGTGGATCTTTAAGAGTCTGCAAATGTTTCAAGTGACTATGACTGTGTAGAACAGAACTGTGAAAGCCTAAATTCACAGCCAAGCCTTAGGCAGCCCAAAAGTTGCCTTATTTATTCTCTCAAGGACAAAACTCTTTTGCTCTTCTCTCTCCTTTCTAGTTCAGAGATCTGCCAAACTAAAGGCAGTGACTTTACCAGGAGCAAGTGGCACTGGGCTCAGGGGAGGGGGAGAATAACTGGAGGCTATTCTTACTTTCAGTAACACACTGAAAAGCACCACCGCTGCTATTTACTACCAAAGACACCAAATTCTCAGCAAACAAATGAACAAGAGCAAGCCAATGAACAAATCTAACAGAGATCTATATCCCAAGGGAACATGCCATGAGTCCAGCATAAACCAGGAGGAATTTCATACAGATACACAGATCTTACTGAAAAATGATCAAACAGGATTATTCAAACAGGATTTAAGACCTTCAAACACATTGCGAAATTCAGCCCTCAAGACTCTTTCAAACCACTGATATCAATGGAATATATTGAAGTATAATGCAAATAGTTTTAAAGGCTTTCTGAAAACAGAGGAAAACTTCAGCATGGTTATAATCTCTCTCTCTCTCTCCCTCTGAAATTAGCAAAAGCAGCTGTCCAAATGACTATCAGCCAATTCAGAAAGTGTTCAGCTGTTCCTCCAAAGTAGAGACTGTGTCCTGGGGTTGGACAGAAACAAGCTGGGGTCAAGCAGAGGATGTGCCAAGCATTGCTGTGTGCTGTGGGTAATCAAGTAGCACACAGTGCATTCACAGCTTAGCTGGGGCCACGGGCTCTGTGGCACGGATGTGGACACTGGGAAGGCAGAGCCAGGACAGAGGCAGCTCCCTGCTGCAGTTGTCTTCATGGAATTTGATATTCAGGTAGAAATCACCCGTGTAGAGGAAGAGAAGTGCTCCAAAGTACACAGAGTCTTTGGTGGGCTTTACCTGGCAAAGAGAATACAAAAATCAGTACAAATAAACCATCAACAAAGCAAATTAATTGCAGTTTGCAATTCATTAGCTCCTTCAAAGGGTCTCAGAGTACTCCCAATTCACATCTTAATAATGCTTTCATACAAAAAGGAGTAAACATCTCATCCCTATTCTAGTAAAAATGTTACTTTAAAAAATTAATCCTGTTATTCACTCATGCAGTAAATCTGTGCCACAGCTCAAAACAGAACATGAACCTTTAGGAGTAACTGATTCCAAAACAGAATTTGTTTAAGGTAGACATCACCCTAAATCTCTCCTTAGACTGTATTTACCAACATCTCTATTAAAGTTCTAAATCACATCTCTGAATTAATGTTAAAGACATGATTTAAACACCATTTCACAGCTTAGCAATAAGTTCATTCTGCCTTATTGCTGAGACACAGTCTGACTGCAAATTCAAATAATGAAGTTTAGCAAGAAACTTCCCAAAAACAGTAGCCGTCCTGATTTTACTTGTCCAAATCAAATATACAGAGTTCACACTGTTTCTACATTTATGTATCTTCCTTCACCACAAATCCATCTACAATCCATATCTTCACAACAAATAATATATCTCAGTCCATCATTTCAGCAAGACACTTCGGTAATTTCTAACTTTAACACTCCCACCACTGTTCAGCATGTGATAATGTTTGAATTAGTATCTGCTTCCACAAGATGTTAAATCCAGTTTCAGGATGCCTAGAACTGAGTTACAGCGAATGCAAAACACCAAACCAACACAGAGCCACTCCACTGGATGGAATTTTTCAAAAAATTGTGAAAAGGCAGCTTCATCCCAGGAGAAAAGTCCCAATAAAGGCTGAGGCTCTGAGACAGGTGATCATGGCTGTTCCCCACTACAAACAATTTCATGATATGGTAAACTGGGACCTGAACAATGGGGTGTGAACTGGGGAAGTACTCATGGACACCCTTTGCTGAAGGACAACTTGCCACTGCTCGGGAAGACCAGAACAGGGATGATGGGAAGGTCATGGTGGGGAAGAGGGGGAAGGCAAATGATCAACAGAAGAATTCAGGGGTGCAGGAAACTCAAGAATATTCCAGAGAGCTGAAAACTTCCAGCCACTACCTTCCATGAGGCAGATTCTCTGTAGCTTTCAGGAGTGAAGGGAATGAGCTGTTTCCATTTTCTCCAGTTCTAGCTTTTTTTTGGACTTTCACTACCGAGTTCTTTAGCCAGGAGACATCATCCTGTGCTATCCAGGAGCTAGCAGGAGACATCCCCTGGGCTACCAGTCTGCTTTGTTGGACCTCTCTAAACTGGAAGAAGTCCAGAGAGGGGCCACAAAGTTGCTGAAGCTACTGGAGCAGCTTTTGTACAAAGACAGGCTGAGAAAGTTGGGGTTGTTCAGCCTGGAGAAGAGAAGGTTGAGTGGAGACCTCACAGCACCTTCCAGTACTTGAAGGAGCAACAGAGAAGCTGGAAAAGGCTCTCTGTCAGGATCTGTAGTGATAGGACAAAGAGTAAGGGGATCAAATTTAAAGAGGGGAAATTTAGGAGATATATATGTATATATATATATATATATATATGGAAAAAATTCTTTACTGTGAGGGTGGTGAGGCCCTGGCACAGGCTGCCCAGGGAATCTGTGAATGCCCCATCCCTGGGAGTGTTCAAGGCCAGGTTGGGTGGGGTTTGCAGCAACCTGCTGGAATGAGATGAGCTTTAATTTCCCTTCCAACCCAAACTATTCTGTGTTTCTATGACTCTAAATTGCAGCTCCTGCACAAGGGCCTGTCTGTTCACAAGCAGCCACATCCTCAGAGCCAGGAGAGCCCTGGCTGCCTTTAGTTTTGGTGCTGAGCACTTCTGCTGACCTACAGCAAACTTGTATCGGCATCGTGTCATCCACATGAGGGATCAGAGCAGGCACAGATGTTCCCCTGACCCCGTCCTTGGCATCTCCCCTCCGCTCTGGGTACAAGTTCCTGCCCTCTGGCACTGCGTCTGGCCACACAGAACAACATCCAGTCATGTCCCCTCTTGCTCCCCTGTCCTTCTCCCAGGGCTGCCTGCCTGATTTCTGCCTCACTGAACTGATGTGGCCTTTCCTCCAGAGGAGAGCAGAGGCAGGCACTAATGCCAGCAGTGGGTGCAGGCAAACAGCAAATGAAGCCTCCTCAGCACCCTTAGCTGTTCCAAGCTCCCGGTCCATTTCTCCTAATCTGGCTGCACCATGAAGGAATGTCTGTAACAGCACAGCTCAGAGCCCTTGGCAAGCAGGAAGGTGGCTCCAGGCTCATCAGCATCAACACCAGACATCACATTCATGGTTTGGGCTCTACCCACATCTGTTGTGTCACCACCACTGTATCAACACTTGTGGATTGGAGAAGAAACAAGGGGAAGCAAAATGAGCTTGAAACCTTCGCTTTGCTCAAGTGCAGGTGGCTCTGCAGAAGTTACAAGATGTTTCCTTCAAAACAGGAACCAACTTTGGAAAGAAAGGCTGTGTCTCCAGTGGGGCTGCCTACAAACATTCCCAAAGATCAGACATTCCATTGCAGCAGTCAGGTCACTAGAGGGTCATATCCAGCCCAGCTGCTACACTAGGCACAGGACTAATTTTGAGGTTAAACCTACATTTAGGAGTCCAAGGTCCTACTACAAAAGGAAGATACCTGGTCAATGAGACAGTGGAGCAGACACAGAATGGTCTCCCTAGGCAGCCTGCAGAGCCAGAATAGAGTTGCCTAAACACAGGTTATGGGATGGCCTAAGGCCCTGAGACACCTCCACAGGACTGGGAAGATGCCCAGGATATCTTACAAGATTTCTGGCAGCATCTGGTGGCTGGTGGGATACCCACAGCACCTGTATGATAGCAAACATCTACTTTTAGGCAACTGAATCTCAGCCCTGTGTTAATGAGCCAGGTTCTACCTGCTGCAGACCACATCTCCATGGACTCATGGGAGCTTAGTGGGCCAGCACCCCGGGTAACCCCTCCTCATTCAGGTGTCTCACTCCGGAACTGAATCCACCCAAGTGTCTGTAAAGTGGATGTCCACATCTAAGCCAGCTGTTCAACACAAGGATTCACCTGATCAAATGCAGAATGAGGCAAATTGTCCTCTAAACTGCATAAGTCTGATGACTTGCTCAGCCACTCAGAGTGGCTTGTTCAGGTGGTCACCTCCATGGCTGGCAGGACAGTGCAGCCCACAGCCTGCAGTGCCTGACCCAGATCAGCTCCGAGGAACACAACTCGTGCTTGACCCAGACCAAATTCATGTTATCCTCCAGTCCAGCAGCACACAGCTCTGGTGGTGCCACAGTCCAGACCTGCGCCTGTGTATCTGTTGAATCATTCATCAGGATGCTGACATTCCTGAGCCAGGGCAGAGTTAAAACAGGCTTTATTAAAATTCCACCATTCATGGAAACAAAGATGAGCAGCTTGTACCTCAGAAAATAATGATCGAAAATCAAGGAAAAAAAAGTCCACATTACTCCTTTGTTCCACCAAGATAGAAGAAAAATTAAGTTTCTAGATGCATCCTAATCCTTCCCTGATTCAGGCTACCATGTGGGACTGCGATTGCTTAGAACTAATTACTACTTATTTATACTGCTGTAGTACTTAGGGAGCTCAGTTGGAGATTAGGGCTGGTGCCAGCTACTGCTCGCTGCCCCAAAGAGTTTACAGTGTGAATAAAGCAGTGCCAAGAAAAATAATTTGTTCCAGATGGGCCACAGAGGACCTGCCAGAAGTGAGCAAATGTTCACCATGGCTTCTGAGCTGATTCAAAATGACCATCTACTAATGAATTTCTCCTCATCTCCCACTACCAATCGCGTGATAACACACAGAGGAAAAAATCCTGCTTGAGGATAAGTAATGGCACAAGCAGGGACAACAAGAAAGGATGAGTGGCTGGGAGTTACAGGATTCTCCACAGAAGGCAATATTTTTTTCTTTTAATTTGGCATAAAAGCAACTCTGTCTGATCAACTAGGTATTCAACAAAAAATAGAGGTAATAATTAAGAAAATTTAATAATAGGGCAAAAGATAAACTTTATGTTGTAAAGCAACATAAAAAAAATCCTCTGTATTTTAATGGATAAGTTCCACCATGTTAACTCATGTTTAAAAAACACCCACTGAATAAAAAATGTCAAATATTTAAGTCATAATGGAGAAAGTCACTTTTTCTGTCAAATACAGAGAAAAGTAAGGTTAGCCAAATTAGAAGTTGAGCTTAAAAATGCAGACTTTACTTAATTTAAAATTCATAGAAATAACTCAATATCCTTCAAAATTTTCCAGAAAAGGCTTTGCTTTTTGAAGTATCATATCCAGCAGAGACTTTGTGACACAAACCCAGGCTGCTGCATCGAACTGAGGTAAAAGCACAAAGAGGTTAATAAGCATCATTACATTAAGTCCAAGATAAATCTTCTAACTTGGACTTCAAGCCACAAGAAAGGGAAATACAAAATTGTGTGACTTTTACCCTTTCAACAATTTATATTCACACTGCAAAGCAGCATGTGCATCCTCAAAATTGCCATATATGTCCCTTGTCTTTCAGGTAGCAGCAGAAACAGCTTTGAGACTTTTTAGTCTGGAATCAAAAATAACAGTGAATTTTTGAGCATGAGACTTAATATGAAACTAACATTTAGGAAGGCAGAGGGACCTGTTGGGGGTTTTTTATACCAATAATGAAGTTTCTGCATGACAAAAGAGTGAATTTTCAGGGTGTGAGGAGTATCTGCCCTTGCTGCAATACCTGATGCTCCCACTCGTTCTTGATCACGCACCAGTGATACGCCAAACCAGACTTGATTCTCCATCCTTCCTCCCACCCAGCTCAGCCCTGCAATAAATCATGTCAGCATCCTTGTGCCAGTGTCAGTGTGAAGTCAGCCCAATTAACTTAAACTGCTGACCAACGTGGTTTTTGCTAAACTGGACAACTTTGCACAAAAACAAGTTCTCTCAGGGTCTGTCCTGATGGGCCTGCAGGGGGAGAGGGGAGCATCTTTCACAAGCAGCTGGGAAAGGGCAGCACCTCAAGCCACTTCCACTAAACAAGAAAAATAGTCAAGTGCCCATGACCTCAGGTTAAAAAAATGATGGGGATATTTTTTACAACTTCCATACAGCAGCACTGAGTTGAAAAACAGCAGGGAATCTGGTCCAGTATCTCAACTTTTGTTAATAAAACAGAGAAACTCTGGTTGTTTTTCATCTCACACAGCCATGAGCTTCTTTGGTTTTTTAACCAGCTCCTATCTGACTCTTGGCCAAACTCAGAGCACAAGCACAATTCTGAGCATGGTGGTTCTTCCCCAAAGCATAAAATGCACAAACCAGGGCTTCCCCTCATCCCCCCCAAACAGGTGGAACTTCCTGAAATCTATTTTCTATTCCTAAATTAGTTATTCTGAGGGAAGAAAGGGCCTCTGGCAGACATAAAGGATTTTCTTCCACAATCAGGGCTCCACACCCCAAAGAACGCGACCAAGCACTTTCCCTAGGAGCCTGTGTAGTGTCAACAACACGCAGTGAATTGTAACACTTCTTGTCTAAGAGTCGACATTTTGTCCATTTCACCTTTTTGTATGGAAAGGAGGACAAGCAGCAGAAAACAATTCTATTTTTAACTTCTTGGGGATTGTGTTTACAGGAGAAATGTCAAACTACTGAGCAATGGGGCAAAGGCAGGGACCGTAAGGTATGAGAAGGCTGCCTGGGCAGGCACTAGAGATGTGACCTCCTGACTTTTTGCCCCATAGGAGACTCAATCAGAAGGTAAGAATACATCACACTGACATCTCCCTTTTCCCTCATTAGCCTGGAGGGTCAGGCCCTTTGGCAGCTGTGTATCCAAACACCACCACTCTGATTAAAAACTCCACATTGTCAGAACCAGAGTCAAAGAAAGCCATCCCTGGATGATTTCTGTTGGCATATTTAAATTATTCAGCTACAAGAATGTAGTTAGCCCCCATTAAAAATCAAGTTGATGGTATATTTCATGCTCATTAGCTTTTAGAAATATTTTCTTCTGTGATGCGTAATTGAAAAATATGCATCGTGACTGTCTCTGTGATTAACCTTTAATTTCTCTCTAACTAAAGTTCACTTATATATTTAATTTTGACAGGTACATTTGATTACCAATCTGAAGAGCTGACCTAAACAAAGGTCCTAAGCACAATCCCAAACACTCACCCCATTCTTCATGTTTATTTCATGAGAATAATTTTCATGCCAGGTGTTTTGTTGTTGTATTTTTGGGAGGGAAGGATGTGGGAGAGAGTAGTGTTATCTATATTTTCAGTGTCTTGCTTTAGGAGAAAAAACCTCCTAGGCTTGAATTTTCTAGAGAAATTGAAAGAAAAATCATAATCTCAATTGTTTTAAAAAGAGGCTCTTTTTTTGCCTCATTTTATGCATTTCTTTATGGTTTTATAACAGTATGCTAAGCATCCAGGAAATGAACCAGCTCATCAGATTGGCCATTAATGCTTAGCATTTTCTTTTTGCAGTCTGTTGTGTTTCCTCAGGACCTGACTAAAACTGATTTGCTGAGTTCCTTGGCTCAGCCTGGGGAATGTTTCTTATGGACTAAAGAAAAAAAAAAAGTTATTTAAAATCTATTACTGCAGGCTGTGCTAGGAGACTCAAGGGACTGGCAATATGGTATTGAACATTCAATCTAGGGTTACCCGTTCACATTCAGCCAGATCTGGAGTGACCAGAAATTGCTGCCTCTGATAATTCACTAGTGGTATACATGGTAGGAAATTGCAGTCTTAAACCATTTCTGAGAGACCATTCCAGATGAATGCAGCAGCACTGTTAGCAATAGCTGCCATAATCATGGGGCTTTCCAAAAATTAATCTGCTTTAAAATGCACAATAGAGTAACGAAGCCCCTTTCAAATGCACATCACTCCAAATCCTGATACTTGTGACCAAACAACTCACTGTATCGATGTGGAAGGTGTTGGACCCCACGAAGGTGATGGCATCCTGCAGCTCGTAGTTGTGCACCCCATTCTGGTAATCCTGGTAGGGCATCATGGTCAGAGCAAAAGGCCCCACGCTGTGCTTGCTCCAGTTGGTCAACTTCACCTGCAAGGGGACAGGGTCCCCCACCTGGCAGGTCACCACCACGTCGCAGTCACAGACCTTGCCATCAACCAGGATGTCTGCAAATCAAGGAGACACATCCTCATTAGGCTGGACACCTGCTTCAGAAACAGCATTAGTCTTGACAGCAGGCTCAACAAGGAAAAAGTAACCTCAATGAAACCAAGAGTGTGGGACTGTTAATTCTGGGAGAGAAAACCCAGTGCTGTGCTGTTGTGCAGGGCACCTACTTGGGAAAAAAACAGCTCATGAGGGTCTGATGTCTGTCCACAGCTGTTGAAAGAGCTATGAAAAAAACACAATTATGATCTATACACAGGCACCAGAAGATATCTTTTTAACCTCCTCACTTGAAGGCCAAAGCTACAGACCATTCCTCATGGTTCTGCAAATCAACAGCACTAGGTGAAGGGAAATACAAACAGGAACCATCAATACAAACAACAGCTAGAGAGATCCAGGGCTGGAGGCTCATGTTCATCTGTTACAGCCAGAATAAATCCTTCTGTGTGGAGGTGAGCTTTTGGAGCAGGACAGACATTGGCAGAATTTGCAATGTAATACATAAATTAAAATACTGATTATAAGGAAAAGAGGGATTTGAAAATTATACTGGAGTACTACAAGCTTATTCACTCCTTGCACTTTAAATCACTCTGGGATTTCTATTTTTAATTTTCTACTTTTCTTTCCCTTACTGGGACAGCAGAAAATATAAAGCCTCTAAATTGGTTACTGCTGGGACAATGACAGCTGGAGTAATGTGTCCATTAACCTTGCCCATTTGCTTATACAGAACCAAAATGTTTCATTATCAACACACTATGAAATTGCCAGTCCAATTCCCTGCTCTGAAAGGGATCCCAGTTGGGCAGCATTACTGTATTTTTCAGACGAGGGTTATCTCCAATGCACTATTAATACAGGAACATTTCTATTTCACTATGGGTTCATGTTCAGAGATAAGAGAAAGCCCTGGGCACATGTAAGAAAGCATCCTTTGTGTGAATACCTATCCCCACAATCTCATATGCCCATGAGGCATTTCCATCACTCCTGCTCCTCCTTAGATGCTTGCCTTTTGACATATATCATATTATTCCTCTGCATTGGATTTACATTAGTAATATCCTCTCTTCAAGGAAAGATACTATTTTTATGCTTCAGGAGTTTTCACAGGAAAAAAAAAATACACCAAAGGGATATTTTTTAACTTAGTTTTGTTTTGTTGCCTTGGACAAAAAGTGCAAAATGATGCATGTTCTTGTGATGCCCTTTAGCCTGGCAAACTGAACAAGCCTCAACGCGGCCACTGGATAAAAAATAAACTAAAGTTATTGCCAAAGAAGAAAAAAGTTCAGAAAGGAACATTTATTCCAGAGGTCAGGCCAGCAAAGCTGAGGTACCGAGATGAAAACCTCTCCTTGACCAAAGCTGCCCAAATGCAGCAGTATCAGACATGAGAGGTTTGGCAAAAAGAGCACAAAAAACCCTTCAGTGTTCAAGCTGAAGCTATCCAAAACCAGTGTTGGTGTCCCAGTTGGAACAGCCCCTGTTCCAAAATCTTTTTTTTTTTTTTTTTTTTTTTTTTTTTACAATTAGAACAGTGTTGAGAAGTCCTGGAGTGCTGTGTCCAGTTCTGGGCTCCTCATTGCAAGAGAGACGGGGACACACTGGAGAGACTCCAATGCAGGGTCATGAGGAGGATTAAGGGACTGGAGCATCTCTCCCATGAGGACAGGATGTGAGCACTGGCACTGCTCAGGCTGGGGAAGACTCCAGGGGATTTCAGCAACACAGATGAACACCTGGAGGGAGGGTGCAAAGAGGACAGAGCCAGGCTCTTTGACTCAGTGCTGCCCAGTGGCAGGATCAATGTGCACACACTGAAACACAGGAGTTTCCCTCTGACCATCAGAGGGAAATTTCTTTACTGTGAAGGTGGCCCAGCACTGGCACAGGTTGCCCAGGGAGGTTATGGAGTCTCCATCCCTGGAGATACTCAAAAGCCATCTGCACATGGTCCAAGTGGCTTTAGGTGGCCCTGTTTGAACAGGGACGGGACCATGTGATTTCCAGAGGTCCCTGCCCATCTCTGTGATTCTCTGAAAGGAAGTGACAATCACCACTGTATCTTAGGGAAAGGCTAGAAAGCCTTTATGGCATTGGATTTCTCCTGCAGCAGCACACTCCAATGCCATGGGCTGTCCTGCCCAACATGATCAATCTGCTTCTTGCAGTATTGCCCTAAGATCATGGAGGTGAAGTTGGGGTTATAATGGTATCCCATTATCAGGGATTAACTGACTTGGGTTTCCCAAAACACAAAGAATGTGTGTCTGTGGATAACCTTTATGCTTCCCCCATCTCCTGGAACAAAGCTGAAGTCCAGTTGCTTCCCTCAAAAGCAGCGCATTTATATCAACTCATTGCTTTACATCAGTTCATGTTTCCAAGCTTCTCCCTGCAAGGTGACTCCTTTCATTAACCAAAAAAAACCCAACAAAACAAAACCAACACATTTGTTTTCAGCTTCCTCCACCCAGTGGGTTTTACTGCTGTGCAAAGGGTTAGATCCTCAGTCCAGCACAAACCTTTGGAAATACTCCCTAAGCTTAGTGGATGAATCTATATTTTCAAGCTGCTCATCAATTGCCTTTTAACTTCAATGGTCTGCTGTAGGAATTGTAAATGAACCCTTTGCCCTCTATCTCTACCTTTGTATCTAATAATAGCTCAGAGCATTTCTTTCTAATATCTTCATGAGAAAATAGAAAATCCAAACAAAAGGGAAGCATTGAAGTCTGGCTCAACCAGATTAATTTTTTTTCTCATTCAAAAAAAAAAAATTCTTTTAGATTGATTTAAAAGTGTGTGCGTGTGTGTGTGTGTGTGTGTGTGCACATGTTTGTGTACATATTGAGAGATAATTTCCTTCCTTCCCAGAACACACTTCCCTCCTGCAGTACCAGAGCCAAGGATCTCAATGAGATGTCAGATGAGAGAGCACACATGGCTGGCGTGCAAAATACTATGGAAAGGAGTGTTTAAAAACAGCCCCCTTTCATCAGGGAGAACAGCTTGGTTTGACAGGCAGCTTTACTCCCTTCCTGACACAGAAAACATCTCATGGACCATACGGATTTGCTTTAATATTTTCATCCATGAGCAGAGGAAAAGCCATGTGCACAGGGTCCCGTTTCTGCAGATTCAGCTCCCTCACACAGATGGCATATAAAAGCTGAGACTGCTCACACCACTGCTGTGAGAGTGAATCATTACTGGCTTCAGAGTACAGGAGCTCTGAATCAGAAGATGCAGTCAGTAGCACAGAAATCAGTCGTGGCTGTATCTCCATCCTACAAAGATTCAGATACGAGAGAAACACCACTTGAGAAAATTAGAAGGACCAAGTTTAATTCCAACTGCATATATAAATTGTATTTTAAAAGTGGCAGCATAAAATCTGGATGACACAAGGGGGGGGGAGCATAAAGACCTAGCAATCTCCCAGACTCCTTTAATTAAATGTTAAATCATTTTTGAAATAATGCAACAAGCCAATAGAATACTGTCCTCCCCACCCCTTTTCTTGTTCATTTACCTACAATGCCCACTTGTGTTGGCATCCTTGGGTGCCAAAATTACCCTGCAATGCCTGACAGCCATGAAAAAAGGACAGACATTGTCTCTGCCACACAATAATGAACAGGCACCGGGCCTGTTTTTCCTCTAGGACCTTCCCTAAGTGATTATTGTATCAAGGGAGAAAATGTTATCCAACACATTTTGGAAGGGGGAGGATGAGGCTGCTACAACCACTGAGAAGGGTGATTGGAAAGCCTTGCTTTTTCATTGACAGCCTTTGCCAAGCCTTTTAGGATCTCCATGAATTAATCTTTAAGATGGAAAAACTGCTTCATGGCCCAGCTGATGGGTGATGCTTATTGCCAGCACAGGAAGTCTGTGAAAGACCATTATGTAAAAATAATATATCAGTATTCTTATAATGTCTTTCTTTCAGGACCTCAGAACTCTCAAGAAAAAGGAATTAATGTTACTATCAGGAAGACAGTGACTCTTCCACAAGAAAACATCATTTACCATCACCTGCCAGGTGCACTTCTGTCTACATCACCCAAAGGATCTGCTTGGAAATGAACCCCAAACATTAATAACATTTTGTGTTATTTACTCTGCTCATATTAACACACAGTAAGTTGTTCTTGCCACTTTGTCAAGTTCCCATGCAAGAACTCATTGGTCTCCCTGTATATCAAGAGTCCTGAGTCATGGCTAATTGCATTTTCACACCAAAGTCCCTCTTTGCCTCTGTCCAACTTTAATTTTGGAAAGCCACACACAAATACATTTAATCCCAGTGGAAATGCATATTCCAGCAATGTTTTCTCCCCTCACTCATTTTTTAGTTGATTTAAAAAAAAAAAAAAAGGCTGCAGAGAAAGGCAGGGTGGTTTTGCTGATCTTTACAGGGCATGGATGGAGAAATTTCCCTTTGGATATTTCCCTTTAAACTGGACGTTGAGTCCCCAGCTGATGCACTTGCACTGGCCTCTGCCATTCTCTGCAGCTGGGAACTTGGCCCAGGACTCTGAGCAAACACCTCACAGAGGAATGGCTTTGCACAAACAAGGTGGCCAACAAAACTCAAGGCATGAGATGCCCAGATGAGTAAATACTGCTCACATAAAAGAAAAAGCAGAAAATCAAGAAAATCAAGTCTTGCCTAGCTTTGCTGCTATAGTTAGGTGTACTCTGTCAATCAACCATTGCAATGGTTAATTAAAAAATACTAATTTTTTAATCATCTTGGTCTGTGAACCAGGAGAGCCATGGACTGGGGAGGGGAGAGGAGCAGCAGTATCCCTGACATCTCTGGATAATGTCCATCAGGTACTCTGATGGAGGAAAGCCAAAGACCCACAGCCCATGATGGAGTTGCTACAATAAAAATCTCATGGAATGATTCAGTTTTTGTGTGCTCAAAAAATTTAAAATGCTGATTAAAATGTCTGCCCAGGCCAGCTTTCCTTCTAAATGCCTTAAAATAACACAGAAAGGCCAGCCATGATGTCTGGAAAAACTTCTCTATATTTCTTATTTTTTCCTTAACCTTTTTTGCAAGAGTATTTGTTCAGGATTTTGCAAGGAACTTAACAATGAAAAGGGAATTATTTTGGAAATATTTTATTTGGAAACAGGTTAAATCAATTCTCTCAATTTCTGATCTTACATTTTATGCAGGTGCAGGAAAAGATCAGAAAGGAGGAAAAAATCTGTACTACAGGCAAACTCTCCGTACAGAGCAGTCTCCACACAAGCAAGTTTCCCATCCCTGCCCTCATGCTCTGTGTCAGGTCAGCAACAGATTTATCAGCCTGGTTTTTGGGGCAGCTCAGAGGAGCAGGTGACATGTGGCATTCTATTGAGACAACAGGACCCCTGGATTTTCCTGTGTTCCTCTAAAGTATGAAGGTAAACACTGTTTCTGTTTTCCCTCTTTGCACTTGTTCTCTCTAATGTAGACCAGTTTCCTTTCATTTTCCAAACCATTCCTGCAAATGATTTGCACACAGAGAGGCAGATTTGGTTACATTCACTTGTGCATGATGAGGTCCTGCAGCCCTGTCAGAGCTGAATACATCCATACAAAAGATATTTCTATGAATATAGAAACTGTGCTCCCTGTCACTTTCATCAGGAAAATGCTGAATGGTTATTGAATAACACAAGATCCTCTTAGCTACTTGCATTAAACCTTCTGTCTATGATTTGGACCTGCTCCCTGCACCAAACCTGAACATCTTAATTTGGAATAACATCCTCATATTCATTCACTGTTATACTGACACAATAGTGAGGCAAATCCAGCCCCTGCTGAACTCCCCTGCAGTCAGCAGTTCCAGAGCACAGAGGTATACAGATGTTTGTGTTGTAACAGCTTCAAACTACACAGATATCTCACCTTGTCAACCACTGCTAGTCCTGTCCTAAAAACTGCCTTTATACTCAGAGCCTGCTTCTCCAAACCCCCTGTGGACCTGAAGAGTTCAGCTCCTCTTTGGGTCAAGGCCTTTGGACAGTGATGAATGAAAAATACAGAAAAGGATATGAACAAACTATTGCAGCTTCCTGCAAGTACCAACAACCCAGAGACCTTCAGCCAACATCGGGGCATGAACCAGAAAACAGGAAAGTTGGCAGAGGATGGGATAACTGGACATGAATATAGGCTGGTGAAAGAGGCAATTGCTTTCACAAGACCTCTGAGCTGCCCCGTTCCTGGCAGACTTCCCATTCCCAAACATTTTAGAATTAAATTAAGGACTTTTTTTTTTTTTTTGCAACAAAAGCAATTAAAAACAAAAACACATTTAAAATATAGCTCTAGCAACAATAAGCAATTAGTGTTTGATAATTGTCCGTGTCTTCCTATTTAATCACTCTTTTGCAGTGCCCAGTATGCTGATGACAGATCCCAACTGGTCCCATTATCTTCCTTGCCAAATTGCTCCCAGTTTGTGTCTGCTCTTAACTCTGTGATGGCAAGGGGCTGAAGATGCTGCAGCATCCCCTGGGACGTGCTTGCAAAAGGATTCCTCAACCTTGTCATTTGCCCTGAGTAAGATTTCTTCCTCCAAATCAGAGCAATGTTTATGTCCAATTTTAAACTCCAAGACACGTGAGCAGCATTCAGTTTTAGCACTACTTGATCTTGGCCATGAACATCTAAATGTGGTACAACCTTCTTCCATTAACTCCAAAAAAGAGGGTCACGCTGGCTGAGGAGGGAAGCATGAACGTGACTCTGGGGTTTGACTGCCTCCAGCTTCTACTTGGGATCTTAAAACCTGAATGCACTTTAACCACAGATTTATTTCAGAAATGTGTCAGTTCAGTTTAACCTCCCTGATTTTGGTGGGAGTTATTTTACTTCACACATGCCTTTTATGACAGACATTTCTCCTTCCTTAAGAAACTGCTGGCACATGGATGGCACCTGCTTGTCTCATCCTCTGGCAGCCAAGATAACCTGTGATTTGGTGCTTTGCCCAATTTGCTATCAAGTGAAAAATCACTTCAGAGTTTATTCTGCTTGTGCCCAGTCCTAATCTAAATGCACAAGGGCAGAACCCTAAGATTTTAAGATGCTCAAAGCTCTGTGTTTTCCAGTAAGCCTGAGCTCCTTTTGACTTATTTTAAAATATTCCATGACATGGCCCCAGCTTGCTGAAATAGTCTCATTTATGAACATGGGCCAACCCTTTTTTGTCTGTTAATCACAAGCAGGTTTGACAAAATTTCTTTTTATTATATGCTACACAGACTGGAGGTCAGGCTGGCATACAGCGGGTGCTTTGTGTTTGAAATTTCACAAGCCTGGGATTTGCATGTTATTTTAAGTTATTGAAAACTTCATTTCTATAGCTTGTCTGTGTCAGGACTACTTTCAGAGCATTATAATCCAGCCCTGTTGGGGGAAAAAAAAAGGAGAGGGAAAAAAGCCCTATAACACATTTAAACAAAACTAAAACCTATCAGGAAGAACAATATAACACTGGTTTTGGTATATTGGCAGTTTTGTGCAAAACCTCTGCAGGAACTGAACTGAATCATAGAATACCCTGAATTAGAAGGGAACACACAAGGATCATTGATTCCAACTTCAGGGTCTGCACAGGACAAACCTAAAAATCACACCATGACATAACTTAACCTATAGTTCACTGAAAGAAAATCACCTCTTTCCTCACTGGTTGCTTAATGAGACTTTAAATTTTCTCCTTTTTTTCCTGCCATTCTGCAGTGATGGATGTTGGACAAACCTCTCCTTCAGTAGAAGAGATCGTGAAAAGCCTCATTCCAACTTTGTCAGAGTGTCTGACTTGTGGCTGCAAAAGTTAATGGTAAAAAAGGAGCCTATAGCACTTTGTGCTGTTTTGGGAGCATGTCTCAACCTCAAAGCAGGTTTAGTCTAGACAATGGATGGATTGCAGACCTCCAGGGAGTGTTACCTGCTCTAAAATCAGTGACAAGGGTGGTGATTGTGGCACGTTTGCCATGGAGATGGCAGTGAACTACAACTGCTCACAAGAGAAGTAATGCCTATTTAACAGCAGAGACAGAAAACTAGGCTGCTGTACTCAATTTTGAGCATGCGAAGCCCAATATGTGAGTTCAGTTACACAGCTTACTTATCCAAAATATCATGGAATTAGGCAATATAGAAGTGGATTTTTTTTCCCTGCATTTTCTACCATTTCAAGTGAAAACAGTATTTCCTGTGTTACCCAAACAACAAGCACACAGTAGTGCTCTGGATTCTCACAGAGGGAACACCTTACACCTCCCCCAGAGGGAGTTGGGTTTTTTTTTTTAAGTTGCTGGTTAAACTAATCCTATGTGCAGTATAATTGTCTTGTTTGAAGCCTGTAGGAAGAGATCTCTGAGGTAATGTCCAAAGCAGAAGGAACTCAAATGCAGGTGAGAAGAGAGATGAGACAGCAGTATCTCCATGCCCAGATGTACAAAGACACCAGTGCAAGATGCTTTAAGTAAAAAAAAAAAAGTTATACTGACTATTTGAAGAAAAAATTGTGGGTCTGTGACTCATTTTCCATACCTGTCTTTTAAAAAACCCATGAGACACTGCATGAGATGTCCAGGCCATAAGAATTTTTGTGTCTTCACAGATCAGTCACAGCCTGGTACGAGATAATGTATAACCCCCCATTAACAGGCAGGTAGATGATTTACCACATTTCAGTGGCTGTGTAAACATGAGCAGGAGGACACTAAGCCTCACAGGCCTCCTTTAGCCCAGCCATGACTGAAATGCACCGAGCTGAGCTAAATGAGGGCATCAAACAAGGCCAGGCACAGACACAGCCATCGTGGTGCTCTGTGCAGGACAGGGGTCACCTGTGGGTACCAGACCACCTGTGCCCAATGTCCACACCCTGAGGGTGCCCATTAAAATGAACATATTCTCCATGAAGTTTCTTTGAATTTCACTCACAGTGTATCTCAGTCTGATGACTCTTAATTGTTTCACTCGCCAATGGATTGTCTTATATTTTTCCCATTTTCCCTGTGTATGATTAGTTGTATGTATGAAATGTATGTATGTATGAAAAGTTCACTTTTGCATTAAGGCATGAGACAATAATCCAGGCAGGTGCAAGCTGGAAGCTCTCAAATCCTTCTATAACTTCTTTATTCTGGTTGCATCCTGCTTCTATATCATGACCTGTCTCAAGATCCAATTTGAATGCACAGAAGAACTGCAGTAATAGATATGTGTAGATGGAAGTTTCCAGTCATCCTCTGTGACACAAATCCATATTTTTCCTTGCTAGATTGGATATGAACACTCAAATAACAATCAAGCTTAGAGAAAACAAGAAATCTTTAAACCTAGAGTCATCAAACCAAACTACTTTTGGCTTTTCTCGGAGATATTTCTGTTAATAATTTACTACTTCTAAAACTGAACATGCTCAAAACCTAGCTCCTGAATTTTTCATGAAGTCCTTTTCTCCCCATACCTGTCTTAATTTCAGAAATAAAATCAGATTCCTTCCTGCCAATCTCAGCTTTCACTTTGACTTGATATCCTCTCATGACTCATACCTCCACAGCCTGTGATTAAATCCTGATGCCAGTTTCTAGAGAACTCCAAAACTGACCTTTTTGCTCTGCCTACACTGCCAAGCCCTCCTCTGAGATCTAACTGGATTATACACCTTAAAAATTAAAGTCACTTCATCTCTGCTTTTGAGACCTTCAAACTTTCTATTCTCCTGAAGCCCTTGCACCAAATATCATCCTCTAGGTTCATGACCTGGCTGTGTGCACGTGGCACCTTGCATGGATCTCATTCCCAGCTTTCCAGATATGGCAGTAAAGCTCAGCCCAGGCTAAATTCCCACATAATGACCCCATCTCTTCCTGTGCCAGCAGAAACCCATTGCTGAGGTCACACAGCTCTAACCACAGAAACCTGGTGATTGCTGCAGAGGTGGCAAATTGTGCTCACTGCTACCTGTGGGCTGCAAGCTGTGTGCAAAACTTCTTCTCTCTCATCACTCTGTTATATAATTTTTTCCTATTCCTCCTCCCTGCTCACCTTTTTTTTTTACATATACCATATATTTATTTATAGCATACAACAAAGACATACACAAATTTACATGTGTGTGTATATTTCTATATCTATATATATCTATATCTATATAAATATTAATATAAATATTATAACTATAACTATAACTATAACTATAACTATAACTATAACTAACTACAACTATAACTAAATATAAATAT
The DNA here is from genome assembly GCF_015832195.1 of Motacilla alba alba. NCBI lineage: Eukaryota > Metazoa > Chordata > Aves > Passeriformes > Motacillidae > Motacilla > Motacilla alba. The sequence goes on from NC_052017.1 coordinate 147,100,723, forward strand.
AAATATAAATATAAATATAAATATAAATATAAATATAAATATAAATATAAATATAAATATAAATATAAATATAAATATGTGATATAGATATAGATATACATAGATTATATAGATGCTATAGATATAGATATAGATTAGAAATAGATATGAATATAGATGATATAGATATAAAATGCTGGACTATAAGCACTCAGGGACAAAGACTATAATCTCTTAGGGACCACAATACTCATGCCCCTAAGAGCTTAGCAGAACAATTCGTATGGCACCTAGATACAGACCTATTTTCCTTGGATGTGAAGAGGCACTGCTAGAGAATCAGAAACAATTAAGTAAAAAAAACCCACCCAAACCTAATCCTAAATAAATAAAAAAAATTCTGTATTGATGTATTTCAGATCTCAGATCTGGTGGGGCAAGGAAGTGAGCACTGCACCAGCTTTCCATGTGGGGATACTGAAACATTTTAGAGAGAAGTTAACCTGGCCTGGGAAGTGAAGTAAGGAATTCTCACTAAGCAGAAATGAACTAATAAACTACCAAAAAGAACTAAGAGGAAGGTGACTTCCAGAAGATAGAGAAAAACATATTAGTTGTAAGTTTTCAAAATCCCCATGCTGGCTCACTGAGGTACCTGCTTCTTACAGGAATAACTCTTACACTAAACCAAAGGTAAAGCCTGAGGATTTACAGGACATGCAGGAAGAGTGTAAAGGGAATAAAAGAAAACCCAAGCACAAGGAAAAGTAAATTGAAATAAAAATAATGCTGTTTAAAAGAGAATTCTCTGAGAAAGGTCTTAAAGTAAGAGCCAAGAAATCCTTTCTTTCCCATCCCTGCATTTTGAGTGAAAGGAAACCTCAAATATCAGCACAACAGAGTGCACAGAGGATGAAAATTTTGTGTTTAAATAAAACTGCAAATATGACATTGTGGAAAGAGAAGAAAAGAAACACTGAGTTCAGCTAGACAGAGTAAAAAATTAAATCCTCTCCATAACCAAGACTGCAAGGCATGCCTTGGGCTTCATCTGTCAAGGGCTGCAAAGCATTCCTGCAAACCCCTCTCCTTTCCATTGACAACCCGGGTGCCAAAACCTTTTTCCATGCTCAAACCCTGCAACTGTGCTCCAGCCTGGAGAGCTGCTGGGGAAATGAGCAATGAGCAGGTGTCAAATTCCGTCCTTTTATCTCTGGCTTTAAAAGACAGACACAATTATGTGCAAATCAGCGTAGTGCGCCAGCTGATTAATTCCCTTTTCTAAGAATTATTTTCCCAAGGCTCTGTGCATAGGCCAGCCAGAGTTATCAGCTCATCTGCAGACACAGTATGGTGGCTGCTCCACCTTCTAGACCCATGGACGTAGAAAGAGAGATGAGAAATTACTAATTCCTCACCCTCCATGTCAGGCAAAGAGCCCTGCATCGTCTGACAAGGCCTCTCCGGTACAATCTTTGCCTGGTTTCTGTATTTTGAGATTATGCGGGTACATTTGATACACGTTAGTAGAATGCCTGGGAAATGAAATGAGATTGTAAAGTACAGGAAGTTGAGAAAGTTGAAAAAACTAAAGGTGAAAGTCTTCAAAATTCAGTGTATGGAAAGACTTTATGGCTTCTTCACTCTACCTCTGAAGTCACGTATCGTTCTGTGATTTTACACATGAAGTGCAAAGAACTGCATCGTGTTTCAACCTCCAAAACAGGAACAGAAAATCCTCCCAAGCCCTATCACCTGCAGAGACCAGATTTTTAACTTTATAAAAAATCCATGGATTTACATTAGCTAGGGGTCTGGCAAGTGATTTTTACTTAGCCATGCTGGAAAATAGAGTTGGGGGTTTTAAATTAAAAGAAAAAAAAGAAAGAAAAACAAAAAACAAATATAAAAGAAAAATAGCTTTTGATGGTTTGAACTGACCTAAGAAAGGAAGTTAGCCATATCATATCAAAAGGAAATTTTCCTTGCAGTCTTAATACAAAGCCTGAGTATATTTCCAGGGATCCTGGTTGCCAGCCCAGCCCCAGAAGTTGTGCCCCTGGGAGGGCAGTATTAAATAAAGCTCCTGATGCCATCTACATCAGTGCTGCTGTCTGCATGAGCACAGCTCCAAACTGTGCATGTGGGATACCCCTCAGTGCTAACTTATCACCCTTACATCCAAACCAAGAGAGGCTTTATATGCATCCTCATTATGCAAAGAGGCAAAGAGGACATGAGAGAGGATCATTTTGTCCTGATCCTTTCTAAACAAAAGTAGAAGTTTTCCGTGCCCGGAAAGTATTTTCCAGATTTTTTCAGGTCTCTAGCAACAGTTTAGCCTATGATTTTCCAAAAATATCTTTGAAGTAAGAGAGTGGAGAGAAGCTCATGAGTTGCTTGGAAAGTATATAAAGCAAACAGTGACATGCAATGGAAACTGTTCCCAAGAGCATTTGGACTTCAGCAAGTACACGGCGCTGGGAGTTAACCACTCTATTATGTGGGTTGTCTTTTCCAGCATTAATTTGTGAAAAAGTCCATCTTTTACACACTTGCAATCCAAACAAAAGAACAAATTAAGAGAACCAAGCACAGAAACCATGCTGGGCAATGGAGCGCTGCAGACAAACGCTGCCAGTAATCTATATTCACATTGTATTGCTTGAACTGACCCAGAATTAACTATGGCTGCCCTCTCCTGGAAAACTCTCAGGAACAAATGAAGTTCTCTCATCCATTTCCATTAATGGCATTAGCATGCTTGGTGGCAAGACCACAGCAGAACAACTGGATAATCAGCTACAAGGAAGCAGAAACAAGCAACAATGGAATGGAACTGTTTCTCCACAGAGGTCCTGAACAGATATTCCAGTCCCTCTTGTAAACCAGGGATACAACTGAGCTCACCAGAGAATGCAAACTGTGTTTCCTGGCTTTAGGTTTTAAAATGGATGTCAAATTTCAGGATGGGAGTAGGAAGAAAACAACTTGCAGTCAATTTATAGAAGTTCTTCATATTCAGACATCTGAGAGCTTTAGGAAACTTCATTGGAAATCTTGATCTCCTTGAGGTTCACTGATCAAATACAACATGAACCCACGAGCTCCAAGGGACTAAGTGCTGGCACCAGGCTCAGCAGATCATCCTGCTGGTATGTCTTTGTGCACATCTAGAGAGCTCCTGCTTCACTCTTCAAATAAAGATGGAATTTCCAGAACAAATGAGGATGGGCAAGGATGTTACTATGAGTCAGCAAAATATCCTGACCCATAGTCTCATTCCTGCTAGAATGCAGGAAGGGTGCAGGTGGTTTCAGCCTCCTACCCACAGCTACATAATCACCAATTAGGAAACCATTCACAGACCTTTCCTCTGAAGGCATTTTTTGGTTGACCTCATTCAGTAAGAATCTCTTAAAATCCCTTCTGAGAAACAATGGCATAGGATGATAATTTTGGAAGACCACTGGCCAAATCCAAGTTATTACTTCTTCCATAAAGGTATCACTGAGTCATATCTCATGTTAAGAGCACAGAATTACATGTTAATATTCTAGAAACATGGTGAGATTTCATTAGATTTAGTTATCAAATTGATACTATACTCAATAGAGTATAACTGATCAAAACAAATGAAAGGAAAGGAAAACCAGAGGTAAAGAATTAATAACCTTCATGAGAGGTTTGACTTTGAAAGTATTTTAAAAATTGCATCAATCTTAAACATCCATCAGAGTAGAATAATCTGTTAAATGAAGCATTTCAAAACTACAAAGTTCAATTCAAGCATTTTAGAAGCTCAGTAGTAAATGTTTACAAATGTAGGGTTTTGCTAAATTTTCTTCATTATTTTCCTCTTTATCCACGTTGTTCCTTCTGCATTTGCCTCTGACAGCATCTACAGTGCACCAGGCCCTACATGAAAACAGGCAAAATCTGTGCCCTTAAATAATCACTGTGTCCATAATGACCAGAGAAATCTCCATGTATGCAATGAGGCTTTTCAATTGCTGCATTCAATCTCCCTCAACGAAAAGTAGCTGTAATAGGAGGCAGATGCTCCCCAACAAGTCTGCCAGCTGTTGAAGCCATATCCAGATGTTGTGCCCACTGAACTCCAAACACACGACCTTTCAGGAAAGCAGGAACTTGTTCCCTGTCTTAAAAATGCTGAGCCTACATCTTTATCACTATAAAATGCAATAAAGTAACTCTGCTCCTGGGATTCCTTCACAAGTTCAGAACCACAAACCCACAAAACAAAGCACCAAAAATTACAGAAAAATAGAGGAGAATTGTGTTTGACAGGAAAGATCAATTCCAGTTGTCTTTAATAGCCTGAATGATATAAAACTCAGCTGTAGCATCCACCCTCTTGTTTTCCCAATTCTATTTGTTCCTGGGCTCCATTTTTACCTTCCAGAGCATGGCAGCCTCAAGGAAAAAAAAATGCTTTGTATGAGCAAAGGTTTATTTCCTCTGACACTTTTCTTTGAAATCTAATATAAATAAATATCACTATCTTCTCTGTATAAAAGACTAATAAAATTGTTAAATTGCTTGAAAATCAGGCAAGCTTGAGCTACTCTTAAACTAATCTAAGTATTTCTCTAAGAAAAGAAACCCATTTTTGCCACAATGTGCCAATGCTTGTTATTAACAACAATTTGAAAATGAATTATTCTTGAAGGTGTGGCACTAACAGGAACTGAATATTGTCTCACATCAAAGAACAACTACCAGTAAAGACCAGCAGGAGGTCCGCTGGTATTCATAAGTTTTATTTAATTTTTAACATCTCAAAGTCATTCAGCAGAATGGATTGCTGTCTTTACCATCCCAAAGCACCTCATTAAACAAGTCAGTTAATCAAGTATATTCTGCTAATGAGAAAACATGATTAAAAAAAATCCAGAGCAGTGGGAATGAGGAACAAAATTCAGGAGAAGGAAACATCCTTTCAACCCAGAAAAATGCCTGTGGTTCATAAAATGTAAGCTGCAGTTTGGTTAACAAAATATAAGTGATAATTATGTCTTCTGTGAGTAAACAGTAAATAACCTGGTCAAAAATACAGGGGGATACTTTCTGATAGGAGTCATGGGGATAATTTCTGTCCTGCCCACGGTTTGATGGTCCAGACAGGAAGAGTCTTCCAGCTTTATGATAAGATTCTGTAATTAATATACAGGACTGTACACCCTGTATGGCTTTGGAATTTGGGCTATTTGCATTTATTGAAAATTAATATTAGGACATTGCTGAACTCCTGATAGGTATAATTATCCATGTATGCATCCACTAGTTTTACAGGTAATCACACATTCCAGGTATCTGGTTCATTTTTAAGATAGCTAATTGATTACCTATTAGTAATAATTAATAATTGATTAACAGCTGGGAGCTATCTATACATAACAGCTACATCAGACACATTTAACCACAGCAACTTCCTTTGCCCTTTGACTGCACATTTGAGAGTCACTGTAGCATTTCAGATCTTGGGACTTCTCATGCATTCCTTACCCAGCCCTGTCCATAGCTCACTAAATATAGAATTTTCTTCTGAATTATGCCTGTCCAGAAGGACTCCTTCCTATTCCAGTAACAGCTTTTCTGTGCCTAAAAGTAAAAGGTCTGGTAATACCTGGAATATTTCTACCTGATACCAAGATGGAAAAAGGGCTTCATTTGCTCAGTCAGCCTTTCCCCTGCAAATGCAGGAGTATTCCGTGCACATATTTACTCATGCATTGTGAATTCATGGACTCACAATAACCCCAGCAATATATCTAAATATTTGAAAGCAACTGTGGCAGAATCACTTTGGAAAATCCTTCTGAGAATGGTGTGATGTTCATTTTCTTGCAGCCTGCTGAAATATTTACACAAATCTTTGTTCTGTGATGCAATTTGCCTGTTAATAATACTGAGCAGCAATCTACCTTTCCTAGACTTATCAAAATGATCCTAAATACTTGAATCCTGTAATGAGAATATGCATTGTCTGGAACTTTGGACTGTAATGTTCTCTTGGATCATTTGCAAGCGTGGCTCTTTATTGCTTGGCCATGGCATGAAATGCCATCAAAGCCAGCAAACATCATTTTCCTGACTGCCCACTCACCAAGTCCTGGGTAGAACAAAAATATGACACAGGCTTTACTGAGAGCCCTGGAAAACCACCTGCCATCTTTGGCTCTGGGAGCTGAGAAATTTGTCCTTTGCAGTCACAGGAATGGCCTTTCTGTTGAGATTTCCAGGAGAGAAAAATGCAGCTGTTAATTAATAAAACAGCCAAAGTTTATCTGCAAGTTGTTGCACTAATAAGCAGAGCCAGTATTATGATTGCAGCTTTTCCAGCTTCTCTGCTGCCTTGCAGAAAGAGACCTGGAGCAATGAAGGTAACAGTGATTATATGAAGTGTGTCCTAATACTCCTGAAAGAGTTATTATTCAGAAAGATCACTCAGGTTAAGGGGAGATAAAAATTCCTTTCTTCTCCAAAGACTAAAAATTTGTTTACTTGTCTAGTTGCTTTCTCTTACATTTCTCTCCTTTATCTTCACTGCATTGCTGTCATGGGTTTGTTAAATTGGCAGCACCCAAAAGATGCCTCAGGAATAAATGAGTCCCTACTGAAAGCTGGTGTCACACGTCTAACACACCAAAAAGTGGTGATCATGACACAAGACTGTTGATGGGTTCAAAGACAAAGTCTCAAAAGTGGCAAAATAGCCTGGCTTTATGTTCTGGCCCATCACTCTGGTCATATGACCCTGTCTTTGGATCCTGGCCCTGACTGCCTATGTTTCACTGCAAAAAAAAAATCACAGTTGCTACTTAGAATCACAGAATTGTTTTGGTCTGTAAGGCTGTGCCCCAATCTCCATCCATGACCATGGCCTTGGTTTTCCTCACACTCTGCCCTGCTACCAATTGGTCTCAAATGCTCTCCAGCTTCTCCTAAAATACCTGTTACCAAACCCAGCTCTCCAGAAAAGCACATATCTCAAACCAAGAATGAAAATTCAATTTTATCGTATAACTGCTGTCAACACAGCCACACAAAAAAATCTCTTATTCTGCATTCTGCATATTTTGTCTCAGAAAATTTTGTTAACAATAGAAACAACCAGTCTTATTAGTTCTTTAGGGAGCAAGGCAGGGAACAGGCATAGCACTGCTCTCCCCAGCAGGTAAAATTGGAGGACAATCAGAGCTCTGGTGCCTCTCGAGTCTTCTGGAAAAAGCTACAGATGTCTTTTGCTGTGTAGATTTCTCAGGTAATCCTCTACATAAACACAGCAAACTCTCTTCTCTGTAAATTATTTCCAGTCCCACAGAATGAGCTCGATAAAGCAAAGGAGGAGAAACAGCCAAATTTGAGATTGAAAAGACAGGTAATCTCCAACTGTAAGAGGACTATGATTGCTCCATGTAGAGTAATTCTTCTGAATTATCCAGTCTAGTTTCAACCTAAAAATGATGAGACTTCCACCATATCCTGCAGGAAATACCTCCACAGTTCAATAGATCTTACTGTCAAGGCTCCTTCAGTCTCAGTCTAAATGTTCCCATTCTAATTTTACACCATTACTCTTAGTTATAGCCCATATTCTGGCCTCAAAGTAATTCTACTCTCACATGGCGTTGGTGTCCTAATATTTCTATCCTCCTCTACCCTCTGGCAAAGGAAGACATTAGAAAAATACACTAGAATAAATTAAAATTGTCAGAAAAACCAATGAATGCCAGATAATTTTAAGATAAATACAATTAGGGCAGTTAAAAATGGAGGAGAACTATTAGATTACCGAATGCATCCCTGAATACAAGATACCTTAAATTAATCCAATATTAAATGTGATCTAAGACAAAAGGTCAAGAAGAATCTTGCATATCTTCTTTAATTTAGAACTTCCTGGCCTTTATACAATATCTAGAAATGCCAGCAGCACCCGAAGGTGTGTTAATTTATTTCTCAGAAACCCACTTAACTTCTTTCTAAAAAAAATGATGCACTTTGTCTTTCAGCAAACTTATCTCCAGTGGGAAGACCTTGGACAGGACTTAAGTTGCCTGTCAAGCCTGTGCTTTCTCCAAGCTGAGTGGGAAATATTTCTGTGCCTGTCTGCAGTCAGGTACAACTGCTGCATCCAACCTCATTTCAGCTGCAGTTTCAACAAACACACATGGGAATGCAGTACTGGAAGAATATTTGATTGTGTTTGTTTACCAACAGTGTTGATGCCAAGCAGCTCTGCCTGGCAAAAAAAAAAAAAAAAAAGAAAAAAAAAAAGAATTAAATTTGATTTTTAATAATTCCACAGCTGTGATAGGAACTGTGCTACAAGAAATACCATTTCATCATGAGAAGACAGATGGTCTTAATGAAACAGAGACACATCAAAATCTCAAACCTGTAATTCTTGTGAAAGTTATTTTAAAGGGAATAATAAATTTAAATACACATTCCCAAAGTCAGACCATGTACCATGACTGTGATCACCAGCAGTCTCACTTCAGTTTGATGTGGGTTTTTTTGTTGTTGTTTAGCTTTCTTTCTACCTGCATTAGTTCAAGATACAAGGAATTTCACTTTTTTTTCAACATAGCACCCTCAGAGAAGAACAGTAAAGTTGTTCCTAAACTTTTAAACTAATAAATCCCAGTCAATTTCCAAAATATCTAGCAGGCTTCAGTGTGTTCCAGTCTGCATTTACTTTTAAACATTTTTCTGAAAGACTCAAAAATTACTTTGAAAACATCAGACAGCTCAGTCCAGAATGAACTCTGTTCCTTTGAATGACATTGATTCAAATATCTAGACTCAAGAAAGCATTTTCATGTAACAAAACTCTTCATTTTGGGGTCAATTAAAAATAGATTCAGGAGCAAATAAGGTTCTTTAGCAACTTAAACAAAGCAGCAAAAAGCAGACATTGCTAACCACCGAGGGGAAACCAAAGTGTCTCATCTCTTTGCTAAATTACCTTCTCTTATTTCATTAGCAGCCTCTTCAGGCCTGTTGTGTGAGGGACATTTGCTGCCATGTGTAGTGATTTCAGAAAGGATATTTTCACTCTGCTAACCAGGCATGAGGAAGCCAGGCTGTGTTCAGGTGTCCCTTTTTTTGTCACTGGGGTGACTCTGCCCTTTGCTCTGTGAGACCTCACCTTGAGCTCTGGGCTTCCCAGCACGGGAAGGACCCTGCTGGAATGAGCCACCAAGTTGAGGGAGGGATGGAGCACCTCTGCTATGAGGACAGGCTGAGAGAATTGGGATCGCTCAGCCTGGAAAAGAGAAGGATTTGGGGTGATCTAATAGTGGCCCTTTGGTACCTGAAAGGACCTTGCGAGAAAAATGGAGACTTTTTCCAAGGTGATGGAGTAACAGGACAAGGGGGGATGGCTTCAAACTGAAGGAGAGTAGGTTTAGATTAGATATAGAAAGAAATTCTTTCCTGTGAGGGTAGTGAGGCCCTGGCACAGGCTGTCCAAAAAAAAAAAAATGCCCCATCCTGGGAAGTGTTCAAGGCCAGGGAGAGAGCTCTGAGTAACGTGGTCTCATGGAAGGTGTCCCTGCCAATGTCAGGGGATTGGAATGAGGCGATCTTTCAGGTCCCTTCCAATTCAAACCATTTTGTGATTCTGTGTTTTGCTTTGTGCTTCTTTGGCATCTCATTTAAGAGGTCATTGCTTTGCTATTTTGACTTTCAGGCACTATGAACAGCAAGCACTTCAATAACAATACTCTGGTTTTTATGGAAAAAGTAGTGTATACAGAAACAATGATGACACCCTCTACTTGGAAACTGCAGGGAAAGAGATCTGATAGATTATGAATAAGTGAAAAAAAAAGCTTTTATTCATGATGATAAAAGCCTGCAGAGTCCAGAACATCTTTTTCAAAAATTTCTTTTTTCTCAAGATATGTCTGGCAGACTGGAATAGCTGGAACCATATGCCCCAAACAGTATTTGGATTCTCACCAATCTTTGGAAGGTCAAAGGGATCAATTAAGATTTTCAGAATTTTAATCCAGGGCCAATTAAGTTTTGCAGCAAACTCTTAAACCAGGTCTGACCAGCATAATTTGGATATCAATTACAACTCTTTTGATTTGGATTTTGCAAATAGCCTCCTGAGTCATGGGCTGTGTTTAAGAAGCTGCACTCACTGTGTTGCCACACACTGCAGGAAAACACATGACTTTTTTGGTCATTAATTACTAGCCAAGTGATTGCTATTTCATATCAAAGTGAGAATTTAAAAGTCTCTAATATGTGTATGACCTTACAGACTTAGACTTCAAGGAGAATAACTGGCAAAGCCAGATGAGAATGGCAAAGAGAACACAAAGCACTGGGAAGAAACCAGCCACAACTCCATATTTATGACAATATATTTTAGAATCTCAAAAATATTTATTTTCTCTTCAGCTGGAAAGCCAGGTTGAATCCGGTCAAGGGTTTATTATTTATGTTAATAATATGAAAAAAAAAAAAAAAAAGCCCTGCTAATACGCCTCAGCTCTTCCATCCTATATGTCACAGTGACTTCTGTCTGTGAGAAAGAGAATTTTCCTTGAATTTCTTCCTGATCTTTCTTCAGAGAGAAAGGTGCCTGAGCCACTGCCAGCAGACCAAAGCAGAGCTGTGCTGCTGATGTTTGACTCTTCCTCAAGCAGTGTGCACCAGCTTCCCTCCACTCCTGTCTTGCACACAGGCTGAGATTTTGGGGAGCAGAGGAAATCCACTGGGCCCTGGAAATGAGAACAATGTTTTCCATCACCTGCTGGATAAAGGAAAGGCTGCATTGCCTTGGTGTCCTTCTGCAGCATTCTGTATCATTAAATGTTACACCACAAGGACTGGTAAGGGAGAAGCAGATGGCTCATGCCCTTCTGTCTTTTTACCTGTTTTCCAGGGGATGGTTCCCTTTTTATCCTCCTCCTTAGCAAAATAACTGTGTTCTGTCTGTGCCTCAGGATTCAAGTAATTTTTAGATGCTACATCAAGGCACTTACACTAAGTAGCTCATCAAATAAAGGGTTTAACAACTGGTATGAAAAAGGTACCTAAGTATCACTCCAGACTTAGAAGACCAGACTTTGTTTGGTTTTTTTTAATCTTCATAGCAGAAAAGTATCATCTGCTATAATAACAATTATTATTAAGCACAGCTATTAACATTAAAGTAAATTATTTCCTTTGCCTGACTAACCTATGGCTTCCTTTTCTCCAGCATTTTACCTGCCAACACAAAAAGACCACACACACTTCACAATCCTTTTTAAACTGATACTTTCATTTTTTTACTGTATTTTAAGGATCATATTAATTTTTAGCCATGTAAAGGTGAAAGCTCAATAAAAGTCATAAGTTGCACAGGGTCTGACCATGACATAATGGGGAGCTCAGGGAAACATTGTGCTGCAAAAATGTGTCTTTTTTCCCCAAAAAAGGCCTGGGCACTGTTGTTGCAGGTTTTACATGGAAGACATGAAGCCAAGAAGCTGCAACTTATTTTAGAAAATCATAGAATATCCTGACGTGGAAGAGACCCACAAGGATTATAGAGTTTAGCTCCTGGCCCTGAACAGGGCAACCCCAAGAACCACCAAGAATCTACAATTAAAATTACAATTTTCAAGGGAGCAACAGAGTTGGGGGGTGGAAGAAACCCTTTAGTTTACCTCAGATTCAAGCTGGATAAAGCAAGCTTTTCCTCCCTCTTAATCTGTCTTGTAATGATGCTTGCACAGTGCAGAGAATTATTTAATCCTGCCCCAGCAGCCACGGGGCTGGACTGGCACAGGAAATGCACATCAGCGGCCAAAGGGAGGATCAGATCACATCCCCCAGGTGCCTGGGGGTTTATCCCTGGACAAGCACCCCAATTCCTACCTCCAGAGAAACATCCCACCCCTATCCATAAAACAAAAAAGTTGGAAGGGAGGTGCTCCTACCACAAATAGCAGGGCTAAGGCAACATTCCCCCCCACCACAGTGTTAGATGAAGGGCAATTTTCCCATTTCTCCCATTGCTTCCAACATTTGCCATGAGCACTAATCCTGAGGGTGGAACATCCTAGCTCTTAGGGCTCTCAAATGCTGACTACCCTGCTCATTTTGACTAATAAAAATGAAAGCAAGCAGCACATTGAATGTATCCAGCCATTCTATATTGCTCACAAATTCCCCTGTATTAACATCTCATCTACAGTGCAATGATCTACAATTTTACAGCTTTCCAGCAGCAAAATAAGGCACTATTTGGAACATTCTGCAGAGTTATTTCACATCAAAATAATGGTACATTTGCAAACGGTTTTTCAATCCCTGGATAAGTTTTATCCATCTGCCCCCAAAACCAATCTGTCTTCAATTTTTTTAGCTGATCCTCGCCTATACAGCAGTATAACAAGCTCCAGTCTTCTACCTGCAAAATGAGCCTGTGATGAGGTACAAAGTTACAAAGGTACAGAAGAGATTTCCACGCAGTAGCGTACGTAAAGAATAGGGAGGAAAAAAAAATCCCATTACTTCTCATATTAAGCTGTTTTGCTCTTTCTTTTAAAATATCCCCTGATGTGCCTCAGGAGTTGCAGGGAGAAACTCAGGTTGCACAAGCATGGGCTGTACAACTCAATTACCAAGATCTGAAGGAAACTCGTGTCCTCAGACAGCATCTCTGAGGTTTCACCATGAACACTGCCTGATCTAATTAGGAAACACTCAGCATCTTCGTGGCAATTACTAAAGAAAATAATTATGACATGATATGACCACTGTCTTCTTTCAGCTGGAAAAGCAGCATAAAATGACAGGAAATGGAAGTCGGACAGGAATTAATAAAACAGCCTTGGGCAGGAGAGCAGAGAAGAGATGATTCCATGAGAACGCACAGGGTTTTTTTGACTGGAAAATGAGGAAAAAGTAGCACATTGCAAGCTAAGGACCAACAGAAAAAGAGTCCATTTAGTCATAAATGAGCCACAGACTCAACATAATAAAGCAGGTTATGCTTGCAGACAGATGCCTATCACAGCTTATTATAAGAAAAGACCCTTTATGGTGCCACGGTTCAGTTCATGGCTGTCCTACTGTCACATGCCTGCCCTCAAGAGATACCAGGTGACAATGCACTGACAATCCTACACTCATTAATGGCATGAATCAAATCTTTTCCAACACAGAAACTGATCTGAATCATTGAAAACACTTTGGAGTCCCCACAAGAGTTAATTTGGGGGTTACAACAGAGAACTGGAAAACAAGATGCTTTTAAGTGCAGCCCCAACCTTAATTACTGATCTACAGGAATTTTATCATGTGAACTTAACTGCCCTGCCTCAGTTTACTGATGAGTACAATATTAACAGGTGGCTCTAGGGTAATCAAAATATGGCAAAAACAATGCAGGTGATCAGTGCAGCGCTCATGCAATGCAGAGGTGTGAGTCTTAATTAATGTTTATAAAGAGCCTGAAGAACCTGAGAGAGCTGGCGCCAAGGGAATAGAAAGTATCATTACACTTATTTTGCAAAGAGGCATGAATATGTGATTATAATTTTATTACCCACGCAGATTTATAAGGAGGGTTTGAGCACAAAAGAAATTAAACTTTTTTGACACTTTCTCTGCAGCGCAGGTTCATTATCAGAGCCATGTATCAAATGAAAAATGTAAATTTAACAACTCACTCTTAAGATCAACTGTGAAATCATACCCAAACCCTCACTATCTTCAAGCAATGTATAAGCAAAACACTGTGTGACAAGAGTGTTTTAAAAGTCAGGATTGTTATGTGGTTACAGCATGACACAATCTCAGTACTTTCAGAGCATTCATTTACTGTAGCAGCTGTATTTTCCCCTATATTTTGATTATCTTGACATTTTCTAATCATGAGAGTTATAAAATTTAAAATTATATGGCAGGCTTGATAGGCTGCAGATTCACCACCTCAAGTGAAGTTACTTTTTTTATTAAATGTTAAATTACATTTCTACAGAAGCAGAGTTGTGGTTTGGTTAATTTTTGCTTTTTGAATGCTACCACAAATTTCTTCTGATAATACAGTGGTCTGAGTGACAGCAGAGAGATTTTTCTTTTCAATAATCCTTGTTAAATATTGACCAAAGATGCCAGTTCTGTCTTTCACCATTGAGATGAATTCATTTTGGCACAATAACAGCAGGGTGTTTTTTTTAGTATGGTTCCTAGTATGACTCAAAAGTTTCTAATCTGATCTTAGAATTTGCACAGATTTCTTTTTCCTCAGCAGCTCTATCAGTTTCAGGCATTTTAGGCAGGGTCTGAAATTTGGCTGGGGAGGTACAGCTGCTTTCATGTAAAGCACGATGCTTTTCCTTCTCAACCCAAATTCCTATAAACAATACTCTCTGTAAAATACTGTCCTCTGTATTTTTAATCAAGAATTTTTATCCAGACACCCTCCACGTTCCCTTTGCTGAGCAGTCCCATTTCCAGTACCAGGTTTACCTCCCAAGCTCCGTGTTCAGCTCAATCTCTAAAAGCTGTGAATCAACTCAGAGACAATTCTACCACTTTGCTTTCAGACAGATTTATGGCCCATCTGAAAACAATTCTCTAGCATGACCAGATTACCTACATCCTACCCTCTCTTCCTTTTCCGAAATTATTTGGCTAATAATAATGGTCTATCCCATGGTTTCAGTTAAGAATTTAAACTTTTAGTTTAACTTTTGAAGAGAGAACACTATCAAGCCTCACTTCTTTACAGATACCATTTGAAGTAGTCACTTTTTAAAATATATTTATTTAACTGCTTAATAAATAGACATAAAGGATTAAAAAATTATTAAAAAAAAACCAAAAAATTTGCATATCCTGACAAAGAAGCATCCCAATGTGGGATTACAGTCCTCCGTCCTGAATCTACAGCTCACACATTGGACAACGGTGTAAAAGACTTCTGTGTTTTGACAGATGAAATGTAAGAATGAAAACATATTTGAAGGCAGAAGGATTTGTAGGTTTTCAAACTGTAAATGAGCTCTGGCTTTGAACCCCCCTAACATCCCAGGGAGGAATGTGACCGCTATTAGACCTAGAAGCAGGACATGAATTTGGACATGAAGTTCAGCTCTCAAAAGGGGGTGTTTGTGTACAATGAAGTCTTCTTCTCTCTGCTTAAACAGCAAATAAAGTAGGTGCAGACATCAGGTGGATAAAAAGGACTAAGAACTTCAACCATTTCTCAGAAAACAACTCTTAGCAAATCTGCACTGAATACCAACAGAGAGCTTAAGCTGAGATTAACACACTGATTTCAGTGCTGAGAGTCATGCCAACCCTTGCAGCAAACACGTCTGAAATATTATTCCTTAGTCATATTTTTCAAGAGATCACAGGTTTAGTCAGGCTGACCTAAAGCCCCTCCAGAAAGACAATGTACTGAGAAGTCTTTTGCTTTTACTCATCCATATCTCTCCCCATGGATCAGCTCAGAAAAAGAAGTCGCAACGCAAAGTCTGCCTTGTTTGCAGAACTCATTCTTCCTGCATATATTTACAGTGACCAAACTCTTTGTTTAGACACAGAGTTTCACTCAAAATACAGCTACCTCAGAAGGCAAAAAGCAAGGCAGAAAGGGAAAGCAGATTATTAATGCTGTCTCTGAAGCAGAGCAGAATGAACTCCCTAAAATACTTAACCCATGAATAAGAGTTCTGATGGAAACATCATTACCCAAGACCTTCAGAGAGACCAACGTGGGATGGCCAAACGGTTACAGACACAAGGAGCTCAAAGTTAGATTGCCTTTGAAGTAATCAGATCACATCATTCTGTACTGTAATAAAAATACAATGCCTTGGAGAAATAAAGGAAGGAAAGGACTATTTTTCATTCTTTTTTGTTAGATCCTGTGGTGTCCTAGTAACAGAACCACAGCCCTTAAACTAACTGTAAAGCTTATGGCACTGAAGCCTCTCAAAGCCACTGCAACTACACATGTTTTATAGCATAGCAGAAATAACCTCATTTTACATTCTGTAAGGAGAGGAAGGTGGTTTAGAAATACATCCATTTATGTACTCATTTCTATTCTTGGCAATTTAAAAAGATCTACACAGTCAAAAGAGGATGGTGGGTAAGAGAAGAAATATCCTCTTCTACATATGAACAACCAGCCACATAAAGCATAAAAATGTGGATTGGGCACCAACTCTTCTTTATTTGGATTCTTAGGTCTTAATATTCCAGCTGCAACGCTTCAGGCTGACTTTGGATATACATAGTTGTGTCCTCTCCTAAATTTTAAAAGAAGCATTCAAAATATTTTGCTGTGTAATAGCAGCAGGATATGTACATTTCATAGCTTGGATCTCCAATCAGACTGAAAAAGCTTTATGAAGGAAAGATCATTAGCCCTACTTGATCATAAGAAACAGGTACAGAGGGGGCAATTTGCTTACATTTACATCACCACCAAATCCATGGGTGGGAATAGGACCCCCAAATTCCTCTGTCCCCTCTGATACTGCCTCTAACAACAAATTTGTTTTCAACACACATAAGAAATAATTGCTCGAAACTTCACGAAAGTAAAGAACTTAAAGCTAGGTAAAAATAATTTTATTCCTTTTTCTGCAGAAGAATGTCACCTTTTGAGGTTTGTTTTTATTTCATTTGTAGTTTATTCCCTTTCAGCATAGCAACCAACAGACTCATCACTCCTTTGAAGTCACTTTCTTTTTCCCACACTGGCATTAGCTACATAGACAATTCTTTTCTCCCCTTCAACAGGGAAGGGTGAGCTGTAGTAGAGCTGTGTGGCATAGATTTAGGATATTATTTGCTATGTCTCTGTAAATACTGTAGTATATCTACTGTCGCAGCTAACTTTCAAAGCAACACAATGATAAATAATAATGGATTTTCTAGGAATCATCAAAGTAGAGACAAGGAAGTACAGCCCTGCACAAAGCAGACTTCATTAAATGAAGCTGACAAGAAAAAAGGTAGAAATAAGTGAAATTTTTATGTCAAGGTGAAGAGAAGTAACAGAGAAGCTGCAAGAGTGGAGACCCTGAAATGTTCAATCTTCCAGTTGAAGATCAAAAAGGCAGGTTCCAGAGAGAAAGTGGTCAGTCTGTCAGCAACAGAGTAATGGGACAATGAAAAATAAGCAAGGTAAGAAGGAAACCTTGCTGGTCATCACATCAACATTGGTCAGATGTCACAACTGGAGATACCGGAGGTAGGAGGGAGACTGTGGGGATGAGCCACCATTCACCCTTGAGGCATTTGCACTCTGGGCAGGAAGAGGGAACAGACCAGACCTTTACTGTAGGTTTGCTGCAAACTGGCAGAACATAAATGGCATGTGCCAAAACCCAGCACACAAATTCTTATCACTCCATCGCTGGTGATCCTGCACCCCAGAGGCACATCCTGGACAGCAGGAAAGAACTGATCCCATTTGTCTGCAAGGCAGCTCTGCAGCACTTGGCCAACATTTCTGTTCATTACAGCTGCTCTGGTCAGGTCTCTGGCCATCTCATCTACCATCCAACCTGCTCTGACTGACTGCTGGTAACTTGAATGAATTTTCAAACTTTGTTTCTGCAGCTGCCTTCAGGCAAAAAAATGTTTTTCTTCAGTTAAACAAGTTTACCATGACACTGACTTTTCCTTTGCTACCATTTCTGACTTAACCAAATAGCATTTTTCTATGTTACTTGAATGGTCCTTAAAACATTCCCACAGGTGTTAAACCTACCTCTCTTAAAATATGTTTAATTGAATACAATGTAAGAATGACTGGAATTGAGCACTTGGAAAATGAACTACATCAAACACAATTTGTTACTGAAATACATGAATTTGTTACTCATTGCTACTCTTTTCAGAATAAATGTTAAAGATCTTTTCAAAATATTGGTTTAAGAATAAAACCAGCTATTGTCTGACAATGAGCCTGTGAAGTCTTTTCTTGATCTTTTCAAAATATTGGTTTAAGAATAAAATCAGCTATTGCCTGACAATGAGCCTGTGAAGTCTTTTCTTCTGTCCAGTTTGAGCTGAAATCCAGATATTTACCATCCAGCATCAGCCTGGTCATTCTCTTCTTGCTTTCCTTCCTCCACCTGCAAGGGCATCACATCACTTAATCTTTACCAACTGTACCAAAATGCTGTGGCCTATTCTGTCTCTGGAACATTTCCAATACTTTCAGAAAGCAGATTGCAGTGTACCAGTAATTGCAGTTAAAAAGAGTACATAGCTCCAGTAGCTGTTATTTATCCATTTGACATTCTTAAACATACACTTGGAATACCTACAGAGTTTCAACAAAGCTTCAGTGAAGTCTACACCTGCACTTAGTTTTTCATCCCTGTAATTTGCAGGTCAGTCTTGTGGTTTCTTTTATTGCCAATAATTAAGTGATTCAAGGTAGATTATTTCACTCATGAAAATTTACATTTTTTTCCAAGGAAACATGCCCTGGGAAAGTTGTGCTGCAAATCCTTCCCACTTGTTGTCTCTACATGGAAACTCCAAGCACATCCCCAGAAATCAAGCACCTTGCTCCTCACGGCTGTGTGCTGCATCACTGATGTAAAGGAAAAGAAGAAATGTGTTTTTTCACAGAGCTGTGGAGTCACTGAGGCTGGTAGGGACCTCCGAGCATCATCCAGTCCAACCTGTGCTCAAAGCAGGGTCAGCCACAGCAGCTTCCCAGGTTTGAACAGCTGCAAGGATGGAAAGTCCACAAACTCTCTGGACACCCAGTGTCAGCTTTCAGACACTCTCATTTTAGAAAAAAAGGCTTATTATGTTTAAATGGCATTTCCTGAATTTCCATGTGTGCCCATCACCTCTTGTCCTCTCACTGGATACCACTGAGAACCTGGCTCTCTCTCTACATCCTCCCATCAGATATTTATACACATGAATAAAATCCCCTTCTCTGGGGCGGCTTCTTCCTGCTGTCCAAAGAAGGCCTCATCTCCTTCTTCCTTCACTGTCATTCTGGGGTAATGTTCACCACTGCATTGCTCTGCTCTCTGAGAGTGACCCAGCAGCTCCCAGCTGATCCATCATCCATCTCAAGGCAGAGTTCCATTCTCATGCCAAATGCAAAACCTGCTGTGAATCCTCACTACCCTCCCTGTCATTCCTGTTCCTATTTTTTGCCCCACTTGGCCAGGAAGATCCTGTCTCTCTGTAGCCACCTTTGAGTCCCAAAGAAGATCCCATTTTCATGGAAGCTAGATCCTCATGGCTGACAACAGGGCTTACCTCCAGAATCTGTCCACTCCTTCTCTGGTCCTCCCCACTTAAGGAGAAAACAGAAAACAAAAATCTGGGCTGCATATTCTCAATCACAACCTGTGAAACCATCTGGAAATACCTGCTACGCTCCAGGTTTCCTTGACTGGATCACTGGAGCCCACTTAGAAGTGGACGTTTGCCCAGTGGCTGGACAGGCCTCAGCAGTCTACAGCACCCTAGAACTGAGCCCCTGGTCAGCAGAAAGCATCCCCAGAGTGGTCAGGCTGAGATGGGGGTTACAGCCCCCATGGGAAGGAGTCACCTGCTGCTATCAGCCACCCTGCTCTGGCTCAGATGCTTCACTGGGCAGAGCTCCCAGCCCCTCATCCACACCCAGAAGCTGCTCTGGAGCTGCAGGTGGAGCAGGAGCCTTCCTCCAGAGGCCAGAAGCCACAAGTTTCTGAGTTTGCCATCACAGAAATCTTCATTTCCCACTCTGATTAGCACAGACTCCCAGCACATCCTTCAGTACAGTTGGGAGTCCAAGTCTTTTGTATCTTCCGCATCTTGGAGAAGAACCAGTCACTCCAGAGAGATCTGGACCACTTCTGAACCAGCTGCTGCATCTGGGAGCTGTGCTTTAAGGCCCACAGCTAAATAGGCTTCTCCACAGCACCTGCTGAAAGATGCTTGATTTTCCCCAACTCTGATCAGGAATAGGTGGAAGAAGCTGTTAGAGCCTGCTGGAGGTTATCCTTTCCAACCAAAGCCAGCACCATGAAAATCCTTGAAGAGCTCCCAGGAGACCTCTGACAGCCCTAGAGGTTCCCAGGAGACCTCAAAGGAAAGCACAGAAACTGTTCATCTGTTGGCTGCTTCTTCCAGCTGCACTCACCTCCTGAATTTACTGCTGAAAGTGCCCTTTTTTTAATTTGGAAATAGAGGGAAGAGTACAACTTTAAAGATAAACAATACAAAAGCCATCAAGTGGAACCTTCTTAGTTCGTAGTGAAATAGAGTTGCTAAATCCTATCCCATCGCTGGCCCAGACAGTGAAAATTGACATTTACTCAGAAATACTGCAAATTTCTACATTGCTTTGACATTATCCATTTTTCTTGGTGCCTTTATTTTCCTGCGCAACCAACAGCTGTTACAAATCTCCGTGTGAAAAATAAAATGGAAATACTTGAATGATTTTTTAAAAGTGATGGGGGAAACAGAGAAACAATTAAGTTTGCAATGTTGCAATTATTTAAAACCCATCTACTGAAACTCAAACTTCCAAACATTAAGGGGCTGCTATGGTGGATCAATGAGGCATTACATAAACTCTACAAATGAGGTGCTGATTAGAAACTGCACTAGAGAGAACAGTATCTGAACTTCCCATGGAATAGAAAATGTTGGCAGACAGATGACTGATTTCCGTTCTATAATGCTGACATCACTAGTCCAGAAAGAAAGCATTTGTAGTTGTTCTGGCAGCAGTGGTTGTTACTCTTCTAGGACTCCAGGTGAAAGTAGAGATCAATCTACTGCAGTGCTGTATTTATGCCTTTTTGCAGTAAGTGAAGAAATATCCTATTCTCATCCTTCTGTCTTTCACATTTTTAAAATAAAAAGTAATTCCAAGTGTACCAATAACCTACAGCTGCTTCTTCTTCTTCTTCTTCTGGTTGATTGACTCAACATCAGCTTCTTTTGTGAAGAGGAGGCTGAGGGGGCCATAATCTCAGCCTACCACTATTCCAAGGGATTGTAAAGATGACAGAGACAAGTGCTTCTCAGTCATGAGCAGAAGATCACAATGGGGAGGTTCAGACTGGATATCAGGATATGATTCTTCACTTGCAGAGTAGTGAAGTGCTGGAAATGGTCATGGAGGGACCAAATCTCTGCCCCCTGGTCAAATCTCCAGCCTTAGAGGTATTTGAGACACATCACAGGCAAAGTTGGCTTGATACACTTTGGACTGCAGGACTTCCAGCAGCCTTGTCCAAGGGACATTTTCACCCCCTATGAGAGGGGCTTTGTGGTGCCTGCAAGGATTTCTGCCCAAACTGCAACCTGATCACTAGTGCCTTTCCCTCATTCTCTCAAGTCTGTCTCCTTTCCTCCAGATTTCACAAATTTGCAGGAATTTCATTGTCACTGAACTCTCTACCTCTCTATCAATTGCATGAAAAAATGCAAATTCAAAATACATTTGGGGAGACTGAAGGAGAAAAGAAATTCAGAAATGCAAACACGCTTTCTCTTTTTTTCCAGACAGGAATGATCATAGTTTTCGTTTTTCTCCCACAAAATGGTTCCAGGGGGCAGTGCCTGTGGTAATTCCTGTCCTTTCCAGGATGTCCTGAACAGAGATGTATAAAGGCACAGAACCACCATTCATCTTCCCAACACATGTACAGTCCTCCTCTCCAGAACACTTCTTTCTCTGAGACCTGTGGTGCCAACTCTACCAGACAGGATCCCAGACAGGGCAGACAACTGCTCTGACCTGCTATTGTAATTCCTATGTTCTGGCTCCCATGTGACATCTATTCCCATGACCTGATCTGCAAATCCAGATGAGGATATAGGGCAGGACAAAGCAGTTGGAACAGCACGTTATGACCTGCTGGTGGTATTTCTCCTCATGTAATGACTGAGTCGAGAAAAAAGTTACAGTGTCAGACTCTCCAAAATGCTAAAGCTGAGATCAAAGTCAGCAAATAAAAATGTCAAGTGAAAGATGTTCCTGTGCATCACAAATAGCAGCACTGTCAGGCAGTGAGTCCAGTGGGACAGATCTAGCTGCCCACGTTGGGAAGTTGTGAGGACAGAAGCTGGAACACTTCATGCTTCATGTATTTACCTGGTCATTTCCACACTTAATGATTAACACAACATGCACCCACACAGTGCATGAACGATGCCTGAAATACCAGCCATCACCTCAACTGGGTTGAGAAAAGAGAATTTTGGCTCACTTGGAAGAGATTAATTGTCCATTATACACTCCCAGACAGAGCTGCTGGCCCAATTGCTATGGGAAAGAAGACAGACAGAACTCCAGTGAGTCTTTTGAGCTCTGACTCCATTATAAAATGTCTTTTATTTATCACCACCTTTCACCAAAACCTCCTCAAACCTTCCATGCAAAAAAAAAAAAAAAAAAACAACCAAAAGTCCTTTGGGTTTCTTGACAGCAACCTGTCTTGATAACAACTCTAAGTGAGAGAGAACTGTTTGATCTCTTTTTGTTTCACTATTTGACAAGGTTGGCTTCTGCCTGGCAAGTGAGAGCAGCAGCACTGTGAATGCCATTCATTAATTTTCTCTTTTGGAAAGAAGTTGAGGCCAATTTCTGAGTGATGGTTAAGGCTTGTATGGGCACCATCTGTCCACAGGCACATCCCAGAGGAAGATCTCTGTTGTCACAAACTCCTCACCGACAGCTGAACATGTCCAGAGTTTTCTGACCCACCTTACTCTTTCCATTTACAGAGGGGGAAATCAGAAGTCTTGTTATGTTGAACCATTCAAAACCAGGCAGATCTTTTTGTGCCCATCTGAGACAGTGAAGTTTCAAGAGACTGACAGCATTCATCAGCTTCACCTCAGGGGTCCTGCTACAAAAAAATATCTAATGGGGTTTCCCCCTGGATTTGGGACTGTATATTGTGCATCACTCATCTTCTCTGCATCTTATTCCTCTCTCATTTTCATCGTTCTAATTATTCCTGGTTTTGTTGGTGGGATTGCTATTTCTATTATCATATTTTACTTTATTTCAATTATTAAACTGCTTTCATCTCAACCTATCCATCTCACCTTTCCTACTCTCCTCCCCATCCCCCTGGGGAGCGGGGAGTGCTACACGGTTAAACCGCAACAGAGATAACAACAGTACTTTGCTCATATTCTTTAAGACTCAGAGTCTTAGTCAGCTAAAACCCATTAGAAAACCACCCACGAACTTCCAATTCTTTTTTCTTTCTTTTTTTTTTTTTTTAAATCAAGAGACTAAAATCATCTTTGTCAGAGATATGCAAGAGAATTGTGTAATGCACGTTTTATTCTGGTTTTCTTAGCTTTTCCTACGCTTCTGAGCTCAAGCATCCCCATTTTCTCTATTCTTTGTCTCCTATTTGCACAAGTTTTTTTTATTCACCCATGAAATTCATTAGACATTATTGAACACAACTCTAAGCAAAACACACACCAAATAACGAACAGAGAAAAAACCCAAACAAGGATGAGTGAGCATAATGACTCACATGGGACAATTAAAACGTGTCTGTAATTATTATTAGTGCTAAAATTTTACAGCATGGCAATGAGTTAAAACCAACATACAACTAAAAAAAGCAAAGCAATGCAAAACCACCTTGACAACAAGCAACCATACAAAAAAGATAAAGAGCAACAGTGAATAAGTGAGTTGTGCTAAATATGTTCATTGGCTTCGCCATTATCAGCTAAACAAAATCCTATTTGCAATACAAGGCCTTTTTTCTGCAGTTCATTTCACTTCTGTTTTACAGGTTCCTGACTGAACACTTGGGATTTTCCCTTTGTGCATGACTCAATCCTTGCCCAAAAATATGCATGGGCACTGGGGAAAGCACTATTACTTCCTACATTCTCCTTATTATTTTTCCCCTAAATTTTACCTTGAAGTTAACCAGATTTTCATGTTCCTCCACAGTTATTAAATTAGGAAATCAGAGCAATGTGCATGCTTCCATCCTTTTGGGTCTCCAGCTGTTTCAACAACCTTTTTTTGTTAAACCATACAAGAACTTTCCTTCCATTCCTAAATTCAGGGCTTTATTCAGAATAATCTGCTCCCAGTAGCTAATTTAGGTATCACGACTGCTCTTCTGCACTGACAGCACAGCCAGCCTGGTCTGGCAGCGCTGGATTGTAGGTGGCCTGAATCACTGATCACTTTCCCAAATTCGGATGCTAAAGATAGGCTCCTGTAGAAAAACAGTCTGAATATGGCCCCACATCTCTGCCAGTTTTTCTCTCATGATTTGTGTTTGCCCAGTCCTGAGCCTCTCAACATCTCATCAAGGATGCTGCAAGAAATACTCATGACTTCAGTGTCTCTTTCCTGGAACTTGCACCGTAACCATGTCTCTGCTTCACAGTGTCTATCTCTCCTTCTTAATGCTTCCCTTGATTTAAATTATGCAATCCCTATTCGCAAATAATTTTTAGATCCTGTTTATATTCTATTTAATAAAATTTACAGAGTGTTGCTTAGAATGGGGCTGGTGCTTCACAAAGCATTACTGACCATGTAATCCAAATGCCCTCCCAGCAGGACAGAAATGCTCTCTCATTCAAGCCATCATCTCTGTTTGCCTAAGACTTTTTTCCCCCCTTTACATCTCTTCAAACTTTTCTGGTTTAGTTGAGCTGACTGTTAATTCATCTACTTTCTATTTGCCAGGCTTCGTTGCAGTCAAAGCAAACACAGTCAGGTGACTGACGTGAAATTTGGTCTGAAATACAAATGGCTGTGAGAATTTTAGTGCTTGATTCTGCCAGCCTTCATTCTAAGAAGAAATCCTGATTTATAAAAAAGGTCACCTTTGAATGAGCAGCAGCAATGCTGATAAAAATCTGCAGGACTGAGCCTTATAAATGCAATTTTTTTGCAGGTTATTTAGAGAGAACAAAACAAGCAGACAATCAGATTTAGACATCTGTTTTAAAGACAACTCTGCAAATTGTCTAGAGACCAAAATAGATTATTAGCAGGAAATGGAGTTTTCTTAATATTGAATTTGATCCTGCCCTACTGAAAATCAGTGGAATTTTGTCGCAGATTTTCATGTGAAAGGGACTTAACAAGCAACATATAGAAAAGCAGAGTTATAGGAACTGTCAAGGAGAAAGCTCAGTTAGGATAAACCTTCAATTTCAATATAAAAGCATTCTTGCCTGCGAATAAAAGAGAAACAGGGGAAGAGATAAATGTCTGAGTTGAGTGGAATTGCTGAATGCAGTAGTGGAACCATTCAGCTTTCTGCATAATCCATGAAGTACAAAAACTGAGGGAAAGCAAAGAAAACCCAAAAGACTTAGGTCCACAAGGGTGTGGTTCCATGCAGAAGTGTTCACATGGAAAGCACTGGTGCTTCCCTTAGTGATGCTATTTTCATTTTTGTATCGTCAAACAAAAATATCAGAATATTTTACCCATGTCAATTAATCCAGAATCCTTCTGGGACACATATCTTTATTACACCCATTTTTGCAGACTACAACGACACAGAGTTTGACTCATTAAAGGCCAGAAAATGAGTCAGCAAAGAAAAAGAACCCCAAAGCCCAAATCATCCACTGTCTGCGATAACCACTGAATAACCCCTCTCTTCATCACTATTCAGCCTTGGGAATAAAGTCACTTATCTGAGAAATAAAACTATTCCTTACTTGATGTTTGCCTTTTTCCTATGTTTGTTTTCCACTATGATTGCCTCCCAACATTTCCCAGCCTTGCACACAGACTGATGCACTTAATTTTGACAGATACAAAATCCGTCTTAAATCTGCTGCAGTGTTTATACTGGGATGCATAAAAATGACTTTGTGAAACAGAGTCTCGGAATAGAAAATGAGATTAAAAATATTTTGCACATGAAGATTTCTCTAGGCTATGAGAGAATAAGGCCATACAAACCTTATTCTCCTTCTCCAGATCGCCTAAAGGGGCCCCTACAGCAGAACTATTATCTTTTATCTTATTTTCTCCTTTCAGCATGTATTTTATTTTCTTCTGTCTGCTGACAATACCCCAGCCTCTTAATAGCTCCTGAGTTAACCTCCTAAAAAGATATTCTAGGGTAAGCCTTGTCAGTATTAGATTTGCAAAGGTTTAGAAACAGCTTGGGTTCTCTCTGTGCTAACAAACACTTAGTGATAAATGCCTTCTCGAGGAGTGTATTGCAGAAGTGATTTGGTCAGCGTATGAGCCAGTTTGCTTTACAAGCATGAACTTCCCTGGCCTGCCAGTATTACTGCAAAATAGAATCATTTTCCTAAATGGTTTCATTAAAGGGACATTGTGAGGCTGAATAGGAGCTATTGGATGAAAATGGACAGAGTGAATTTTTAGTCATGCCAAACCAGTCTGTGGCATCAGTCACAGAGGTTTCACTGAAAAAAAAAATAAAAAAAAAGAAGAAAAAAAGTCTCCATCGCTTTATTTGGAGTTGAACTCATTTGCAATGATTCTGAAAGATTCACTGCCACTGTGGCTACAGAGCCCTCATCAGCCATCATCGAGCCAATCTGTCAGAAGAACCCAGGATGAGTTATTGTCTGACAATGCCAAGACTTTCATTTGCTGTGGAAAATCATAATCTTCCCTCTGAACAATTCCCATCCAATTGCCCCCCCCAACTTATTCAACCCATACAAAGCCATGAAGGGAATATCAAGAAGGAAGAGCAAGCCACACAGAGCAACCACAGCCTCTCCTCGAAGGGGTGTCACACTGACCAGCAACAAATTCTGCATTTTAATGAAAACCAGAAAGATGAGGGCCAGGAGAGCATCATGTGAGACAGCTGTTGCTATTTTTAATGTACAGCAATGCTGGAGCACAGACTGTGCCTCCCATGCCTTGGGATTTTTCAACTTTCTCTGGAAGATGGGAGGATGGGATATCCTGAAGGAATTCCACCTACACAGTAATTTAACATGGCCCATGGGCATGGGCACTGGGATTTTTCTTGCTTTTTCTTTTTTTTTTTTTTTTTGTGCCTGAAGCCCACATTTAAATTTCTGGAAGACTGAAACATATATCCCTAATGTCTTCAGGCTGATAATATTGTGGTTGAGTGACACTTAGTGGGCTGTGACAAAAAGAGTTGATGATCTGTCCTTCATTTCTGCTGAATCTCTGTGTGCACTTCCACAGAGGAGGGTTTTTTGGTCTGGTACAATACACTTTTTCCTCAGACCTGTCCCATAACACAAGTGCAATTGCAAAGTCTTCCACATAGAAGCCTTATAAACAAATACAACCATTCACATCAATAGGATTCATCTCCTCAAACTGCAGCCATGCAAAAGAAAGATCCTCTCTAATTTCATGGAGATAAATATACTTGCAAATGTATTTCCACTCCTCTGTCCTGGGCAGCTCTTGTAGGATGGGAAGAACTGGCCTGGGACTGTATATCTCACTCCACTGACAGTGGACAGAGCCTTCAAATTAAAGGAGATTAATATCTATATCTATACCTACAGTCCACAAGTGAGCTAATTATGCACAAACTCCTACAGTCACAACCTTAACAGTAATTCAGTGGGCTGCTTTTTTTATTGTTATCAATATTTTGAAGGCACATTTCTAACACCAAATCCATTTTCAGATAGCATGGGCATAATAACAGTTCAGAAATATGTAGGTGTCACAAGTGTAGGTGGGGTTTCTGTAATTCATCTTGCTTCATATCCACTGTAAAGATAAATATCAATGCATGGCAATACTCTTGGAATTTGTTTATCTTGCTGCTGATTCATGGCTTATTGGTCATTAAAGGGAAATCAGTGGCATGAAGTTATATTTCTGTGTAAGTAGCAAGCAATGCCAAAATATAATGAGGACAAGCAGATATAAACTTTCCGTGGCCTAGGGAAAACACATGATTTAGCAAATGCGTGGTGTTATGCACAAACTCCCATAAAATAAAAGAAAGAAGAGAAAGAAAAAAGAAAAGGGAAAGAAAAAAGAAAAGGCTGCCTTATTTCCCTGGACTCTCAGCCACCTCTCCTTCCAGCTTGCTCTACATTACAGATCCCACATGCATCTCTGTCAAGACAGCCTATGTGGGCTCACTGAGAGCTCCTGTCATCCAGGCTGGGGACTGAAACAAAACTGAGAGACCAATAAATCATGCTACAAAAGAGAAACTCACACACCACATAGTGGGCTTTTTTCTCCTTCCTCTTTTGATTTCCCAATGCCTTTTTTTGGTCTTATGTGATGCATCTTGCAAAGGCATTTGGCAGATCAACAAAGCTCCTGCAGCAATACAATTAATCCTCATCATCCTTAGTGTGACTTGTGCTAGCCAACTAAATCTAAGATCATTTTCTTTGTGAAACGGGATTGGATCAAAACCCTGATATCAGAAAGTGACGGAACTTTCCAGAAGTTCACCAGAGTGAATTTTCTTGATATTAGGAGTTCCAGAATATGACCTCAAATATCTATTGATGGAACCTATCCATTCCATAGATTGATTGAACCTTCCAAGTACTGTGGGATGGCTTTTTTTTTTAGACTTAATTCTGGTGTTACCTGCAATAATAATATATTTGTGCAACAGCTGTACATCTGTGTAGTTAATGAATTATCAGAGTTGAATCAGGCCAGTCATTCACTGTGTCTGCTTGTCTAGATACTGAATTTGATAATAGACTGTGCTCTTAGCAACAGGATGAGTATTTCAGGATGGATATATTATGGGGGGAAAAAAACCTAAATGAGATGACTACTGACTACAGCACAGTCGGGGATGGGAGAAGGACTGATCCTTGGAGAGGGCTTTAACTGAGCTAAGCAGGAAGCTTTAGCCACACACAGGGTATATTCATAAAGTATAAAATAAAAACAAATTGGCACATCCTACCCAGTGTTTCAGTCCTGTTCTTAACAGATAATGATCAGTGCTAAAAATACATCCCGAAAAAAGACAGTCTGGGTACCAAAAGGTTTCTTACTTCCACGGAAAGCCTTTCAGAGGAGCCTCTTGCTGTGATGACAATCTCCAAGGAGGAGTTAAATCTCCAGCATTTTCAAGGGAACAATCTTAACCAATCTTAACAGTCATAAATTTTCTCCTCCCATGCAAAGCATCACTACCATGGCAAAACCCAAATTCATCTCTGGGCAATTATTCAAACCATTTTGCAGTGCTGGTTTTTTGGGGGGGTTGTTTGTTGGGTTTGGTTTGGGTTGGGTTTGGGTTTTTTTTTTGTGGTGGTGGTTTGTTATTTTTCTTCCTCTGTACTTCAAATGAGTTGCCCCACCCAGAGGCTGTTCAGAGCAGAGTACCACACTCCTTACTCCAAGTCCTGTGCTCTCAAATTTCAGATGCAATCACTCCACTCTGACCCCTGGAAGTGAGAGGAGTTGGACAGAAAAATCTCAGTGAAAAACAACTCAGAAGTGGGTGATATTTACAGGCAAACAGTAATTTGCCAAACCTGTGGTTGGGAGGCAATTTCACACATTGCTGTCCAGGATCCAAGGGCCTCTGTACCATGTTTTATGCAACTGCAGCTGAAAGCCTTTTGCACAGTGTGAACTGCCCAATTTAGTGCAAATAAGTTACTTTTCGTCCTATATCAATACCTGCCAATGTTTTAGCATAAAACGAAATGAGGATATTAAAGCTATTTCTTTTTCAGACAGCATCTGGTTGGCTATTGTGAAAATGCGAGGGTAGTTGTTCACATCCATTTTCCATTTAGCCTAAATTAGCCTTTTAAATTTAAAAATACCCTAGATTTCCTCAGTTTATAGTTTTTGCCTTTGATACTATTTCTGAACTGATGGAAACTTCAATCAGAATGTTCTTAACCTCTGACAAATTGAATATTGGGAGAGTATATTAAGCAGAACACAAAAACTAAATAGATTTTTGGAAGGGTTGTAAAAGGCAATAAACAAGCTAAAATAAAAGATAGTTGGAAGAAAAAGTAAGATTGATTTGTAAGAGATCTGATTTAGGGCCAGCACTCATTGAGAAGGAGTATCTTGTGTTATAACAAAAAAAAAAAAAAAGAGGTAATGATTAATGTTAAAATAATAGTTTCCATTTCAATTTGTGTGGGTACAAGTAAGTTTAAAAAATGTTATGCCTTCACAGTGGTAAATTAGTGCATTTTGCCCACACACATCTTTAAAAAAGAAAAAAAGATAAAGTCATAAAAAACACAATTTCCCTTTTGCAGTGTCTAGTCACCGAGCCAGGTGCAAAGTTTTAAGGCTTGGGATTCTCAGTGTTGTGTTCAGATCCCAGAATTAAATGACATCATCTCTTCTTTCATTTTCTTGAACCTAGATTCAAAAATACCTACTACCTCAGGGTGCCTGCTTCATACTGTCACACACATAACATTTTTACAGGTTACCTGCTTTTAAATCCTCACTCTGGCTGAGGCAGGGCTACAAAATTGAGCTGACCCAGACAATAATTATTGATAATCAGAGAGTTTCCTGCTTTCAGATGGGATGGAAGAACAGCAGTGACAGCCTGTGCCATGGCACTTCACTGTCTGCCTTTCCATTTGTGATCTGAATCTGTGTGCAATGCATGTGATTTAAAGATAATGGAAAATCTGGCTTCAGAGAGAGATGACTGAAAATATTTCTTTTTCCAAAAATATTTCAAAGAGATGAAACCCAGGAGGGTGAGCCCTGAGATCTAGCCAATATTTTCATTGAGAATTTAGGTTTGAGGAGGAGGGGAAAAATAATCTAAAAAATAAAGGTAAACTAATTCAACTTAGAAGATGCTACTGATGATTTGGAACAAACAATAAAATTCAACAGGATTTTGATGACAGCCCAAAAATCAGCAAAATGCAATTCACTGAAGAGGAGGACAAAATACCAACACACAAATCTTCAGCAAGAGAATGCAAATGTAAATATCTAGCTGCTAAAAAAAGAAACCTACCCAAAAACCTGGCTAGGGGATCAGCAGCTCTGGTTCAGACTGGGTAACCAGGCACAAGTGGCTTGTAAAGCAAAATACCAGAGGCTCCTCTGGGCTGTGCTGATGTTCAGGAGAGTCTGGGAGAGCATCACTCCATCCCAGGCAGTGCTGCTGGAGTTCCAGCACCAGCACAGCTTTGGGTTTGGCCCACACTGTGAGACTCAGAAGAGGTCAGTGGGAGAAGAGGTCAGAAATATGGTAACAGGAGAGGTAAGAGGCTTTCACTTCACCCATAGGGGGTGTGTTTAGTTATGCTAGAGAACAGGGAAAAGCTGTGAGGGAGAAGCCAGCTTCTACCAGAAAGGCTTTTAAACAGGATGGGAATGGAGACCACAATAGGGCTCAAATGTCCAGTGGGAATCTGGTGTTTATTACATCTTGAAAGTCTGTTTCAGGTAAGATTGTATTTAAATCTCAGCTCCTAGAGAGACATAAATTCCCGCTTCTCATATAAATTTTTAATGCACTTCCATTATTAAAGCAAATTTTATTCCAAGGAGCTTTGCCTCTAAAATTAATCAAAAGATTTTTGTTGTACTCCAGATGAAGCAAACGCAGAATTCCAGGAGCCTAACACAGAAACCAGACTTCTATAAATAGACCGTGTGGAGCCTGATTTGCTGCAAGTCAAGGGGGTAGGTCACATATCACATCATTCCAGTCTGATCAGCATTGGTCAGGTATTGCTTGAGAGGCAGCCCAAGATGGAAAGCAAATAGATTGATTCAGCACCGAGCTCAGAAACACACACTGCTATGAAATGAGAGCTGAAACGACATGAAATGCACTGATTTCTCTAGACATTTGAAAACAGAGTTTGAGGTGTCTTTTTTTCCTCCCCTCTCTGTTTATCATTCTGCATGCAAATGCTGAAAATAAAGCATGTTGGTTATGAATAGGTGGAAGTTATATCTCCATCCCAAACAGAATTATACCCTAAAGCATCTCTCCTGGTTCTTCCCAGTTTGGGCAAATTAATTCCTGTCAACAGCAGAGGTGTTTTGCATGACCAAAAACAACAGGAGCTCCAGCTGGGAGCACCAAACCTAATGGGCCATGCCCATGGTCTACCCTCTGTGCTAAGGCAAAGCCCAGCAAAGACCATGGAAGGGGTTTTCTGATTCTGCACCCAGTGTCAAGGCAGAGATGTTCAGCACAGCAGCACTCAGACATGAGCCAGTGAAGGGATGAAGATCTAAGGGAGGCAACAGCGAGGTGCAAAAAAAGTGTTTGCAGGTACAGAGAGGTCTTCTGCCTGCCCCTCCCAACTGTTGTGGGGTTACACACAGCCATGCTCACACTCATGAATTTCATGCTATGGATTTTGTTGAAAACAGGCTTAAAAATGCCATCCCAATCCTCTTTCCTTTTATTTGGTATGTGACAAATAGTCACATACCTAAATACAGAGCAAGATACCTTTAGTGAGAAAATCTTTCTCCTTGAGAGAAGGATTTTTGTCCAAAAATCAATTTTCTCATTAATTATTTGTATCAACAGAAATGCTGACACATCAAACAATTTACTTGGCTTCTTGTATATTAGCCTCAGGTGACAGCCTTTTGCTCAGTGCCCAGAAAAATATTTCAAAGATTTCAAAGCTGCTACTTTTGGGGACTTCTCCCCGAGACTGCAGAGATGAAGCAATTCCAGGCACCTGGCATTCAAACCACTGAGCTTCACTCACTGCTTTCACATCCTTTTCTTTCAACCCCACACTCAGAAAGGGCAGAGTCATTTTCTAACCCGCTGCCTCACAAACGGAGAGGAGAAAAAAGAACAATCATAACCTTTGCTTGAAGGTTTGTCCCACAAAATTTCTTTTGTGAGACTGAGAGAAAACAGAAGAGTAAAAACCTCCATGGATGCTACTTTGATCTTACATAGGAACCCATACACCCTCTGTCTGACTCCATTTTGGCCAGACAGGACTGCCTTTCCTCAATGTAGGAGACAGTAGAGAAGTTAGGTCACGTGCCTGGTTCAATTCCAGCTTCAATCCAAAGTTGCTCTTGACACAAAACCAGAGAAAACTTGGCAGCATCATCTCCCAACCTTGGGTTGAGTCCCGAGCAAAATTCCAAATGAAACACAAGGTCCCAGATCTGCACGGAGCCAACGAGAGAAAATGCTGGCTCTGATGCTGGCAAGACAAGCAGCCAAGTTTTGCTGATATCTACGTGGTGCTTCTCTTTCAGCTGCCCACAAAGAACTAATATTGCTTTTTGTGGGCTATTTGCCCTGTAAATTGGGATCTAAAGCCAATGAGAGGGAAGCAAAACTGGTGTCAAGCCTTGTGGCAGGGTCACCATCTCCCAAGTCACCAAGAGATCACAGCCAGCCTGCACTGGGCAGTGTTGGAAATCCCAACAAAGAGAACCAAAAGGAGAATTTCAAGAATGACTAAATAGTTGATCACATCAAAGAAAACAGCTTCATTTTAGCTCATGAGGATGGATGGATGGATGGATGGATGGATGGATGGATGGATGGATGGATGGATGGATGGATGGATGGATGACTATTCAAATTGTCTCTGTGTAAGACAGAGTATTGGGGGCTGATCGTTCCAGAACATTTCCGGCATGATTAGGCCAAAATCACCAGAACTGTGACATCTTTGCTCACATCAAGCAGGATATTTATACAGGGGTTGAAACAGTGCTCAGAATGAGTAAGGATGCCACATTACCACTTGATGCTTACCATGATTCAGCCCTGGCTGCTCCCTGAGATGCAAGGCAGGACTGGTAACCACCCAAAGTCAAAGCAGCCCCTCACAGGCCTAAGTGCCATGAAATCATAGCACAGATTACATTGCACAGACACTGAACAAGCCTGTGACCAGCTTCTTCTTCAAACACACACACTTTTTCATTAGCCTAAACTAAATGATGCCCACAGAATGGAGTCAGACCTCCATGGACAAGCGCTCAGGAGGACGATGTTCTCAGTGCATTACAGACTGGGAGGAAATTTTTCATTCCCTGGAAGTGGGCAGAGAATCAATAGCTCATTTTTCATGTTATGGTTATTATGCCCAGTGCTTCACAGGCATTGTGTCATATACAGCCTCTATAGCAACAGCTCAGATTCCTCACTCCTGTTTGCTCTATCAGTGGCAGTAATTGCAAAAAATCCCCAGGGTTCAGGAGTATTTAACTCCAGCTGGGAAATACAATAGTGGACCCAGTAAAAGTAAAGTAATAAAGAGAGGCCACACAAATATGAAAACAACTGCAGCATGACACCTTTCCAGTTCCATTAGAGTGACTACTCAGTGGCAACCTAGGTCCTCAAAGAAAGCATGTGGTAAATGGTTGGGGTTTTATTGAAAGTGCCTTTCACCATTCTCTGAGAATTGCTCCTGAGCACTGCAGAAACATCACAACACTGCATACACACTGCTTGTAGACATCCCCTGCATTCCTTGAGCAGCAGGAGGGCTGGGAAGCTGATAATAACTTAGAGCATGACTGTCCCCTCCCAGGCCTTCAGGCCAGGGCAGGGTAACCTCACCTCTGTATTCAACTTCAATCAACCTGTGAGTGCAAAATGGACATGCCGTGAGTATAGAGCTGAGAGCTGAGGGGAGGAAACTAATAGTGCCTGGTGAAACACACCAAGCTATGAATTATGAATCCCCCAGACCACAGCACAGAACTGAACTTTTTTTTTTTTTTTTTTGTCTTGCAAAAGAGCCTGAGACCTGACAGCTATGATAAACATTAAGACAGCAGACAGCAACAGTAGAAACAAAAGCAAGCAGGTTGCTAAATACCCCTGCAACGGGCTTGTCTTTCAGGTAAGAGAAACAGGCTATTGACTATAAAATGGCTCCTTGGTGGCAAAGACTTCCAAGCCACTTTAAAAATTATTGCATTGTTTGGGCTAGAAGGGACCATTCAAGGTTACCCAGTCCAACCCCCCTGCAATGATCAGGGACATCTTCTACTAGATCAGGGTGCTCATAGTCCCATCCAACCTGATCTTGAATTTTTCCAGGGATGGAGCATCCACCACCTCTAGACAACCTGTGAAAAATTCCACAAGCTTGTGGGTCAAGGGCTGATTCCAAGAGTACAGACCAGGGACTGGACCTGCAGCTCCCCCTGCACTGAGCAGGATTGAGATTGCAACAATGCATCATCAGTAGGTAAAACCACCCTGTCTTACAAAGATCTAATCCCAGCTCACATTCCCTATCACAGGTGAGCAATCCAGTGCTTGGTGAACTCTGCTTCCCAATGGTAGGGAGAGCCCAGATGAAAGGATCAAAAAGCAACGTTGCTATGAGCACTTGGCTGCCACAAGCCAGTCCCCCCTGTGGTCACTTTTCTGACACCTCCTGCTTAAAACCAAAAGGCAGAAGAATCACAAGGCCTGGCTTTCATGGGCTGTATTTGTACTGAAAATGGACATGGAGTGAGCTTCTGCCCTTGTGCTCCAGGGGAGGTTTCTGTCCCCACTGAGCTCCTTCAGGACACCCACGTCAGGCTGTGACAGCTGTACCACCCCAGTCACACCCCATCCTGCTCTGTCCCTGCAGCAGGTCCCTCCTGCACGTGCCAGGCTCTTGGTGCCAGGGAGGAGCAGGAGACAGCAACTTCTCTCACTTCACTGGGAAGTGAAAAAAACAATCAGAATGAAGAAGGCATTGAAGAAAGACCCCCCACCTGGCTTTCTCCACGTTCCACTGACTGCCAACTTCTGTTCAGGGCTGCTTTTCATTCAGTGCAGACTTGGGGATCTATAGAGGAGAATCCTTTTTTAAGAGCTGCCCTGGAGAGACAATGACAGGATACACTGCCACTGTTACCCCTCTACCTTCCATTCCTAACCTCTATAAAAGTTCCTCTGACACTCTGACAGCTTGTGTAGCAAATAGAAGTCATTTGCTACACCTTCAATTCACAACTATAAAATCCTAACATTTCTTATCTCTGCAAAACATACATATTCATATATATATATATATATATATATATATATATATATATATATATTCATTCTTATAAATATCCTTAAGTGTAGAGAAAACAAGAATATTTTATTTTCACCCAGATATACAGTAGGGAGGTTGAAGCTAGACCTAACAAACCTTTGCAGCTTAAATGGAAGTTGCCTGGTCGCATTTACAGGAATGTAGAAAACATTTTCATCAAATTCCTTATAGACCAGAAATGAAAAGCACTGATGATTGAACAGCAGCAAAAGAATGAGAAAGCTGGTTAGACTCTCATTTTCTCCTGACTACACAAGCAAATGATCTATCAATAAAACTAAAAGATAAAAATTGATAGGATGAAGCAGCACACACAGACCCTAATTCAATTAACCTGCAGAAATCTCTGCCAAGAGTTTCAAACCAGAGCTGATTTTCATGTGTATTAATACAGTTTTCACAGACTAGATTTGAAATGTCAGAATAATTTATAGCACCAGAGAGCAAACTGATGGTTGTCTCTGATCAAAAACCTGCAGCAATGTTCCAGCACTGTTTACAGTATTTACAATTGCTGATACACGTTTGTCTTCTGGTACAAATATTTAGCTTTGGCCACTGCCGGAGAAAAACAAATTTGGTCCTGAAAAGATGTTCTACTATTTGCTTTATTCAGTGTCTTTAAAAGGGCTATCTATGCATATAAATAAAGGATATTTGATGAAGGTTTTGCAGGCTCAGGAGAGGCCAGTTTTACCATCAGCCTGTGCTGAAGTGGTGATACATGTGCTCGACCCAGGTTGTGTTGGGCACTGTATTTCCAGGCAATGAAAGGGGCTGGAATGCCAAATTTCATTAATTCACTTTCTCCAGCAACTGCTTTAAAAGGATTTAGCGTGAGAAGCAGAGCACAAAGCTATCAGAAGACCACTGCACGAGTGAATAGAAATTGAAGACAAATGAGTTTCTTGTGAAATACTGCAATCACTTCTTTAAGCAATAAAGAGGTGGTTTGTTAAATAATAGACTAGAACAAGTCCAATAAAATGAAAACTGTCAAAGTACCCTTTTCAAAGTTGCTACATAATCTTCCAATTTTGCTTTCATTAGTAAACAGTAACAGATGATCAGATTCTATCGTCATCTTGTCTGGACAATATCTTAGCAGCATTTGAATACATTACAAAATGAAAGAATACCAGAAGAAGAAAATTTAATGTAATTACCACTTTCTGAAAATAGATTGTGCATAACATTCACTTAATATAGCTCAAATAAAGTGAGAAAGAAATCAAGGATGGAGAAACTGTTTCCCATTTAAGACCAGATACAAACAGCTTGTCCTAACCATCTCTTCAGCATCTACGTCCCTTCCCTGTCTCTTAGACCAAAAACTATAGCAAAATATAGCAAAACTATTTCTGCCAAAAGTAGCAGCATGTTATTGCCTGACCAGCAGCCTCAGCCTCAATCACCCAAGGATACTCTGGCTTCACTGGCTGCAGACCTTGAGTCAGATGAATCCTCTCCCTCAAATACTTTTTTTCCTTCACAAAAAGAGAATGAAAGGACAGAAAGTGAGAAATTTGCAGTAAATTGTGCTCCAGGGCAGCAGCAGCTCTGCCCTCGCACAATGCCCTGTGCACACAGAGAATATGTTTTCCTGCAAGCAGGAGAATAAAAAATGCCCAATTTCCCTCAAAAGCTTATGATTACTGTCCCATGTCCTGTCCCTGGCTCCCGCCCAGTCTCTTGTGACCCCCATCAAGGGTACAAGAAACCCTCTCTGTCCCACTGAGATCTCCACCTCTGCCAACTTGTACAACATAATTATTTCCTGAGGTTTCTGTCCTATTTCAAATACTGTTGAAATCAATCACTAACTTGAAAAATTACTGGGGACAGGCATACAGACAGCATTGCAGATACCAATTTCCTTAGGAAATAAAGCTAAAGACCAGCTTCCTGCCTGTATTGCCAGTTAGAAATCCCCCTTC
This sequence comes from Motacilla alba alba, assembly GCF_015832195.1. NCBI lineage: Eukaryota > Metazoa > Chordata > Aves > Passeriformes > Motacillidae > Motacilla > Motacilla alba. The sequence continues at coordinate 147,138,663 of NC_052017.1, forward strand.
CTTAACCCACGTGTCTCTAGCTCTACCTACAGCCATCCTAACTTACAGCCAAGCTAAAGAAACAAGGCACAGCCTTAGTAACATCAATCATTAACACAAGAGCAGCTGATAACGAAAGTGCACAATGTCCACGTATCTGTTTATCATTAGAACTGCAAATATCCTTTGGCCTTTTCTTTAAAATCCTTAACCAGCAGAGAAAAAAGGCACAGTTTTGGGGGAAGAAATACTGCATTGAGGCCTTTCTCAAAGCCCTCCACCCCTGATTGCAGAGAATGGTTTTTTGTCAATTTCTCAACTAGTCTTCACCTGTTGATCACAAACTGAAAGGCAGAATGGAAAAAAATGAACCATCACCTGGGTCACCATTATCTGCTCAGGGAAGTGATATTAGAGTCTGCTTTCATTTAGTTGACATTGAAAAGGTGCTCCACTCTAGCAAAATCAGCATGACATCCACTGGCAGAGGCTAAACCTGGAGGAATTAGAATGGGAAATTAAAGATGAATCATAGGGATGGCTGACGTTTAAAGGACATGGAAAATTCAAAGCTAAATATGGTATTTGTCTGAAAATCCTGTGGCACATCAACCAGAATTTAGTGGGTCCAGTGCAGAAAGGAAGTTGTTAAGCAGTAGCATGTGTGATATTTAGGAACAGAATGACCACAGCAATTCTCCTTCAGACCCAGTCACCAGATCTGTGAAAAGGAGAGAGAGAAGAGAAGCAGGATGCCTTAAAGGAGAAGAATACACTGGTCAAAACTCTATACCAGATTTTTGCAAAGAGATTTCACGCACAGTTTGCAATTCCGATATTTCCTTGATGTTTCTTGAACAGGAGATGGGCCATTGCTGACCTCCCTGTGCCTCAGTGCATGATGCCCGTGGCACTTAGAGCACCCAGTGGCACAGCAGAATTCTGAAATCCTGCATTTGGGGCACAGCCAAATGCACACCACACTGGTGTGCTGGGCAAACTGGTGGCTCACTGGGATCTTTGTTTTTACCACCTGTCAAGTGTGAAGGATGCCCTTGGGGGTTTTCTGTTTACTGCTTCAAGGTCTACTGCTGAACAATATTTCAGTAAAGTCATGTTACTGTTAACTCAGGAAACTTTTTCAGGGGTTAATTGTAAATCTTCAATACAAAAGATAAGACTGTCATTTTTTTTTCTAAAATAATAGGCTCACACTCTAGCAGGCATCTGCTTTGGAAATTAAACACCTTACTCAAAGTGAAGGCAAAACCCTTTGAGAAGAGAACAAAAAGCTTACTTTTTTTTCTTTTTTTTTACTGCTAAATTCTTTCAATGCTTTTCTTTTACTTCTCTGTTGAAATCCAGAATTAAAACAAAATTCTATATTATGTATCTCCAGTTTTATCAATGGACACCTTTAATTTTTGTTTGAAAGGTTGCTTACTTGCCACCCCGGATCTGAAAAGAATATACAAGATTTCTGCTGCATTGATAATCTACATGTCTATTGTTAGGGATAAATTTCAGGAAAGGTTAGATGACACATAACTTACTGGGAACCACTCTGTAGGATTGCAGGCAAGGTTACAGTAATGTCCTTTCAACAGGATAAATAACATATCCATTCACTACGAGCCAACCCTGTCATGTTACCTCATTTTAATCAGCCCTTTTATGATACAATATTCATGTGGAAATTGGGCTAAAAATACCCCCTGCCAAGGTGATTGAAGAAATAAAACTGAGAACTTTATTTTGCATATTTTAAGATCAGGTTTTGTCCAGAAATAATGTGGCATATTAATTTGAGATTCATGTGGGGAAGAGAGGGAATGAAAGCAAGGGGAGGGAAGGAGGAGACGGGCCAGGAGCTGTTGCCCATCCATCAATGATTAACCAGCCCGGGCTAAAGCTAACACCATCTTCTTGCACTCCTCAGAAGCAGTCATTCAGCACCTGTGATTGCATTCAAACAATCAAAATTAAAAAGCCAAATGCTGGGTTTGAAGGCTGGACAGTGACCACTCAGCAGCATCCACAGAAACCCAGGTGGCCAAGTCAGCCCTCGAGCTGGTCCTGGGTGTGTCGGTGGACAGACCTGGCACACATGCGCTTTCCTGGGAGAGGAAATATTGCTCCTGGGGATGTGTAAGGGGAGGAGGATTTCCTCTAACTCTAATCCAGACCAAACAGCAAAAGTCAGCTGCCAAGGGAGTCATTAAGAAGGAGAAAATAATCATCTTGGTCTATTTGAAGAGGTTTATAAAGGAAAGGAAGAAGCACTGGCTTTGTGCATGAAATCCACGCACAGCCATGGCATTACGTGGTCTCAGAGCAACTCCCCCAACGGGTCTCATTCTCTGCTTGCTCGGTTTACAAATCAAAACAAGATATTTCCTGTTGTTCATTCTGCAAGCCCAGCCTGGTGCACTGAAAGATCAGCCAGTGACCTTTTCCCCCCAGTATTCCATCCTCATCCCTGCACCGAGGAGTCCAGAGACACAACCAAGCTCTGCTTGATCCTTCCCTCTCATATTGGCTGTGCCACGCTGACAGCAAAGAAATTTGTATCTGTCAGGTTATTAAATTGATCTAAGTGAAAAGAATCACAGGGGACTGAGGCTGTGATGAGGTAGTTCTCTCCACAGCCACATGCTGAACACCTCCTCCTCCTTTTTCCCCAAATCCTTCAACCAAGCACACACAACCTCCTGTCAATCAAACTCATCTGAGGCTCAGTGTATTCATCTTCCACAGGCATAAGGACACATCAATATAATGGAGACCAGGACCAGTCCTGGCAGTTCCATACCAGAGGTTCTGTGAAGCTTTAAGCTGGTTTTTGAAAAGGCATTTTGTCAAGAATAACTGCAGCAGTACTTTTGACTTTTTGAAGCTGAACTGAAATACATGAGAGGTAATAGTAAACCAATTAGAACAAAATTGACTATCACACTGCATACAAAAATTACAAGATGATCCTTTTCTGCTTTTTTATGTAATAAATTCCACTCCACGACATTGTCATAGTACTCAGCAAAGAAAATTCTCATTCAGAAAGCCCCCATCGGACATTAAGAATTGGACTTTCCCACTTCAAGTAAACAGCCTCTATTTCCTCTATTATTTTCTTTTTCCTTGCATAGAAAGAAACTGAGCATCAGCAGAGTGGTGCTTCTGAGCATGAACTTATACAGAGATCCAAGGGATGTTTCTCAGGTCTCAGTTCTACAGCTGACACCATTTCCCATCTACACTTGGCTGATCAGATGCAATGAGCTCTCAGCAGGTTTGCAGATGGCCCCAAACTGGGGAGGAAACTGGGCAGGAAGAGCTGTCAAGGTGCTGGAGGATTTTGCTGTTCATAGAGACATCCAAAAGCTGGAAGAATGGGCTTCCAGAAACTGCACAAGGCCAGTTCTGCATTTGGGAAGGAACAATCTCAGGACAGGTGTCCAGGCAGCTAAATGCACACTGGATTGCTGCCCTGAGAGCCCAGTCTGCAAATTCTCTACTCAGCTGCTTCACCTGGGATACAATGTCCAATTCTGGAATGCTCCCAGCACAAGAGAGATGTTGACAAAATGGAACAAACTCACGTGGCCAGGGGCTGGAGCACACAATGGATGTGGAAAAACTCAACAAACTGGGAGAGGAGGCTCGGGGCTGCTCACCATCAGTGTCCTGACAATAAGGGGAGCTTACCCAGAAGACAGGCTAAGATTTTCTCAGAGGTGCAGAGAAGGAAAAGGGGCAATGGTTAAAAGTTTAAATGAAGGAAATCTTGATCAGAGATATGGAAAAAAAAATATGCACACCAGCAGAAATCTCCCTATCCATGGAGATTTGCTAAACGTGCTGGTGCTATCCAAGCAATATGACCTAGCCTTGGAGGCTAGAGCTCCTTTGAGCAGTTGGCTTCCAGAGTGCCCTTCCAAACAAAAGTTTTATATGATGCTCAATACCTAGATCTCCATTCCTGAACTTCTTTTTTTTTTTTTTTTTTTATGATGGCTGCTGCAGGAAAAGGCAGGCAAAGGAGTCAGCATTCCACCACTGCTTTTCAAAAAGAGAGAAGTAAGGGTACAACTTAGACTTGGCACAACTTATCTTTAAGGACTCCAGAAACAGAGAGACAGAAATAAAGCCAAAACCTACTGCTCATTAGAGATGAGGCAACCTCCCTATTTCTTCTGGTGTTAAGAGAAAGAGCACCTTCAGCTTCCACGCCACCAGAGTATCTCAGTCTGACCAAAAGCAGCTGATCTGCTGTGATTCAGTTCCCAGTTTTCCATCTGAGGGAATGAAGAAATAAAATCCAGAGGGCAACAGCAAGCCCAGAGACAATTATTATTTTCTTCACAACAGCAGCTGTGTCTCTATTTCATTGTGTCATGCTTAGATCATTTTGAAAACCAGCACCCCTGCTATGCACCCTGCTGCACACGGGGAGCTCATCCTGCAGCAGCACGACTTCAGCAGCCAAACAGTGGCAGAAAATCACTCCTGCTTTTCAAGTTAAAAAATTAGAGATCAAAGAACAGGGTGTTTTATAGGTCATGGTGTCAGATTCCAGGGCTCACAGTTATCAACAGGCTTTCTGAAGAACAGCACAAAGACACAAACCTGCACAGTGGTTTTATCTGGTTAGTCCAGAGAATAATTTCACTACAGGCTGGGCTGGGGAACCACAGCTCTAACTGTGCTGAAAACTTCCTATCTTGTACTTTTAATCTTTAGTAATTAAGCATCTGCACATTTTGCAACTACCTTTTGACAAAAGAGATAGATTTACTTTAAGAGCAATAGAGCATAAAAAGAAAAAATGTTCTTGGGATAGTATCCTACTTTTAGTATTTTCCCTCAAAAACACTTGTGTTTTAATGACCTCAACAAAGGTTTAAAAGAGAATTTACACCTAGCAAAATTATTTTTATAATTCCTGAATTTAGACTATATAGAGATAGATTAATGCCATTAAAATATTCAAGAGGAATGTAAAATCCTTGTAGAAATAGTCCCTGATGGAGCTCTGATGATCAGGACAGTAAAAAATGAAAAGCAGCTATTTGAGTATCTGTACCCCTTCTCATATGACTACTGACTGAAATAGTTATTGGGTAGCAAAAGTAGAATTACTTTTTCTTTTTATTCATAATAAAGTCACTCATATACTGGTGTAACAACACTTATTTTGTTCAGGGCTTTTAAGAAGTTTCCAGGGCATTAACATGATATATGAAACACAAATTCTTCTTAGAGGGAAATTTTAAAAAAATAAATAAAGAAAATTAAAAACCCAACAAAGCAAAACAAAACACCTACAGTTTTAGTGCCTTGTGGCATCCATCCCCAAAACTTGAACTTAAGGAAGCAGCAGCTGAACTAAAAGTTGGCCATTTCTTTGCAAAATTTTTCAGGCTGGGATCATAGATCGCGTTTCATTTTTATGGAAGATACACCCTTAGCAAAGAGGCATACCTAAATGTCTATAGGCTTTGATCCAAATTTAGCAACTGGAATAGCTGTGTTCTATAAAGCACAATATACACAGGCCTTCCACGTGGGATCTCTAGTAAATAACTTCTAAAGAGGCAGTCTGGAAACAGTAGGAAGGAAACAAACTCAGCTTCTTTGTAATAACAGAGCACCCCAAGGAAAGGTATTTCTGTACAGGTAGCAGAAAATTCAAGGAACAAGGAAAGCATAAAAATGAAATGGAAAGTTTCTGGTTAATCTAGCAGAACTACTTTACTAATTTTAACTCGTGAGTCAGAGAAATGTCATTTCTCTATTGACTAATCTGTTTGGAGCATCAAAACAGCTTTGGTTCTGTTATCAATTTACTTTGTTAAGTGATTAATTAGTTGGGGTATTGCATTCCTCTCTTTTCTTCATGCTTTATAATTTTAATAAGGTATCCAGGGGTGCAAAACTTCACAGAATCCCAGAATATTCTGAGTTTGAAGTCACTCTGCACAGGGCACCCCAACAATCCCACCCTGTACCTCAGAGTGTTGTCCAAACACTCCTTGAGCTCTGTCAGGCTTGGGGCTGTGACCACTTCCCTGGGGAGCCTGTTCCAGTGCCCAACCACCCTCTGGGTGAAAACCAGATAACCTTTTTCTAATATCTAACCTAAATTAAACCAAGGAAAAATCTTTGGGTTTTATCTGTGGAAAGACAGATTTCTGATAACTCATTGCCCTAACAGTAATATCTAAGTGAACTAGAAATTTAGGAAGGAAGATAACATGAACATTTTCAATTACTTCCTTTAAAACGTTGAGACTAGAACTAGACATGCAGTTCTCAACAAATGATGTTCTATAAAAAGTAACAATAAAAACTATAAAAAGTAACAATATTTTAAGAAAATAGCGGGCTATTAATTTTTCTACAAGCCAAACCAGGCCTTTGAAGCACAACCCAAAATTAGATGCACTAGGTACAACTTTTAATCTGTAGCACTCTGGGCCCCCTACAAAATATCCAGAATATTAAGAAAAGTATCCTAAAAATTCAAAAGAGGGAAGTTGCCAGTCATGCAGGGGGAAAACTGGAAATTCTGGGTTCAAAAGGGGCAAGTGGGGAAGAGAAGAAAACCTGTTATTCCTGAAATGAAACTTTAGAAAGAAATTCTTTCTCTTCCCTATTTCCTGCAGAAATAGCTCTTCAAAGGCCATCTTCATGCTCTTTGGGTGACCTTTCTGCCATTACATTTCACTGCCTGCCCTGAAGGATATCTTTTTAATATCTTGTTAAACGGGGAGGGAAACGTGCAACGAGCAAAACACTCTGAAATGGAGGCACTTCTGCTTCAGTAAATACTTCGAGGATATATAAAGTGCAAAAAAGGGTCTCTTATTTCCAAAGGCCAGAGATATTTATAGAGTGCTTTTTATCAGTGTGTAGGAAAAGTGGTTCCTATACAGTAAAAGAAAATGAAACAAGTGAGGGTTTTATTGACTGCTGCACATACTGTCAATGAGAATATCATTATTAATGCAACTAAACCCATGATTTTAAAATAAACCAATAGTGGCCAATTCCCTAAAGTCTTTGGACACAGCCTGACATTTTATTAGGGATTCCAGAATGCAGGAGGAGAGGCACTGCCCTGATCAAGCATTAAATGAGATATTTGGTTGGGAACATCTTTCAGTATCACTGTGAAATAACACACCGATCCCATTCACCTATAATGAACAGAAAAACAGCTTTTTCAAAAACTTAAAGATGATATTTTCTTTCTCACCCTCATTTGTCCTGCAGTGAGAATTTGGTTAAGCTTTTGTCACCTAACAATGCTTCCCCCGGTTCCTCCCCTTCCGTGGGACACAGAAAACTTGAAAGTCTCTTTTGTCTAGAAACTTTGTGCTACATTTTTTGCAAGACACCAAATTACCTGTATTCAGATAGCCTGCATTTCATATGTATCTTTTCTTTGGAAGAAAACCCTGACTAAGATTAACAGGCAAGCAGAACACTGGTTACTATTTTAAGGGCATTTTAAGGGGACAGAAATCAGGCTTTGACATTAGAACACCACTCGAGTCAGAAAGTTTATTTAAAAAATAAAATGTTGGGAGAAACAACAATGCAAAACCCCAAGGTCTATAACAGAAAAGATTTCTAACTCTCCACTTTCATCCCTTCTCATCTCCTCAGCAGCAGCAAATGCCTTGTGTGGTCCCTTCTGCCCAAGTGTGCTTGACAGGAAGGCTCTCAAGTTAAAAATTACTTTTTTTTAAATGGTAACTTTAAAAATAATTCATTCCCACAAATCTTTGGGACAGCCAGGGAAGAGAAGCAGAAAAGCAAAGAGGGAAAATTTACCACCCTCTGCATTCATAAAATGGATACTTAGAAACAGCAGGACAGTAAATTTCTCCAATTTCTCCACTTTGTAGCCTGGGGGCTCCAAGCCCATGAAGCAACCCAGAGTTGTGAAGCCCAAGACCTCTGCAATTCCTCTCCAGCATGGCATTTCTGGCCATGTGTCCCTTATAATCCAAGGCACAGCTCAGCCCAAGCCCAGCGTGGTGCCCCAGGCAGTTCCCAGCCAATTTGCTGATACAAACCTATGTTTCTCAGGATAGTGCCAAGGAGGTGCCTGAGGTGAGACACTGCTGTTAGAAAAAGCAAATTCTCCTCTTGCTCATGATCCTCCACACCTGGTGATCATTCAGTGATCAGCCTTGACTCCCTAGATCTTACCAGAAACATTTTGGGCTTAAAACAATGCTTCATTTCCCTTTTTTAGATATGTCTATCAAGTAAAGCTTTATATTCCACCCAATGCCTTCATTCCCTTGGACATTATAAATTTAAGGTTTAGCTCTCAACCTTAGACCAGACTGTAAAATAAACTTGTAAAAGGTTATTTCACTCCCCTCTAAATCAGCACTGGAATAAGAGGTAGAAGAATGCAGCTGACAGGAACTGCCCAGGACATCTCATCAAGTAATTGAACAGAGATGCAGTGATAATCACTGAAAAAGTCATGTACTAAGTTATTCAATCAATATTATGCTATTTATGAGTTACTGCTCAAGTATTTACAAATACTGAGGATAGTTCATCAAAAGACATTAAAATCCATGAGATTCATTGTTTCCTTAAGCAAAATACCTGTTCTACATACTTTAATATCTTTACGCTGGAATTGTCACTGAATCTATATATCCTTTTGAAAATAAAAATATCTTCTGCTTTCAAATTACAGCTCTCCCCACCTACGTGATTTTATGCTTTCAATAGTATAAATTACAACTTTCAATAGTCTGAACTTAGACTACAGATTTATTTTAGGGTTTTCAACATATGCTCTGACACACAATTAATTAAATTGACATTCTTTGCTATTATCCTTGTACTGATGTGCTAGCAAGTAAAAGCAAAACTTTTAGCACTTAGGAGAATATACTACAGGTATAAAGAGACATTTGCTTGGACTAAGAAATTATATAATTTAAATTAAATGGTTTTGAAGTGTTTTGAAGTGAGAATTTAGGTTTCTAGCAAAACATAAGGCTCAGGTTTGCTCTCTGAGAGAGACATGCTATTTTACTAGATTTTACTGCTGAATTATATTATAATGGGAAGATCATCCTGCACCCAAAAAGTGAATTATCTTATCTATAAGCCTAGACTTTGGATTTATGTCTTGAATTATGTCATGACTGATGGACACAGGTGCTCAGCTCCAGAATCCTGGTTCCCCAAAACCCAAACCAGGGTCCTCTTGGAGTGCACCGTGGCTTCCTTGCACCACTCTATGAAAATCATGAGATTTTAAATTTTTATTAGTCAGAAAGCATTTTTGAAGGTGACATTTGAAAACACCATTAAAGCCTAGATATGCATGAGATTGTCAAAGCAGAGTTGGGCATTTGGAGATTTTGTAGTGACAGTACAATGACTTGGACCTCTAAATAACCCAATTAAAATCACTGTCAAACAACTGCAATATGAAAGTGTTGAGATGTTTCCATGCAGTTCTGTGTGAAGGATCATAAAAACTGTTTCACAGACTCCCCTCCAGCAGCACCTCAGCAGATGTTCCAGGCCAGGTTGGATGGGGCTTTGAACAACCTGGTCTAGTGGAAGGTGTCCCTGCTCCGGCAGGGATTTGGAATGAGATGAGCTTTTATGTCCCTTCCAACTCAAACCATTCTGTGATTCTGTTGAAGGAATCACAAAAAAGTGCAGCTTACAATGCTGCAGGACCATCAGAAACCACTCACGGTGTGTGTAGATGGAACATCTCCCCACTCCATATCTTTAAAGTCCCATCTGGACAGTTTATTTAATCTTCACTTTTAGTGCAGCATAAAACCCTGTAAAAAGCAATGCCCAGAATGGGGGCCCTGAGGAAGCAGCACAAACTGCCTGTGGCTAGAACGACTCATTGTTTAGACTGTGGAGGGAGGACAGAGATGGAAAGCCATAAAAGTGATCCATGAGACTGAGTCTCTGGAAAACAATGTGTTCCTACAGCAAATCAGGCTTTTATCACACAAGATGTATTTCAGTGTGTGTAAAGCCATTCTGAAAAAAATTGCTTATGCTATTGAGCAATCAAGGGGATTTTTTTGGGTGCAGTTGCTCATCATTTCTGTTCATTGTACAGAGGGTGGAAGCACAAGCAGACCCTACCCCTTTGTTAAGTGTCAGCTTTACTTTGGCAATCCTCCCCATCAAACACTGGCAGCCACACAAATGTACCTCACCAGGACATGAGGCTGGAAAAGTGAAACCAGAGGTTTTAGAAAGCCCTCACCAATACCCTAATGACCTCTTCCCTCCCTAAAGGACCAATCCTCTATCAGAAAAAGGAGACCTAATATTGTGGCAGACCTGAAGAAAGAAAAATTCTCTCTTGTTTTTATCATCTGTGACTTACAGATTAACATTTGGTTGGTCAAGGGAAATGCAACACACTGGAGGATCTAGCTGTACATGCAAAATAAGCTCCCATCATTTAGAGTAAAAAAATTGCCTTCCTTAACCCAAAGTGGTACCCACTATTTAAAAAAAAAATATAGCTATGCATCTATATCTACATCTAGATCTATATCTTTATAATCTTTCAACCTGGGGATATCCAAAACCTCATTTAAATTACTGGGGTTATGTCCAGAATGCCAGAATGCACAAAAGTTTGCAGATCCCAGTTCAGAAATGAATAAGGGAGATTGCTGCAGTCCTCATTAACATGCTGCATTTCAGTTGGTGTCTTTCCCTTCAGGTAGTCACAGGCACAGCATTTTCTTCTGACTTCATTAATTTTTGCTGCTATCAGGTTTTGATTACTTTCCTCTGAGATATGCTCTTAAAGCCAACCAGTACAGTCACATTCTAGCAAAATCAGACCAACATCAAAGAAGCCTGTGTTTATGCCATAAAAGTCCACACAGTCCAAAATTATCCCCTCAGTGACAGCACCAAATCATCACACAGGGAGACAAGAGTTTCTCAGGAGCACGAGATGTCACAGCAGGGTTTTAATTTGTCCACTGGAAAATCCATTCTCAAGTCTTTACAGAAAAGTGATAGAAAGATAATAGATGTGAGACACTGGAGACAGATTGTATCATCTTTTCATGAAATTCATTCACATTCCAGTTCCTCCTTGTCACCCTGATTTTCTAAGACTTTGCTAAGCCTTCTGATGTTTGCGTTCTTGTAACAAACTCTCTCACACACAGTTCTGTAAACAACTTATGTTTTGCATTCTTTCATGGAGGAGGAGAGAATTGATGGACTCTTGGTCTGTCCAGTGTCATTGGAGAGGTGGCACTGTCACCCTCCAATCCACTGTCACTTTTGGAAAACTATAAATGTTGGAGTCAGAAAATAAAGGTCCCTCTTTTTTGTTCACCTGGAGAGCAGCAGTGTCCGTGTCGTCTTTTCGTGTCGTATTATGACACCTCCTTGCATTCAAACTAAACAGCCTTGCAAACCTGTGCTGTGCCAGCTGTCCCTGCTCACAGCAGCAGCTCCATGGATGTCTCACCCAAGTGCCCGTGCCAGGCCGTGTGCACTCAAAAAAAAAAGCAGTTATGCTCATCTTTGTCATCTCCCTGCTCTCTTTACTGTCAACAGCTGGAGTCTCTGTTTTGGTGTTTCGATGATAAATTCAGCTATCTTCTCTGCATGCCATGTCTACTGCAATAAGTCTGGGAGCTGTACAATAACAGCAACACCAAAAAAAAAAAAACAACAGACCAAAACCCAAAACCCAAAATATGTTTGCCATATAACCCATAATTACTGCTAGCATAGGACTACATACGTGTTTGTTAGGTAGACACATTTCCACTATGTGTTTTAACAAAGTTCAGATAGGTATAGATGAGTATTCCAAGAGAGAAACAAGTAACCACATAACTGATTTATTTAGGAAGTGAACAAATTCCCAGAGCACTGGGCAGAAGTTAGTTCATCCCCTGAGATGAATTCAGCTTCCTGAACTATGTAGTTGTCTTTATTTGTCACCATAGAAGTCTTATTAAAATTCAATTCAAACTTCTATTAAAATTCAACCAATCATGACATCAAACACCACTGTCTGAATTTATACAGATGCCTAAAGGAAAGATAAAGGCTGAAAAGCCTTATCTCCTTCAGTGTTAGACAACAGCCTGTCAGTCAGTTCACAAGTTTCTCTCAAAAGAAGTTCATCCCCTTGAAAAGGGCAGTTTAGTATGTGAAGGGAGCAGAGAATGAGAAACAACTCAATGTAAGAAGTCACAATAATTGACTGGGAAGTTCTGAAGAGAAAAAAAAAAAAAAAAAAGCAAGCAGATTTTTCTTGTTCCCTCCACTGACTAAGCAACAGAAATGCTGTCACAAATTACTGGTGCAGCAGGGATTTACAGGAAGAGGAATCCTTCCAGGTCAGACACTATCCATGCAAGAAGGTAGAAAAAGGAGCAAAGTCTATCACAGTTCAACCCAGCACTCCCATTTCCACATCTTCTCCTTTAAGACATTTTACCTCTTCAGGACAATGAAAAAAAACCAAAAAAACCAAACAAAACTGTAAGCCTTCTGGAAATCCAGAAGTTAATTTGTCCTTCAGTAAGAATTTATATAGTTCCTCTATTTTATATTATATTAAGTTCCTCTATTTTATATTATATTAGATATTCCATCACGCAGTTCCTCTCACCCATCCACAAAACACCACCCCAAAATCTAGCTGCTCTTTATAAAATGTGCTTGTGGCTACTGTTTCTTGAAGTCCTGATGAAGACAAGAGGTTTAATAGACAGCATTGCAGAGGAATTGTAGAGGTATCAGGAAAAAGTCTGTCTCTCAGCCTGTCAGAATACAGTTATACTGGATTTAAAGACAGCAAGGTCAGAGGCTGTAGCTGTACAGAGAAATTACTACATATTTTGCAAAATTAAACAGAATTCTGATTAGTAAGGAGAGGGAGATAGGGCTAAAAATGTTTCTTTAATGTCAGCTACTGAGAGATGGAAATGAGCAGGTCTCTGAGCATGCAGAGACACAGATCTCCTTGCACAAAGTCCATCATTTGGAAATGTGCACCCATCAAACCTCCAGCACTGGGGAGCAGAGAGCAGCATTCCCCTCAAGGCTGCCTTTGAAAGGCATCTTCCTACAAGCAGAAAAGAGCAGAAATACCATCAACTATCTACAGTTTACAGACTTTCAGTACAAAAACTGAAAGGGACTTTTTGTTCTGGGACTTTTAACTAGATCTCAGTATTTTCCACACGCTTGAGGGCAATTGCCCAAGTAAGGTCCACAAAGAACAACCAGAAGCCCCCTAGAGATGGAGAGCTTGGAGAAACTCCAAAGACAAAACTGTTCTTCAAAATGGTGAGTAATCCAGAACCATATGGATGATAGTCTGGATTAGCTGGACCCAAACATGCTACTGAAAGGGCCCACCATGATGTACAATTACCATGTTACAGATTCATACCTGAACTTAAAGGAAGCAGCCTCTGAAGCTGACGTAACCCAGGGAAAATGGGAAGAACAGGAGGGCTGAAGCTCCCTGAGAAATATGTCAGCGAAATATATTGATAATATCTTACTCTACTGGAGGTGCAAAAGCCTGAGATACAGTAGAGCTCTCAAAGTGCCCTTTTTATCCTCCTTGTGCATCCTTCAGGGTAGAGACTCTCTGCACAGTAATGGAAGGAGAGGCACGGCATAAGGAATTCCAGATGAGATCCTGGATGGGTAGATTTGCTATATAAATCCAAATCCTGCCACTGCCTTGTTCTGACAGGACACCCAGAGTGAGGCGAGAGGGAATCTTTCAGCTTGGACATCTTCCAGTCAGTTGGAAGATATTGCAGGGCCAGATCGTTTTCCCAGCACAGCCCAGAGCAGCCACATCTGGGGCTTTTCCTCCATCCAATCTACTGGGATTTGAGAAACCCCAGTTGCCTTCCTAGAGCTGAATGCAAACAACAGACAGCATAAAACAGAGAGGCCAACTTGTCCATGGAAAAAGTGCAGCCTGGCAGGAAGAAACCCTGGAGAACCAATGCCCTTCCCTGCTGTTTTGGAAGCAGCAGCACAGGAAAACCCTTTGGCCAAGATGATAAAAGTAAATTAGAACTAAAAGGGCATCGCCTACTTCTTTTTTCCTCAGCTGGACACCTTTCCACCACAGGCACAGAGTATTGGAAGGTTATTTTGTCTTGCCACTGAAAGCTTCTACCTCTTCAAGAGCCCATGCACAGCCTGGCAAGCAGACCATGCAGACTCCTGACATTACAGATTATTGGGTTTCCCACTGTTTGTTTTCCATCTCAGCCCTTCACAACGCCATCAATTAAAGGCTAAATTTATAACTGGTGTGTTCTTTGTAAAAGAAATTTACTCAACACTTCTCACTTGTAATGTGATTATTTTTTCTTATGGTCTCCTAAAGTGTTTCATGAAATTAAAAATTGCAGTTAGCTCCAAGACAGGAAAGAAATACTGGAGCTTATTCTAAGCAGCATGGCATCAACCTCCAATTACCGTAAAAAACTCCTTATTTAATATGTCAAGGCTAATTGTGGCAGCCCACCCAACACTTCCAAATAAATAATTAACAGCTGAATTTAGGAGCATGAGGTAATCAAGTTATCCACGGCGTATGACATGTTAAAAAAATGTATTGGTTTTATTTGAAAAGAGAGGAACCTTTTCATGAAGAGTATGCTATTTCTGCATGTGAATGTATATGTATGAGACCAGGAGAGGGGAAAGCTGGAGGAAGAGCCATTACTCACTTATAGCCCTAATTCATAGACATTTCAATGGAGAATTTATAGAGCAAGTAATCTACTTTTCCTCTCCTCCTGGTAAACTAGAAGTTAGGAAACTAAGAGGAAAGTGGGAGAGCATGTCAGAGTCTCTGTTTCTACTCTGATATGCATTTCGTTGCACCTAGGAAAGTTTAAATCAGTCCCAGTGAGGTCCTGTGTGGGAAATAGTTTCTAGTTATCTCTGGATTTCTCACAGCATCTATTTTTTTCTGTGAAGTAACACCCAAGCCTATTCTCACTCCCAAACTGGCTTATGATTTTGGATCACCAGACTAATTGGTTATTCCAACAATTCAATTTTCTACAAGAAAAGTGAAGTGCTGCTTTGATGCGCCTTCTAAAAATCCCAAAGTTACTACTTGGGACAATGTTGATATTGAGACCTACAATCCTTCTGGATTACCAAAAATTACTTCTTTATGAGAAGTCACATTAATCAAAAAAACAAATACAAAAAACAGGGGAGGTTCATAGGACACTGCTGCTGTGTCTCATGATGCTTTAAAAAGTTGTGCAGATCTGAGAGGGTCCATTGAAATACTGAACTTTGTGGTTTCACACACAAGTCCTCAAGTCAAGCTTCCATTCTGTCACCCTTGCTAGAACTGGTGAACCTTTACCTTCCCCAAATACCAGCCACAAGATTCATCTTCCCTCTGACAGAGAGCCGTGGTCAGGCTCTAGACATGTTTTTCAGTGTATTGCAGGGGTTGTTCCAAGTTTCTACATGAGATTATTCCAGGTTTTGTACAAGTTCTCATTAAAGGGACCTAGCCCTGTTTGTATCAGGTTCATAAGAGGCAAACACAGCAGAGAACATGGATTATTTATATGGAAATGTCCCCGTTCTACTCACATGTGCTGGAATCAAAAGTCTGTATAACACAAATCCTGCAGGTGTCCCAGGAAGCACTGAGTGACCCAGGTGAGGATATCCCCTCTTCAAGACTGCAAAAAACTGCTTCTCTCCAAGCCTTTTGCCCGATTTCTTTTTGGAATTCCTTGGGAAGAGCATTCAGCACTACACTCTGAATACTTTTAACAGACCAGTGCCAAGCCATTGCCCGTTACTTCCTGTGTTCCTATTTTGAGTACATTTATCTTTGTCGTAATAGTAGAATACAGAACTGAAATAACTCGATTTTCACTCTAAGATTTTTTTATGAAATATTTTGCAGGTTGTTTTTTTCAAATTATCACCAGCATCATGTTAAAAACCACTCCACCACTGAAACCCTTTTATGTAATGCTGTTGCCTTAGGAGACCGAACACATGGAGCAGGCTACTCATTCAGAAGGTGACTTTGTGCCAGTGTGTCACACAGCCAAGAAAGGACAAGATTTGCTTTTAATTTTTTCTAATGCAAAGTTTGTAATTGATCCTCTCCACATCAGCCAGTGTTTGAAGAGCTGATCTTTCCACGTTGAATTGAACCCTTGATATTTTATACAGATGAGAAGGTATTTTAACTATGCAAAATAAAAATATTTCAGCAACAGCAGATCAGGGGGTTAAATTCACCAAAAGTTATGATGCTTTCCTAATCTGCCTCCCTACAAGAGAAGAATTCATAGAGTTTTTTGTAAGTATTAGGTATAGCAAACCTTTACATTAGAGGATGGTGTATGTTGCCCTATCCTTGGAAGTGTTCAAGGCCAGGCTGGATGGGGCTTGGAGCAACCTGGGATAGGGGAAGTGTCCCTGCCCATGGCAGAGGGGTGGAATGAGATGATCTTTCAGGTCCCATTCAATCTAAACCATTTTATCAAATTTTTTTTGTCAAACTTTTCCTTCTAATGCCACACTGCATTAAAAAAAAAGTGAAATACATAAACAAGTGATAAGCAGAAATAAATAATTTACTTTTGCATTTGCCATTGGTAACAGTAAACCTATAACCACAATGCTGTTCTGATGTCAGAACAGAATGCAGGGCAGTAGGAGGCAGAAAAGAGGGGGGAAAAAAACCCTGGAGGCTGGTCCATTTTTAGTAAAAGGCTTTAAAAGCCCAATCTGTTTAGTTTATCAGAAAGATTGTAAAAATTACTTGATTAGTGAGTATCTCTATGGAAAGAAAATTAAGAGCAATAAAGGACTCTCTAGTGGAGAAAACTGTTACTAAAAGTAAGGGCTGGAAGATGGAGCAGAAATTGAAATTAGGCAGGGAAGAGGAGGATTATTCCTATCCTGACCTCTTCTGAAGACCAGGGCATTTCTACAACCAAACCTGAGCTTCTGAGCACAATGTATTAGCAAGGAGGGCCAGATAAGCTCCCAGAACAAGGAGGAGATCAGATTGAATGGCACCTTCTCACTGAACATGTTTATAAATCCCACGGAGCCAAGGAGACCCATTTGCAGGGGTGAGTGGGAAAGGAAGGAATAGCAGCAATAAGCTGGGGCTTAGAATGGGATATCAGAAAGTCTCTTGTCAAAACTGGGGAAAGAATCTGCCAGAAAGTGCACGCAGCAGCTGTGAAGGGCAAGGCTGGGAAGGCTGGGTGGGAGGACCAGGAGTGAAGGATGTGAAGGGTGAATGCAAATAACTGCAGCTCAAGCAATTACTGAAGGGACACCGGCAGGGAATGACAAGAGCAAGGTGGCTTCTTAAAGCAGGGAATATGGGGAATGAGCCCCTCCCCTGAGACAGGGATTCAATCCCTCATGGTTTTGTTTGTGTTCCTGCTCCTTAGTCACCTTCTGGGGGTGAGCAATGAGGGAGGGCAGGATCATAGAGATGGAGACAGAGCAGACAGAGACAAAGAAATAAGCCTAAAACACAAATACAAATTACAGCTTTTCTAGATATCATAGATATGAAATAAATGATATCTGAGTTGGTTTTGGAAAAGCAGGGAGTGTCTGACAGGGATCTAATTTTATTGGGTCAAAATAGCCATTAACAAAGAGTTCTCTACAGAAAAGGAGATAATTTCCAAAGATCTTCTTAAATGCAATGCTTTATAAAGAGACATCAGGTCCATATCAGCTTGTGTTAAATGTAAAAGGGAGGAAAGATCCAGTCAGAGGGCTGCGAGAACTAGGAGTTTTTCCATCTTCTTGGACTCAGAGCTTTTCATAAAACTGATTGACTGTTCACCCTCTCACATATATATTCATTTGGCAGCCTGGTTTTCCCAGAAAGCTATCTCAATTCAACAATGCCTGTGGAGCAGAGACAAAACCTGGAAACAGGGAATGATGGATGGTTTGCTGGTATGGCAGTGTAAGAATGGAATGGCAAGGGCCTCATCCAGACATCCTCACAACAAATAGAAGAGCATAAAAATATTCATTGCCAGCTAAGAAAGAAGGCAGCATCACAAAGCAAATGGGAGCTAAAGGAAGCCAGGCAGAGCAGTTTGAAGACAGAGGGGATGTGGAAGCAGGAATGGGAATGTCTGAACTGGTGCTACAACACAAAGGTGTCATCCCTCAGAAGACAAAAGCAGCATGTTAATCTTTGTATCAGGCAAGAGGCAGAAGCCAAAAGCAGTCTGCAGCTCCTGTGAGCAGAGCAGGGGCCTGAAGGCATTGCTGCTGCCCCTGCTAAGTGGAACTCAAGGTGCAGCCTCTGATTCCATTTCTGTGTTGTGCTTCCTATATTGTTTTATGTCTTTATGTCACCCAGCGGGTCTCAGTGCAAGCTGGTCTGTGGACCAAGAGATTTCACTAACAGCTGTTCCCTTCATTTTCCTTTTCCACATGAAATCATGTTGTGTGAAGTTATAGTTCCCCATGCAACTCTGAAGAATTTCTGGGAGCAACTCAGCAGTGGAAAGGGGTGAATTAGTTAACATAGACAACTTTCTCCAAATTTCTTCTTGGACAGTGAGCAGTACCCAAAAATTCACATGGGAAAGACAGGACCATTAGGCTTTCTGAAGCTTTGTTGTGTGAACTGGAGACTGTCAGACCCTACATCCCAGTCCACCTCACAGCCCAGTTCTGTAGTCCAGTTTGTCGGTGCAGATGTTATGGGAAACTTTGTCAAAAACTGCTCTCCTGAAATCCAGGGCAGTGAAACCACCATTCTTCTCATCTCCTCAGGATCCTGAACTCCACCATCCCATATCAACTGTAGCCAAGGCTTCCCTTGACTTTCACAGCCCTGACCATTTCTTCTTTGTATAAAGGGTCAGGCCCAGGCAGATCATGCCCACCCACCAGCTCCTCAATCACCTGGGTCTGGAAGCTGGCACCAATGTGCTCCATGAGCCTCCTGAATTACTTTTGTCCTGCTCTGATATCCCTCCAGCAGTTTTTGGGATGGTTAAGGTCCCCTGTGAGGACCAGTGCCAGTTTAGGTGAGGCTTCCTCCAGCTCCTTGCATAGGGACCCAGCACAGCATCTGCCCTCTGAACACATCCCAGCAGCTGCCAGCTGTCTCTTCACCAGTTTATGTTTACATCCTCCTGTCTAAACATACTGCACTACTTACAGCTTTGTTTTCTGTTTGGTATTAAAACCAGAGAGTGACAAAGTGCTCTGGTTTATCTTTCCTGTTAGCGACACTGGCGCTTCCCAGGTGCACTTGCAGGGATCTTCCTTAACCTCAGCTCCACATGGAGAATACAACTAGAAAAGGCTGTAGAAAAAAATATTAGGAAAATATTTACAAAGGAATCACAGAAGGAGATGTTTCTTGGCCATTGGTATTGTGGAGTGTCCTTGCCTCAGTAATGTTCCTTCCTTTTTTCCAGGACCATTCACCGTGAAATTAGCACATGCTTAGATTTGCATCTCTGTAGCCAAAAGCATGCTCTTTAATGTCTTTATTTTCCTTTGCTTTGAGAAATTCTGCAAATAAAGTGTTGTTTTAACAGTTTGCATGAAAACACAGCAGTGACTAAGATCCATTACACTACAGTTTGAGCCCAGACACCTAGAGAATTAGCTAAATGTGCACAATCTACCTCCTACGTAAGGGAAGATTATGGTTAACTCTCCTGAAGTCAATGCAGTTAAGTCAGTGTAAGGTAAGATAAACAGGAGTAAAGTCTACAGCATTATTTTTAAAAGGAGGAAATACAAAAAATAGAAGTAAACAGACCACAGTCTTTCTGCAAGAAAGCACAAACATCCACCTACATGAAGAAAAGTGCTGTAGGTGTGTGTTGGCCATTATTGATATAATTAGGAACTGTTTTTAAAAAATATGTTTTTACAGAGGAAAAGTTACATAGTAAAAATATGTGTCAGCAAGTTATGTCATTTTAGTTATGTAATTGAAAATTAAGCTTACATACATGACATTTTTTCTGTAGATAAATCTCACAGGATGCAGAAGATGAATATTACAGAATTTAATGTTGCTCTTAAAGCTATAATTTCAACATTTGATATCCTAAAAGTTGCAAAACTATTAGAGCTTTGTTTGAAAGAAGACACTGGTGGACCTTGCACACCTTTTTTAAGGTGTTTTCACCAAAACAAGGTAAACTGAATTAAATAAGCCATTTCTTTCATAGATAGCTGTGTACATGAAGAAGACTGGGATGAGCCCTGGAAGTTTTGTACTGGCAGCAGAGAGCAGAGCTGGTGGGATGGAGTGGGAAGGGCTGAAGGAGAGAAAGGTGGGGATCAATGGAGGTTAACAGATGAGCTCTGGCTGCAGTGGCCAGCCATTACTGAAGTGCAGGAGCAAAATGTGACCAGAGTGGCCAATTAAAAGAGATGAAAAACTGCTGAGGAAAGAACCAGACATTAATTTAAGAAGCCTGACTGTGAAGCAAACATATTCCAAGCTAGGAATGAAACTAAGTTTGTGGATAATAAAAAACACTGTAAATCTTATTAAGCAGGAAGTCTAAAGAGGCTTTTCTCTCGTTTTGTACCTAAGAGTCTGAAAATCATTGCATTATTAGATTAGCTTACAGAAAGGTAGTCATTCAATATCCCAATCTTATCCATGGGGAAAAATTTTTTGAAGAAGAAGATTTATAAAAACCACTGATGCCAGGGCCTATAATTGGAGAAGAAGGATGGTTTAGACCAGAGCTGGGATAACAAATGCTAGCCCAGGGAACTCAGACATTGAGTTCAATGGGGATTATAAAGCTTAATAAAAGGCAATACTAGTCAGCTCTGGCTCATTTTTTTCCCAGCATTGAGACAAGAAGGAGTTGCAAGTGCTGGCTGCAATTGTTCACACTCGCTGAACAGTTTCTCTCTGGCCTAATCAGAGTCAATGTCCATACCTAAAATGAGTTCTCACTCCTCGGTCCAAGTGGGACTGAAAGGCTGCATGAAAAGAAACAAATCAAGAAGGCAGTTCACAAGTGCAAGATAGAGTCACATTGCTCTGGTCAAGGACTTGGGGGACCCAGGCTTCTTTCCCTGCTCTGCCACAGTGTTCTTGCACACCTTGAGGCACGCCATGAATTCTCTCCCCTTGCTTCTCAGCTGCACAGCAGAGATAAAAGTTCCTCCCTAATTTAGGAGAGTGCTGTCAGCCAAACAAAAAACAAATAGGGGGTGCTGAGACATAACCACACTGTAAAACGTCAAAACTTAAAATTAAAAAATCAGGAAAGGACTTGTATTCAAAACAATGTTAAAGTACAAGCTAAATATACAGGTTTATTTAAACCACTGTGGAATAATTAAAAATTTAAGGGCACTTCAGTTTCAGCACATTTTCATTCACTGTCCTAAACAACATTTTGAATACAGCCAAAGCATGTTCATTAATTCCTAAAGATGCACATAAAATCCTGAAACTGTCAAAAGAGAAATTAGCTGAAAGGAGTCCAGGAATTGAACTTCCAAACTAGTCTGGCGTAGTTAGCACAGCAGAAACAAGACTCTACCAGGGGGTAAAAAGAACTTTTGATTTCATACCATTTTGTACCAAAATTCTCTTAACTATAAACGAATTTACCAGCTCAGTGTAATGCAAGCTACAAGCTTTGTCAAGTATTAATTATTCCTAAGTATTTAATACTTAAAGCAAACCAAGCATAGTCTCGACTACTGTGACTCACTCAGATGAAACAGAAAAAATTAAATTTTCCAAACCATCACTATACTATAACCAACCACCTTTTTTCAGGTGTTGAAGGATAGTCTTTGCAACCAGATACCAACATGGAGAGACAGTTAAATATTTTTCTATCTGCTCTTCACTGCTGAAATTTAATCTCATATGCTACATGCCAGCCATGAAGGTATTAGAGAGCTTCATGCCCATCACTTTTTAATCATATGTCTCTTGTACTTTCAACCTCTCCTAGTAAAAAAACCCTTGACATTGGATTTATCTTGGCAGCATTTCGGAGTTCTTTTTGGTTATTTCCTATATATCAGCAAACATTGCCTGCCAGGTTGTTTGTCTGATAGCCTCAATAATCTTAACAGTTGTTTTATTCTTTCTAATGTTATGCTTTGGTTTTGGTTTGCAGAGCTGTTTTCTAAAACTCTCTGTAGCATCAAACATGAGCAAAGCAGGGAAAAACACATAGACTTTAAGCTACTAAAGAAGCCTTAACCAAACTGATAAGCTGGCTTCCATCTGAAGGGTTCACAGATTTTTTAACTGATTGTCACAGCATAGGCTCTACCCAATATCCCACAAACATTCACCACCTACTAGCAGAGACAAACAACATTTTACCCTGCATTTACAGGACAGTATTTTGAATGGACCAGAAAAGATGCAGATTCAAGCACAGGATGTCTGGACCAGTCTCAGTGGGGTGTTCTCTTGAAGAGAAGTTGGTACAAGGCATTAATAAAGGCAGAGGGCACCTCTGTGTCCCCATTTCTGATGCTGCATTGTTGGCCCTGGCTGAACAACCTCCTGTAGTGTCAAGATATGAAACAATTCTGTATTTCTAGAATTTAAATGTAAAACATCCTTTTTTATCTACATAAAAAATAGAGGAAGAGAGGATAATATGCAGTTTCCTTCAGTAACAAGATCCTTTTTAAGCAAAGTTAATATATTCTAGTTAAGAAGTAATTACAAATTTTTGCTGTTTCCAGTTTTACTTCACGTTCCTCTTATTTCTCATTACCCAATCTTTGCATATATCACACTTATTGTCATTGATACCTCTCCAGAGGTTTTCTGTCATTTTCTGGTGAATCACTAACACAATGAACAATTTCTCTGTACCATCAATATTACAGAACACAGAATGGTTTGGGTTGGAAGGAACCTCACAGATCATCCTGTTCCAACCACCGTTCTATGGGCAGGAACGCTTTCCACTAGACCAGGATGGTCAGAGACTCTTTATTACAATTATATTTTAAAGGAAGCACAGAATCCACACACTGCATAACTTCACATTGTAGAAAATACTGAGGGGTTTTTTTCTGGTTGCTTTCTATATGCTGCAAAAGGCTGATTTTCCTCTGCTGTGTCATTCTCATTAATTTGCCTTCCAGGTTTTCCCATTTATTAACAAAAGGTCGAAATCACCTGAATGTGAACAGTCAGAATCCCTACAAGAGGTTTTGTAGGGATCCACCAAATCTCCATTCCTAAACCACACGACTTCAAAGAATTTTTTCCAGAGATAACGACAGTTACAAAATTAATTTTAATGAACTATCTTGGGATAAGTGGGAAACGTTCTGGCACCCCCTAAAAATACATTTTTTAATCAAGAATGGTAATGTCCTGGTAACAGCAGCTGTAAAACTTTTTTCCAAATGAATCTCCATCTTCCTTCATCCATTGTTTATGTCTTTGTAGTGCCTATGTTGCATCCTTTGTTATGTTTATATTCCTTGTAGACATTGATGGAGATCATAACTGTTAAAGGTATGAAGTAAGGAGTTATTTTCCTATAAGAGTTTTAAAATGGAAAAAGTTGTTGAGAGCCTCAGATCCCCTTCTGGCCCCAATGGTTCTTGGGTTTGTACTTTTTGCTTCAAATGTGCAGCCTAACATTGAACCCTAAGCTGATCAGAGATTTAAATCAACATATTCTCCTGAAATTCTCTTAAATTCACAGAAGTCTTCATTCAAAATTGGAGAAAAATATCCTAGCACTGACTGCAAGCAACTTCCTGGTGTGGTCACTTGCACATTAGTGCATCTCAAGGCATTGTATCAAGAGAACATTTCTTCCATAATTTTATTTCTGTGACTACCAAGTCTGCTCCAAGCTGTTCTGAGTGATTATCTAGCACTCATTTTCACTTTCTTAATAATAAGTTGACAGCATGCAGCAGATAAATTGATTCACACAGCCACAAAATTGATAAATTCTGAACTGGAAGGAGATTGCTGTTGCCATGCAAGTCAGCAGGAATCCTGAGTTTGCTTTCCTCCTCCTCTCTTCTCCACAAGCTCAGGCAGAAGGGACTTTGTCAAGAAAACTTTGGGAGGGATAAGAACAATTAGCAGAGGCACAAAACGCTTTCACAGAACAAATAAAAGAACAACTGTGCATGTATACACAGGGAAGAAAAAAGCTGTAAAAAGCTTTATCATCTAAAGCTCTCTTAAGGACCACATCTGTAGCGTGCCCATTCCAGAAAGGAAAAGTCTTAGCAATGGCAGGAGTGGGAATAAAGCAGGATGGCTGTCAAGCACCCACTGACTCCAGCAGCAAACCGGCTTTGGGGTGTCTCATAACCAACATGTTTTGATGATGAATCACAGAAAAGCTGACCAAGAACCTCACTGCTGAGATCTACAGCCACATAAATCATGGCCTCACCTTGAAACTGTCTTGAATAAAAAAACTGAAATTTTCCTTCCCTCTGCAGAGCCTGATATTGTTGCGTTACAGCTGAGGAGCCTGTGCCCCACTTTGTGGAATAAAGACTGTTTTTAAGCAAAATGCAGCTTTAGACTACTGTGGTATTTTTAGTGACTAAGAAAAACTACCAAAGGGAATTCCCAAGCAGTAATGCAATTTAGCAGGCTAATACTCACTTGTACTTAGAAAGAAAGCCATTAAATTATGTCAGCATAAAATATGCTGAAGAAATACTTGTAATGTAGGTACAAAAAACACCTGACACAAACATATTTAAGGAAAGCTGCCACCCAAGGAGACAGTGTTAGGGTTTAAGTTTGAATAAAAGCAATTTAAGGTACTTGATGTGTCCATACAAAGGCAGAGGCTTTTGGTAGTGAGAACAGAAGGCAAAGTATTGGGAAGAAACTATTCACTGTGAGGGTGCTGAAGCCCCGGCACAGGTTACCCAGAGAAGCTGCGGCTGCCTCTGGATCCCTGGAAGAGTCCAAGGCCAGGCTGGATGGGGCTTGGAGCAACCTGGGATAGTGGAAGGTGTCCTTGCTCATGGCAGGGGTTGGAACTGGATGATCTTTATGGTCCCTTCCAACCTAAACCATTCCATCAATCTCTTTCTGTACAGCCACTCTCAAGGAGCTGATGCACCTAAGGAGTCCATCCATACTTTCTAATACTTCCCTCACCTCTCAGACTTGAAGTGATTCTAAACTGCTTTCTAATTAAATCAGGATGTTATTTTTTCCTACATTTGCCCTGATTTAAATATTTGGTTAAATACTTTCTAATTAAGACAGGATAATATTTATATGAGAAGTCTGATACTTCATTGATGATATAAAGCGGTGAGATGCAGTTCTTTCCCATGGAACAGTCTCAGATCACAAGATTTTCAAAATTATAACTTAAAACCTGAAAGCCTGAGATTTATTCCCTCCCTGTTGACCTTAATAAATAAAATCTAAGAATTTCAAAACTTGGTGTCTGGAGTGAAGGAGCCTTTCTTCTTCAGAATATTCCCTCTAAAGATTACTTTTTCGAGGAAAAGCTGAAACAATTTCTGAAACTGTGATGGGTTAATTTTTCAGAAATGAAGCTGCACTGAAAACAGCAATGAAAATTGACATTTGACAACAGTATTACATTATTTAGTGCTGACATTAAACAAGTAATATCTTTTGCTGCCACTGCAAAGCTTTATATTGCATCTATCAAGCACTTTTCAGATTTCCAATGCAGTCAAAATGCTAATCAAGTTAAATAGTTACTGGGCACATCCTGATTTAACGTTTGCTTTGATTTCAGTACTGGCGAACTTCATATTTCTTTACTGGGCCTGAAGTTCAAAATACTGTATGGTGTCAGAGAGGAGGAGAAGGACCATAAGAACCCAGTTATCAGAAACATGAAGAATCAGCAATCAAGGGTCTAGAAATCAGCCTATTTGGACCCAAGTTTAACAAAAAGCCAGAGGTAGGGAGATGAATGTTAAACCACACAGACTTCTCATTTGCAAGATTAAATAAAGATAATGAAATAATGATTCTTTTTCCTTCTGCACAAACTAAGTCAGCCTCTGATCTCTGAATACTAGAATACTATCATTATTATGCTGCATTAATATGCAATATAATACTTTTCCACTATTTTGAACACTCTGCAGGAGTCTGGTGGTTAATATTCCATTTTAGAGAAGGCAACACTGTGAAAGGGATGGCAAGTAGCAGCCTCTAGACCACACAATAAGACAGAAGCATCTATTAAGGTAATTGCTTCATCCTCAGGATATTACAGCATGCTAATATTTCCCAGAGAAAATTCAAAGTCTCAGCCCCAACGCAGCATGAAAACACAGTGCCCAGCCCTAGCTCCTGGACAAACATCACAAACAGCATTTTGCTTAGGTACATGCAGAAACCACACAGACTCTGAGTGGCCAGCAGTGCCTGCCTGGTGAATCATCCCATTTCTGCAAGCTCTCCAGCTACAACAGCCAGAGCCTGAACCCCCTGTTTGCAGTATAATGAGCTATTAGCACCTTTGCTTCAGCGACTCACTGATAAGAGGTGTCCCAGCACAGCTCTTTGGGGTTGTAAATGAAATTCCTGCAGTTGACAGATGTAACCACGACAGGGCTGTCTGCTCCCACCGGCAAATATGTTGTTGCCCTGATTATTAAACTCTATAAACCCCACTGGGGAGAGTCATGGCCATCTAAGCAACTCCTATAAGGATCATCATCTATTTTACAGCTGATTTATGTGTTCCCTGTTGAGAAGTAACACCGTGTTTTTAACTGCAGCAGTTTGCTTGTTGATCTCACCACACTCAGAGCGTGGGTGTAAGAGGAGGACTGGGATGAGCCAGAGACCCTGGTGGGAGGAGGACACTGCACTTGACCTGACCACCCTTTTATTTTGTTTCTCTAATCAGTAGAATCACAGAATCATTAAGGGTGAAAAAGACCTCCAAGATCATTGAGCCCAACTTTTGACCAAACACAACCATGTCGACTAAACCAGAGCACTGAGTGCCACCTCCAGTCATTCCTTGAACACCTCCAGGGATGGTGACACCACCACCTCCCCGGGCAGAACCTTCCAAAGCCTGACAAACCTTTCAGTCAACAAATTCTTCCTGATTTCCAACCTGAATCTCCCCTGGTGCAGCTTGAGGCCATCCTGCCACTGGTCACCTGGGAGAAGAGGCTGATCCCAACCTGGTACAACCTCCTGCCAGGGAGCTGTAAAGAGCAATGAGATCTCCAATGTTCACATAAAGAAAAGAGTCAAATGTTGAAGACAAATGTATCTAAATATTTGAGATAATCTGACACAGAAAGTATTACCAGGAGTTTCTGCAGTAGTTCCTTCCATTAAGAAAAGGCAGCCTGAAGGCAAAGACATGCTAATTAAGGTATTAAATGAAAACTGAAGAAGGGGAAAGGCTACTACGGAGCACCTCTCACTGCCACACAGCAATCCACTGTCCAGCCACAAGAAAGAAGGAAATAAAATCTCAGTATTGCCCAAAGGATGAAGATAAGGCTCTGCTTGAGGGTGGGATAAAGGCAAGTCGTATTTTGGGAAAAGGTGGAGAAGGGAGACAAAATCCATCCTGAAGTGGGTAAAGGAGATGCCACTTAAAACCTATTAGAAATAGTGAAAAACAGTGACTATAAAAATTTCTCTGATATTTGGCAGCGCAGAAGAGCTCCCCATGAGATCTTATAACAGTTGAGAAACACAAACATGCCTACATTTGATAAGATAAAAAGTTTGAGTCCAAGCGATTAAACTGATTTGCCTCAGGCTGTTTGAAAGTTTCACAACCCCGGGGTGTCCACACAGAAACCTCCACCAAAAGCCAACCTCTGCAGGGTAAACTTCTCTGGCTGTCAGACTTGGTCTGCAAGATCAATGTAGCAACACAAACTTTTTCTGATCCTCATCCAGATCATCACACTACCCAAAAGAATAACTCCCTCTGAAAGAGCTGGTACCTTCACTTATATTTTTTGGAGCTAATCTGCACTCCACTGGTCTTCTTACTTCTTCTTCAGTAGGAAAAAATCAGCAATGAAAAGAAAATGCAAAGAATTTGTAAGCTTTATGTCACCATTTTTTTTTGATCCCTTTCACTTAGATTATGATTTTGTCTATGACCCAACCCCTAAATATTATATTCTAAATAACCTCTAAATTTTTCCTGGAATATGTGAGGTCATACTGTCCTCTTAATAACTATAAAATAAAACGTATCAAATACAAGAGCAAATACCAAAAAAATCCTTTTCTTTTACCAGATTCATTCTCATCTTTCATAGATATAAACAGAGAAGAGATTTATGTTTTCTTAGATTAAAAAAAAAAAGAAAACCACAAACCAAAACCAAAGAATAAAGTATTTTTAGGATATATTTTGGAAAGAATTGAAAATCACAAATCAGTGGTTCATTTTTTAATTGTACATCTTTTCCTGATACTTTGAGAATACATTAGCTCAGCAGTATCTGTAGTTTACAGTAGCAATTAGCATCCTGGGGAGTCAGCTGCAAATAACAAATTCATAAACAAAATAGAATTAATCAAGGGAAAAATTAAAATAAGGAGGAGCTTGCATAATCTTAGGATGACAGAACAACTAAGAGAAGCCCTTGCTCCAGGCAAGGATTAGTCTGTCAAAATTATAGTCAAATATTTAAACACACTTCTTTTTCTTTAATGGTTTCTGAAGTTAATGCAAGGTAATTATCTAATTAAATAATAACTATATTATGGTCTGTCTAACAATTAAATTCAAACCATAATCACCTTGCTAAACTTCAAGATGTCCTTGCAAATTTTTCATTTCAGTAAGAGAAGGTACAGAGGAGAGGCTCTTACCCATCAATTCATAGGCAGACAAAATAATGGAGAGAAGTGAACAAAATCCCAAAGCTGAACTGTTCCTAAATGTAAAGATGTGGAAGAAATGTCTTCTGCCATTACATGGCTAAATTATCAACTGCAAGTAAAAATCAGCCCATGCATTATTTTAGGTACACGAGATGGAAAGGGGTGGGGAGAGCACAGAGCTGCAATCTCACCTCTGCCAGCTGAAACCTACCCTTCCTAAAAGGAACCAGGCTGGCTTTGGTTAAGCCAGGCTTTTCTCAGGCAGTGCCCCCTCACTATCATGTGCAGGATATCAGGCTACAGCAACAGAAACAAATCCCACATGGATTTCTTTAAGCAGTGAGGGAAGAGGGTGGACAGAGAGAAGGCAAAGAGGTCACTTGGCTCATTTACCTTTTCTTACAGTAACAACTCACAACAGAAACTAGAGCCACAATTCTGAAATCCCAGAATTGTCACCCCTTTCATGCTGCTGCATGAAGGGACCACACACGTCCCAGTCTGCTAAAATGTCTGCCAAATCAGGCCAAGACCACTGGCCAGTCCTTTACCTGGCTCTGAGCTGGAATCTCAGACTGGGCAGCAATGCATTTCCACTGATTCCTCTATTCAACTATTCATATTATCAGGGCTATAATTTCACTGGCAATATATTGGGGTTTTTCGTTGTTCCCAATCCATGACAGTCTGGAAAATGCATTCCTTAAGGAGGATATTTTTAACAAAGCTCAGCATAAAACAGAGAAGAGATGGGGCTACAGCACTTCTGACCAGCAGACAACTCCCCCAAGAACACCAAGCTCAGAGATGTTTTACCAGCAACACACAACTTTTAGTTTGGTTTTTATTGGTTTTTTGGGGTTTTTTTTTTGTGAAGCTTACCCATTCTTTGTGTAGCAGTATTTACCAAGCATATTTATAAGGAGAAAACCACTTGGAAGAAGAGTACATGCAGTCTTCTGGAAGCTTGCTATGGTAAATTTAATTTACTTAGAAGTGCTGAAGTACTGACAAAGACAGAAATTGTAAAAAATAACCAAAAAACCAAACCAAAACCAGAAAGAACAAAGATGGAACAGAGATAGAATCATCTAAGCTTGTCAGAAAAGCAGGAAACACTGTCTTGGACACACTTTACTTGAGTATACCTTGCAAACTTACAGGAAAATTCACAAGTGCAAAGTTACATCCTTAAACAACAAGATGAGGCTGTTATTGAAGTGCTATGATTTGTTTTGCATCTCTATCAAAAACAGTTTCCCTTTAGAACATCCTATTGAAAGGCAGAGAAGGGCTCTGAAGTATTATTTTCCTTACATTTGTGAGAAAAAGCCTTTGTACTTATTATTTGTTGAGACCCACAGTATTTTAGGACTGCAAAGCTCACTTAGACTGCCGTTCTCGGACATGAAAGCCCTGAGAACAATTCCAAAACAGCAGAATTAATACAGTCTTAAAAGAGAAAAATCAATGCAGCATTTGTACTTCTTTTTTTTCCTTTTTTTTTTTTGCCCCCATGAGCACCAAAACATTCCCTAATTAGACTTCATAACACTGCTCTTGGCTAGGTAACAATTATCACTTCCATTTTACAGTGTGCTAACGAAGGAGTTTTGCTCAATTAGAAGTGAAAGGATCAATATCAGGCCATACCACATCTCAAAAGGACAGAGGCCACTGCAGCCTGAAGTGCCTCAATCCACTGGGTGACAAGATAAGGTGCAATTAGTTTTGCTTTTTCTCTGATCAAAGAGAGAAATTTCTAATGGACTGCCCTGCTCTGGCAGAATGTGCCACTATCTTTCCTCTTCGTAACAGCAAAATTACAGTCAAAAGAAACAATTTTCTACAAAGCAAGTCCTAAAGACAACAGTGCAGAAGCTATTTTGGCAGCTAATGCTCAATGTTTTGTGCTCCCTTTATTCTTACAGCAAAGGGTACACATTTCATCTGAGAAGTGGATGTGTACACAAAATGAAGATATCCCATGCCTTAGCAGAAAGGAAAGCAGATGAACCACTTTAAATTATAATCAATGGGAACAATAATCCTACAGCTAAGTCTTGATACTTCTCAAGTACTTTCATAAATTTTCAGAAGGGGCATTTCTACCACTTAAACTAATACAAAGCAAGGGATCAATACTACAAGGGTTTCTGTATTGCACCAGAGACTTGAAAAAATTCAACTTGCTTCTGTGCTTCAGCTCTTCCTATCTAAATTCTCTCTGCTCTCACTGGCCTTCAGTGACACACAGTAATTAAACGCACAAACTCAAATTTTTCAAAATATTTAAAATATTTTATTATTTGCACCATTTTATGCAAGGTATGTATCTTAAGAGTGTTTCAAGGATATTTATGAGCTCAGACAGAATGGATGGAGGCCTATAAATCCATGCTAGCCATGAGGAGCTATTTTAATTTCCCAGAGCCTTGTACTAACTGGGGCTGGCTTGCCAGGAAAACTCAGTACTGGGCAGGTGTTTCAATTCTTGGCTACAAAAATACTTCATCTTCCTTCTCCTCCCATTTCTTTCAGTCTCTAGCCTTCATTATAAATCTCTGCAAGGTCTTCAGAAAGCAGAGTTGGTCTGACAGTCAAACTGAAAGCCTGGAACTCTGTGGAATGTCCTGCACGGTAAAACCTCCTGAGCATTGTTACAAGAACCACCCTGCCCCACAGACTGCTCCATCAGTGTGTCTCACTCACCACTTGGGACAAGACCCAAAAAGGCAGCTGGGCCATCCTGGCTCCAGCAGGGAGCTTGTCAGTGCTGTCAGCTCAGGAGTTGTGCTCCACTCCATCATCTTCTGGCCGACTGTGATGCTCTTATAAACAAGGAGACAGATTATAAACTGACTTGATGGATTGTAATGATGGAAGTGACACACATGGAAACAACACTTTCTTCTAGCTGTGTCTCATAATCTCTCTCTGCCTTCCCCCATGACTTGATTTTTTTTCTATTTATTCTCTTCCATATGTTTCTGTGTAATGGAGAAAGCACAAATAAACTGCAAAGTACAAAAAGGAGAAGAGACATCTCTCTATAATTATAAATCTTGTTGTGTGATGCTTTGTATCTGTTGAGCATTTGGGGAAACAGATTTTAAGAACAGGTTCCATTAACAATAATGGGACAAGTTTTCAAAGTAATACAAGCTGGTGCACTTTGCAGGAGCAAAGGCTTCCATTACAGGCTTCAGGCAGTTTTTCCCTTTGCTCTGCTAAACCACTAAGCCTAAGGAGTAAAATCTTCAGTTTTTGCCAACTTCCACAGTGACAAAAGCTACAGAGTAAAACTCTGCCCAGGCACACCAATGACACAGTGTTGCAGTGAAAGAATAAACTGTGCTGCTTCCCAAGCAGGGTCAAATTCTGATCTCTAACACTGCTGGCTCACTACCTCTATATGGTGTCCACTAAAGTGCTCAAAATAGGCAGAACTACCCAAGAGAAGTTAATGGATGTCCAAAAGCATATTTAATTTGGCACAAGCAGCATGACAGAGGAGCATGTGAACCATCAGCAGACCCAGCTTTGTTATTTCCATGAAACAACAGATTCACAGTAATGGGTTTTAGCTTCCTTCTCATGAAGGAATTCTTTTGGACCGCATGAAGGAACAGGTGTGCACCTGTGTTCATGGAGATCTCTGAAGCCAATGGAAAAGATAACCCTGAGGTGTGAGGGTGAATGTGAAAAGATAATGTGAAAAGATAACCAGGTGACCCACTGTGGTCCCCTCACACCTCACCCATCCTGTGATTCTGTGATTATGCACTTTCCCCCTCTATCCTATTAACCTGGTGATCATTTTCATCTAAGAATTTGCAACCAGGCTCTACTTTTAATACGCAGAGTGCTAGAAAACACTTGTGGTAAGTCACTTTGCTTGAAATATTTCTAGTTATGCATGCAAATCTACTGAATTTCACAGAAGCTGGTGTACCATACCTCATCTTTACCAACATACATCTCCAATGCCCTTTTTTCCCTTAGTTCTTTAAATAATTTAACATATGAAATTGGAAGGTGCAGATATTTTTTAGTAAGTCAGAATTTCTTCACAAAACTCAAAGATGCTCTGATGACATTGGACGGGACAACTGGAAGCCAGCAACAAGCATTGCTGCAGCTCTCTCTTAGCAGGCACAGAGAAATTTTCAAATACATACCGAGGATGAAGCAGATACTGCTGTTGAAAAGTAAGTGCTTTGCTTAAGTTTGCTTGGTAAATTTCAGAAATGTTATCATTAAAAATTGAAATTAACTTTCAGTTGCTTGGGCTCTATATTCTGTTTCAAGTGTTTTAGATGCAGTGGTCTGGTTTTCATAAAAAATTCTAAATTTTTGCTTAAGGATGTTTCTGTATGATTGCCAAGTCTCCCTTTAAACTAATCTCCCCTCCCTTCCCATCAACTGTGGGATTTATCATTACTGCACTTATTAATTTTTAAAGGCTACCCTTCTTCACAGGAGCTAAATAGGAAAAAATGGGAAGGTGGAACCATGACAGATAATATAAATCTGGAAAACAATTTCCTTCTCCATTCACAGCTGCCAAAACTCAAAATACCCCCCTCTTTATGACTTCATGCACTGCTGGTGACTTACAAGCAAAGGAAGAATTCGTTCCCTTGCATTTCAACAAATATGAGGAACAGCAAATTGGCATGGATGCTTCTTTTCAGTAGCAGTCATCTTGTCTGGCCAAATTCACTTTTTCCTCCTTCTGTGGAGACAGAGAGATCTCCTGGCTGGCCCCTTTCCTACAGAGCAGAGCAATACAAATCCAGATGAGTCCTGTAACTTCCAAGCATTTTGTCAATTCTGAGCATCCTGCCAGTGATCAAACCCAAAAGGTTTCCTGCTGGAAATATCACCTGCACTGAGCTAGGGACAGTTCCTTTCCAAGTTCTGCCCCAGTTCTTTTCCATGACAAAACTGTTGCCATTTATTGTTATGGCATTTAGCAAAAGAAATTCCTGGACCAAACCCCTCTCGGTGCTCCCCTAAGGTGGTACTTTAATACAGATAAAAAAGGCAGAATAGTCTCAACAGAAATTAGAGATTGGTTTGCTTTTATGCAAACCACTGTCTTTGAGATCACGTTGTGGCCTACAGGACATTTGATGCCATTTTTTGATCCAAAGCAGTCGCTAAATTGCCGAATTTCTACCCAAAAGTCTTTTGTTTTGTTTTGGTTTGGTTTGGTTTGGTTTGGTTTTTTTTGTTATTTTCCGTCACATTTGAAATAATAGCTTAAAACCCTATGTGTTTTCTCTTTAGCCATAAGAAAACTTTCTTTAAATGAACCACAAAGTCCAAAGCAAGAAAAAAACTATTACAGAATCAGAGAATCACAGAATGGATAAGATTGGAATGGACCACAGTGGGGGCATCTGGTCCAGACTCAAATACTACAAATTCTGTTTAACCCTTTAAGGGTTAAATTATCCTGTTAAGTTCCCTTAAAAATAATTATAAATTATTAAAGCCTCTAAGTACATTTAAGCCGTGGCTGATGGTGCTCTATAACCAAAGGTATAACCTGAGCTGCAAGATCTATTTGCTTGTGCTTATTTAATAATAAGAAAAATACTATTTCTGTCTCCCATTCTGTTCAAAAGTAGAGGAACAAGTTTTACTCAAAGTTGAAAAGCCATGTATTAGCCTTCAGGCAGATATGAGGATGGGAAAACTTCTCCTCAGAGGAAAAATTCAGAATGGTTTAATGTCACAGTCAAAGAATTAGGATGGAAATATTCATGCAACCCTAAACATGAAGATTTTTGCAGTGCTTTTTGTAATCAGTATGGATGTATTTAGGTAAAATTTAATTTTCCAGGGCAATCATAAATGCCTCATTTTCCCAAGAAGCCTGAGGGAGACTGTATGTACCAGAGATAACAGAGAGATTGTATCAGAAGGCAATATCTTTGGATATAAATTACATGAGGAAGCACAGATGCAATTTCATCAAATATCACCTCCCCGGAGTACAGACAAGACTCGACCTCTTTCCTGGTGCACACTGAGCATCATCCTGGTGAATTTAGAGGGCTCTGGATAGCAGGACTCACAACTGCCCTGTTGCCCTGTTTCAAAATGTGCCCCTTACCTGCCAGGTGGTGTTGGGATTTCTCTGGGTAGGCTCAGCCAGGGCTAAAAGCTGCTGTGCAAAATAGGAAATGGTGCTGGTTTCAAAGTGTTTTACAGCACAGGTTGTATCCATATCTTGCAGCCCAGTTCACCCCTCTAGCTACGAGGCTGGATGCTTTAGCTCTTGGCTAGGAAGAACAACAATATCTGCAGCTTTTCCTAATATGGTTTTATTTCTCTCAAGAGAGGACAGAAAAAAAAAAATTGCCGTCATTTGGCAATTGTAAAATGATGTTTGGCCCAAAAATTACAAGAGAAATGCAAATATTTCCATGTTTTATGAATACTAAAATAACAGCCATTAACCAAGTAAAAAAAATGCTCTTTTATCCATCATCAACAGGGATACTCTCATTACTTGAAATAAAATACTGATGCCTCCTCATTCTCCTATTTCAGAGAAAGGCTGCAGTGCAGCAGTTCTAAAAATACTCTTTCTTTTTAATTTTTTTTTTCAGAATCTTCATGAGCACCTTTGAAATTTCTAGCTATACCTTCAATTTAGTATGTGGAAGAACAGGACAGTTCTGAGTACTGTTTCAGATCCTGGCAAACATCTTGGAAAGAATAGATGAGCATCCAAAATCACCAGCTGAGGAAGTGGGAGAAATCCCATGGCTAGATCTCAAGAGCAGATTAAAAATAAATACAAAGATAGAAGTCAGCTTTCCACAGAGGTGCTGGAGTAGGCCAGGTTTTGTTTCAGAGTCTCAAAAGTTTAGGTCTCAAAAACAGATAGAACTCCAAATTTAATTCCTTTCATTAATATCCACTCTTCAGACACACAGAGCTGGATGCCCATTGGTGTCCCACTCCTCAGGACTGGTAATGTTTTTGTGAACCAAACCACATCTACTCCAGGCCCCCCTGATGATGCACTCATCCAGGAAAAGAAATCCTTATTTAGCCCCTTTTGCCACTGAGTGTTTCTTTAACACAAGCAAATCTTGTTTTCATCTGCACAACATTTTAAAGACCAAATTTTCTTTTCATTGTTCTGCTGAAGAACATTCAAATCATGTCAACAATTTGTGTCTTTCTTTTTTCTGCTTTCCCCATCACTATGTTTCTCTTTTTAAAATCATCTTTAGTTGGATTAAAATAGAGTTTTTCTTCTTGTAAGATCAGCTTTTCACAGGGAACTCCCCAGCTTTAGAGTTTGGTCAGGCTGGCTCTTTCTACCTTTCTTTCCTGTCCAATGGAGACTCAAGAAAAGAACAGCAGGAAGTCGAAACACAAATGGAATAATGTCCTCTTCTGGCCAGTTGTGCTGGGCTGATCCAGTCTCATCCACACATAAGGTACCTCCAAAAGCAACTTCAGACAAATTTAGAGGAGACTGAACAGAAATTCCACCCCAGTCTTCTCAGACCTGTGGAGATGGCCATCCTTCACTGCTGCCAGGTTTAATGACTGAAACACAGCCCAACAAGCAGTAATCCATCACAGGATTAGAGAGGGAGATGGAAGAGAGCACCAGGATCGATGTTGAGAGGAGATCAGTTTCACCAACACTAGAGTGATGAGCCACCACAGCACCCAGAAGGTAAAAAGTTGTCAGAAGAACTGGATTACCTTTTAATTGTGGCCCTTGCAAGCATCTATCTGCAGACAAAGATGCAAAGTCATGGCAGTTTGCAGCAGTGGTTTCTAAACATTTCCAGCCACAAATTCTCCTCCCTGAGCAGTGAACTCATTTTCATTTACTCTGCCAGGGTCTTTCCCCCATTCTGAGGAATGCTGGTCTAGTGGGGATGCACAACACAACCCATCACACTCACAACTCATTTCTGGGATGCTGTATGACCTAAAGGCTTCCACCAGGCACAGGATGGTTTGACCTCATCTCTTCTGTGGAGATCAGAACCGTAACTTAAATCAAATTCTGATGACAAGGTTTTGACCCAGGGTAGAACACATGAGTGTGTGTGGGAGAGCAGCACAAATACTCATTGGAACATGGTTTCTCTTCTGAAGATTTTATAATTTTTAGTGGATTTTTGCTTTCCCTCAGCAACTGACTTGCCATTAAATAAAGTCCAATATTAGTACCCTCCACTCAAAATAAGGACTTCAACTGTTTGCTGGGCACTGTAATTAAAGCAAGTCTAAGCAGTCAGAGCAGCTCACAGTGCTCTGCCTTCCCTGCAGCCATTTGTTAACTGTGTCTGATCTAAAAAAAAAGATAAATAAACCCCCAAATGCAAATTTTACACATGTGAAAACAACCCCACATTGACGCCAACTAGCTGATTAGTATTTTAGATGCAGTAAAATAGAAAGGCAACTTCCTACAAGAGCCTTTCAAACCTATTTCACCAAAGTAAATCCAAGTCAGTCAGACTTTATAAACGTTCCATCCTCTTCCAAAGGAATGGGTTATTATTTCAATTCATAAAGAACATGTGGTGGAGATGCACATTTTGACCTTCAGAGAAGCAGGTGAGACTGTGGGAGGGCTGTGGAGCCACTTTATCTCTTGTCAAGTATTTTGAAAGATGCTTGAGCCCAGGTGTGTTCAGCTTTGCTCAGAAGACCCAGAAGAGCCTGGTCTGGGAAAAGTGAGTGGCAGGAACCATGGGCAAGCTGGTAGGACAAATTTTATGTTCCTATTTCATTTTACATCTACTTTCAATGAGAAGACAGAAAAAAATGGAGGAGCCAACAACCAAATTTTATGAAAGTTTATTCCTTAAATATTACTTTTGAGTTTTGTACTCACAGACGACACAATAATGGGGTGTGTCTATTGATGGGGGGAGACTACACTCAGTTTAGCACTATAACAGACTGAGAGACATTGCAGTGATATGTCAGGAAGGCTTGGTAGAGACTAAAATTAAAAGCAAGCCTCAGTAAATCTTAAAAATGGGATTGCTACATCAACAGCTTGATGTATAGCTTCTATTGTTGTTCACAGATAATAGTTATTT
Organism: Motacilla alba alba; assembly: GCF_015832195.1. Lineage (NCBI taxonomy): Eukaryota > Metazoa > Chordata > Aves > Passeriformes > Motacillidae > Motacilla > Motacilla alba. Next base: position 147,176,667 of record NC_052017.1, read on the forward strand.
TCTGTACCTATGAAGTGCTTTCTGTATTAAAGTACTCCTGCCATCATAAAACACTTGTGAAAATTAACAGCCAACTTCTCTTCTGCACTGAATATTAATTACTGTATGAACATTTCTTGCCACACAGCTTTCAAAACATCTTCTCTCCTAGGATATTTAATTTCATGTGGAAAGCAATTTTTCATCAGCCTCCACAAATTAGGGAATGGAGAGGACATGGTGCATCTGACTGCCTGCCTGAACTCCGAGCAAGTGCTCTCCCCACTGTGAGTTACAGGGCTTGAAATGAAACATTAATTATGCTTTTTATTTATAAACAGGAATTGATCAAAGGACAGATATGGAACGGTAATGGTGGATGTCAGTGGTAGATGTCAGTTATTTATTTATTAATAAATGTTAGAGCTGTGAGGCAAAAGATGGAGCTGAGTTTAGTTAAAATGAAATGTTTCATATATGTCACTGGAGTGAGCATTGCCAATGCTGTCAAGATGGAAAAGGTTAAAATACAGGTATGAATGAATGTAGAGTGATCAGAATTAGAGTTACAGCAAGCATTGTAGGTGAGGGGGATTAATATCAAAAAGATGTTCAGGAGGAGAGAAAACTCTTGAAAGCAGCAACCTCAGAGCCCCCAGAGAACCAGCAGACAGTAACTCAAACATAGCCTTAAACTGGCCGAGACAGCAAGACCACTGGCTGCTTATGGAATACATATATTAACCCAAATTAGTTATTCTTGTTTGTCACAGAGGACTTCACATCAAAACCAGCTCATGCACTTCAACACATCTCAGGGCTGGAGAGGTTCAATGAGATTTCTGAGCACAGTCAACATTAATCATTCAAGAGATGAAGTGCCTAAATTAGTATGAAAGATACTGCAGTAAGTGCAGCTTGGCCAAATAATAATTAAATTACTACTGTGAGGAAAAGAAAAAAGACAGAACAACTGCACTGTACAAGTCCTTGGTTTGAGGAAGGGGGGAAGGATCCAGCAGAGTTGCCTCTCGCTGCTGCATCTCCTTCTGAACATTTCTCTATAGGATACAAGGTGAATTAAAACCTCCACTAGCTATTTTCTTTTTTTAGTCTTAGCCCTAGAAACATGTATAAACAACACTAAATCTTTGCTTCTACACATCCAAGTTGAGGTCGCTGAAAAATGTTTCCGAGATCAGCTTTCTCCACCCCTACTGAAACTTTACAAGGAATTTTTAAAGCTGTTCATAAAACACAATCTTAAAGTTCATACCTTATTTCCCTAGGAAAAGCAATTGAAATGATGCTCCATGCTATAAACTAATTAAGTTGCTGCTTCCTTTTACTTGAGTCAAATACGCAAACCTCTCATATTATTCTCATTTTCTTCCTGCTTTGAACTGCTATCAGATAGCCCAAATAAAACATTTTGCTGGTGAAAGCCTTAAAGAAAGAAAAGGAAAAAATGTATCAGCTTTTAAAATTGTTTTTATACAAAGACCCTTTCTTGTTCTTGATAGTATGTCTATAAATAATTAAAATACATGAACAGCAATAATAGCAAAATACTTTTCTTATAAGGCTTGAACTCAACTTTCTATCACCATGATGAGCCTCTATTTATCTTGCCTGTGGTAATACTTTATAATCATTACATAAAGAGGTCTATTTTAGGGAGGTTATATCTTTGATCTCTCATTATATACATAGAAATCACTTGCATCTGACAGATCCATTACACTTACACATGATACTCTTTGTCTGCAAACAAAATACTTATGGAATCATTTTGTTTCCTGTAGAAAAGTGCTTTCCCGCTTCTCTCAGCACATATCATGGAATCACAGAATGCTTTGGATCATTAAATTCCTTCCTTAAAGATCATTAAATTCCATCCACCAGCCATAGACAGGGACATCTTCCACTATCCCAGGGTGCTCCAAACCCCATCCAACCTGGTCTGGAACACTTCCAGGGATGGGGCAGCCACAGCTTCTCTGGGAAATCTGTGCCAGGGCCTCACCACCCTCTGGGTAATGAATTTCTTCCCAATATCCCAACTAACCCTGTCCTCTGTCATTGTGGAGACATTCCCCCATGTCCTGTCACTCCATCCCTTTTCCAAAGTCCCTCTCCACCTCTCCTGCATGCACTGGAATGGGCTCTAAGGTCTCCCCAGAGCCTTTCCTTCTCCAGGCTGAACAACCCAAACTCTCTCAGACTGATTCAGAAATAATTGAAAACACACCGTGAAAATCAAAGAGGGCACTGATTCCTCAGGCAAGCACGTAGAATCCATCACATAAATGTTTGTTATTTGTATTTTTTTTTCTATCAACTGACCCATAAATACATCAATTTAAAAAAACCCTGTCTTCAAACAAGGCATTCTAAGGCTGGTACAGTTTGTTGGAATTTTCTAGAAAGCAGAGAAAGTGAGAAAGGTGAAGGAGGATTTTTAGTTTGTCTTATGGAGGAAGCACACAGCCAAGCCCTTTGAAGCACAGGACTTGTTCCCAATACTGCTGAACCCATCTTGCCTCCAACACCACCTTTCCCATCATGTGCTTTACCCCCTCTTTCTGAGGCCTTGCCTTATGTAAGATCATTAAATTCTTCATGTATTCTCAGTCAACTGAAGAATTCTGGGAATTATTGACAGAATAAATTTCCAGTTGCTTTTCCCTCAATGTCTTCAGTAAATACCTTTAAATAGTTTGTGTTCATTATGTGCTTCACCTGAAAATAGCTACAGTGATAGTTACTAGACCACAAGGAAGACACATAGGGATAAAGCCAAGATGCCTTGATATCTTCTATCAAAATCTATCAAATTTTAACTACATATTCCAAAGGAAGAATGAGGTCAAGACCACTGGGAAAAGGACTTTCACAGGACCCATGCACCAAGGAAGAAGTATCATCTCAGTTTCTCATCAACCTGTCCATATTGAAGTGTCAAATTAAAAAAAAAATAAAATTCCTCTGCCTTGAACTTTGATTCCTGAACAAGAACAGCTCATGGGTTCCTCATGTTTCAATGGGTCCTGGAAATGCTGTGCTGTTTTATCTTTATTTATCCCACACAAAAGACATCCCCTGATTTAAGTCAGATTTAAACATGGTATTAAATGGGGAGAACTGCTGTTAGGATGACACAGGCTTATTTACATTAGTCCCAGATTGATCCCAATGATCTGCAAGCAGTTTCCTCTGATATGATGAACCATACTGACAAGATAGAATGAATGCTGCAAAGCACTTATTTACGTGCAAATAAATATGCATTTGCCACCAAGACTTTGTATAATATAAGCTCTAAACTCCAGAGACAGGGAAAATATGGGCCCCACTGGGGTACATGCTCTCTGCTAGAGTGTGACTAAATCTACTCTGCTGGCAGAGTAGATTTAATAACGTTCTTCTCCCTCCCAAGAACGTTATAAAGCTGCATTAACATCTTCAGGCAAAAGTCTCTACAAAAATGAAAAGGAATATTGTTTCTATTTTAGAGATGTCATAAAACCCTACAGCCAGCCACCTACATAGTAAGTACTTCCATTCATCTTGGTAGCTGAAACCCCAACATTCAGATCACTTCTAAGTTTAGAATAAAGTAGTATGGAAAGTTAAACACTTGAGGAAATTCAGGATTGCAATTACCTTAGTTAAAGTGCAATCCTGATTTATCACCCGATTCTTACCAGGAATCTTCCTGTCATCTTTCCAGAATGAATACAGATGACTGCACAGAAGGCTCAAGGCATATAGCAAATAATATGCACTACATGGATTTTGGAGAAGACATCCTTTCATGAATATATCAAAACCTAAACACTTCATTGAGAGACAAATTCATGTCTAGTAGAAGGGAAAGTAGAATGGAAAAGAAATCACCAGAAAAAGAAAGGTAAAAAATCTTTTCAGCACAAGGAATCAAACAAGCAGACCCAAGGAATCAAACCCAAGGAATCAAACAAGCAGACTGCACTTCCCAAAATAATTTAAATTCATATTTATGTTGCTGTTTTAGGTCTTTTTGCTAAACTACCTGAAAAATAGTTTTCAGGTAGTTTAGAGAACAGAGTTCATGCACAGAAACTTTAGGCAAAGCTCTGGTTTTATTGTTAATGTGGAATATGAAACAACAACTCATTGTTCATGACCAGACACTATGACAATGAGCAAATTTAAAATAGGCTCAGCACTGGTATCTACAGCAGCAAGAACTGGGCACGTTACCAGCACTTGCTGTACAACTGCTGCCTTACAGTTGTACTAACACTTAATCCTTACCTCTTTCAGTTCTCTTTTACAAAGCCTAAGTGTAAAATGGCACTAAATGCAGTGTGAAAACACAATAATTCCCTGTTGCCTTATTAAAACATTGACAAGGTTGCAGTGAGATGTGCTGGAGAGGCAGCTCTACAATGTTATTACCATGCGGTGGAAGGAAACCTTGTCTAGAAAGTGAGTTCATTGAGATGATATCTTCATATTTCTTCTGACTGATTACCTGTTCAATAAATAAATATATTCCTATTTTAAATAAACATGAAATTTGTAGATTCCTTCATTATTACTTAATCTCCATCAATAAAAGCTTTTCTGTAAAGGAAGGGCACAGTACCGGGCAGAGACTCACCAAAATCTTTCCAAATGCTGTAATGTCATAGTGGCAGCACAAACTACCCATAAAAGCACTTAAGCTGCCAGTACCCAGAACAGCACATAAAATCTAGGAAACTTATGGGAATTACACTGGTACTTACAGAAAAGCTTAGTACACTGACAAATTCCTAACAACATCAGAAAGCTCCATCACTGTCACCAAGCTGGACACATCATGGGCAAGGCCAGTGTTTAGGTGACACTGTACAAGCAGGAATAATCCACTTGAGTGACATCTTAATTAATGGCTCTTGAATTGCTGGGGAATACATGCATTATGCATTTCTCAGATACTTCAGAATTGTTAAATAATGTGGTGAATCCATTACAAAACCTGCCTGAAGTTCCTGCAAGTCTTTGAAAAGTTCCTGTAAGTCTTTCTGGTTACTGCTGTGATCTTTGATGCTGCACTGTCCCCTACACCCTAGGCATACAGCAGTATGTAGGCAGGGGCATGGCATTGCTGGGAAGCTGGAGGATGCTGTTAGCAGAAAAGGAACATGGTGAAATGGGTGAAATCAGTAAAAATGCTGGAGCTGATTTCAAGCTGCAGCTGCATCTGGTCTCCTGTCTCCTCCATCCAGACCTGGACCTGACCCCTGGGCTTCGTGCCTTGGCCCTGGAGCTGTCTCCAGGCTATGGATTTCCTGGGCTGCATGTGATGCTGAGCAGAGCCTCTGGACCCACTCCTGGCTCAGTCTCTGTGTGCTTTGCCATCACCCGTTCCAGGTGGAGCCGCTGGCCACCACGGCACCCTCTCGCCTTTGGAGCATCACTCCTCAACAAGAGGCACCTGAAATCCTCACAAATATTCCTGAAATGCTGCTGAGGACAAAGCAAACCTAGGGAAGGGCTGGATCCCATGTTGGGATCATGATGTGACACAGCAGTTGGTGCCTTGTTCCATGACTAAGGGCTGACAGATGCTGTCTGCTCCTTCAAAGTGATTTCATTGGAGTAACACTGCAAACCTGGAGGAGACATTAAACACTACCTGAGCCTGCTTTTGGAACAAAGAGCCATTAACTGGAATTCTCATTCTTATTAACCAGCAGCATGATTCTAATGTGAGGATGAAGAGGTCCCTGTTCCTGGCAGTCCTCAGGTTTGTGTGAGAGGCAAAGACCATCATTTCCCAAAACACTTACAGTGACAAAACTACCAAGTATGTAGAAATTAAAAAAGGCTTTTATCATAACTGACTATCATTTTGTTGTTTTAATTCTTCAGACAAATTTGGAAGACAAGTTCTGCTCTGTTAATATTTGTATAATCCTTTTTGCTCCTGGCCTTGTCATCCATCCTGATTCAACCAGCTTTCCAGGAAAGAAAGAGATTTACAGTAGGGACATCTTTCCATGAGAACAGGGGTGGTGGAACCTTAAACTGTGAAGTTTTTTAAGAAGCAGCACCAACATGGGCACATGTTATCAAGTTATTGATGTGCCAATACCAAGATGAATCCACTTTTTTTTATCTTTTTATTTTACACGTGGTGCCTGGCAACAAAGATGGAGATTCTGCTGCAAAGTTGTACTCCAAAATGGATTTTGAGTTGTAAAGCACACTTGGACAGTGGGAAAACTTGGTGAGAATTGTGATTCCTTCAGACTGTTTTTGCTTCTAGCTCAAATGTTTAACCCTTTCCTGTGACCAAAAGGGACAGTAGAATGCCCTTGCCTAGACAAACATAGTCTACATATAGAACATTAAAAATTCAGATGCGCCTCTGAGATAAGATTAAATCCACAAATTTATTTGAAAACTAGATTCTTTATTCAAAGGATAATTCATAAATGCCTTCAAGAATAATCATTCAATGCAATGAATATGGAATTAACAACACAAATCCATTGCTCATTTGTGACAATTTCACGGTGAACAGAGATGAAATGTCTTCCAAACCAAAGAGAGGATTTTTCTAAGATTAAAAGTAATATGTAGCTTTAAGTGAGTTAATATTTATGTTAGACCAGTGTAGCAAATCTAAATACACAAAGAAATGTAATTCAAGCTTTAGAGAAAACTGCAATTAAAAAATGAATTAAAATCAAATTAATCTTTGCCCTGTCCCAGTGTAATGATTTAATTGCAATTATGAAATCTGTAGCAGAAAATAATTCAAATGAAGAATAAATTATACATATAACTGAACAAAGGCAGAGAAAGCTGAAGGAGAAGTACAGCAACTCAACAATAAAAGGGCTTTGCTTGAGGTCAGTGCTTATTATTTGCCTTAGAGGTACTTGGGAGTCATCTGCACAGCAGAAGAAAACAATTTTATAGCAAACTTGTGAAGTTTTGAATGAAGTAGACTGGCATCTGGGAAAGGATATTTCCATAAACAAATGTTGACACGTGACAGATGGATAGAAGGGCTATTTGAGGACTACTGTATGCATTCATGCTTTTCATACCACATTTTTCTTTACAGGCTTCCTAGCAACAGAATTTCTAACTAAATCCCTCAGAAGCCACATGTTCTCTAAAGGACTCACTACCCTCCCCCTGAAAGAGCATTTGTGGGGGGAATTCAAGAAAGTCATTCAAGAAAAGTGAAAAATGCTCCTCCTGGTTAGCAGAGAAGTACATGAGCCATCTGAGCTGGTTGAGACGGAAAATTTTTTAAAATATCTTCCAGACAGGATTTGTTCCAATTGTGCCCCATTTTTTTTATTGATGCTGAGCCCTGAAAACATTTCCATTACCCAGGAGAGGACAAACCACGCATGGTGAAGGTGTGATTCCTGGAAGGTTCACACATGGTGAAGGTGTGATTCCTCAGAGGTTTCACAGGTTTTACTCTCAGGGCATGAGCCAGGTAAGCGCTGGCAGCAATGCTGAAAGCTGTGAGCACCTGTAGCTGTAAGCTCCTTGTTGGCCTCTATTTTGGCTTTTACATTTCCTCTGTCTGTCAACGGTGCTGGAGATATTGTCTGAGAATATTGGCTCAAACATGGCGAGGTTCAAGACCTGAAAGTGACATGAAGCAGCCCTGGAGGAAAGGGCATAAGGGAATGCCCAGGGAGTTGACTATGGAGCAGTAAATTTAAAATAATCAAACCACACAAGGTCTTCAAGGCATTAGACTACACATTTCCCCAAATGACAAGCACGCATTGCTTCCCTGCAACTGAAAAATAAAATGCTGCAGAAAAATCACTGGAGGAGGACGGTTACTTCCTTCATTTGCCAAAGGAACAGTGAAAAATAAAAAGCCAAACTATTCTGCTACAATCTGGTATTTCTGCAATTTTTTTCTAAATTTCAGAATGAAAGATGTCAGAATTGCACCACAGACTGGTCCTAGTAAGGTTTGACCCTGACTCCATCTCACATTTTTAACACATTGCAGCAGATATACCACTTGAAGCCATTAATTCAACCTGGAAAGAATATTTTGGAGTATCCAGGAAAATGAAAACAAGATGGGAAAAAAAGGGGATTATCATTAAATGCATTTTTATTTGTAGCCATGAAAACACTGGGTTGTTGCCTTGGAGTATGTTTATTAATATATTAATCCTTTTTTTTTCTTTTTTTTTTCAATTGAAGCCGCATAGGTTTTTATGGCGTCTCAACACACACAGCTCAAATAAGGAGACATTGGATATGAAAGGCATCCAAGTTAAAATCATGGTCTGCCATTAATTCACTAACAGAGAGCTACATGATTTTCCAAAGATCAAAGCATGCATTTTTAAGCCACGGAGTGTGAATTTATCAAGAATTACTCTTCATTCAGTGACACATCACAAGGATCCTTTCATGATTTAACCATGCACTGCATATGTGAACTTGCTCAAGTGCCAAATACTCTTATTACCTCAGCATGTACTTCCCTTAAAATCTTGAAGACACAAAGATGTTCCTCATAATCTCCTCACATGTGTGTTACAGGCATCTCTTCACCTTCCATTTTAACAAAGACATTATTTTAGAAGGCTCAAATGCCTTATTAGATTGTCCAATTTACACTGAAAACTTCTTATTTGCCACACAGCAATTTGTCTGGGGATTAAAACCCTTCAAATGGATAATTAGTCCTGTGCTTGCTCTTATTTCCACTCTGGACATGTTTTCTACAGAGTCAGGGCAATGCTTCATCCCACTGCCAGTTCCAGAGCCCTTTCTTGGCACGTTCCTGTTATTTTAATGCATACACCAAGAATGCACAGGCTGTCAATTTCTCTCAGAAGACACAGGGATCAAAGAGAATACTCTTCTCCTTCTAATCAAAACTAACACAGAGAAAGTACTATGCTGAAGCCTATATTGACTGTAGTCTTTTTTGAGTATTGTCAGCAAAATGTGGAAACAGAAATCCCTGGAAGCAGTGTGGGCACCCATGGATGTGGCAGCACAGCACAGTACACCTTGGACCATTCATTTACCCAAGTCCTTGCCATTGCCTCAAACACCCATTTACTTACATTAGAGCCAGCTCAGGTTTTTTTGCTCTAGTTTTGATAATTCATGTACTGGTTTTGATATATTATTGGGCATGTTTTCTTTTTCCTTTTTTGCCATGGATTTGGCCATGTCCTTTTATTGCCGTGGGACTTTCTGCCATATATTCATTACTATATGGGTCGTAATTTTTAGAGAATCTATTACTCTGTAGTTCACTGAGATATTTCTTAATGCCTGTCACAAGCAAAACTGTAAGTTTTAGCATTTAAAAGATGCAAGAAACCTCACAAACTTCTGGAATAATTTCTTGGATTTATGCCACTTGGTGCTTTTAAATCAGAGTGCTGATGACGGATGCATTCCCTCCCAAATGCTGACTGGGCTCATGACAGAGGTTTTTCATCTCAGGCTTCCAACATCACAGCATTTACAAAGCTAAAGACATCTCTCCATCCATGGTCACTCTCCTGGCAGACACCTCCAGCTATGTCAAGTCTCTCTACAACGATGTTTAACTTTTCCTTGGGTTTTTATTATCTAAAAACAACTTTTAGTGAAGATGCATTTGGCTACTTTACCACTGGGAAAGGAAAGCAATAAGGAATGGTGCATTCTTGACTGCTGCATACCTTCAGGGATCAGGTTTATAAGAACCACAAATTAAATGGAACAGATAAATGAAAATCCATCCGCTGTTGGGAAAACCAAGCCTCATAGCCCTGAATCCCCCAAAAGAAACTGTACAAATTTGTCTTCTGAATTAACATCAAAGGTTATGTGGAACAGACACCTATGATACCAAAATATGAGTGTATCACTGACTTTACCATGGTTCCAGCTGGTAAACTTTTGGGGGAAAGGAACTGTGACTTATTTTGGTGAATAGTAGAGCATAAAGTGATGCTGTTTGGGTTTTGCCTTTTTTTCTTTTCTATGTTCTCTGTATCATGACACCTATATTTGTAGCTCTGTAGCCTATTGTATTAGTGACTAGTCTTCCTGTACTTATCCTTGGTCTTTCCCTAGGCAGAAAGACAAAACAAATTCCAGATCTCCAAGCCCAAGGGGGTAGAAGGCCCTCTACTATCTTGGTTCTTCCTGGGAACCAAGGCTGAGAACAACTCATGGACTTCAAGATCCATTATCATGGACAAAGTCCAGCTAGTGCTGAAGGGGTCTCCAGAGAAGGGGCTTGACCTGGGGGGAATTGCATCACCACTTGTCGTCCTAATTGGTGCTTTTTATCAATTATGCTAATTTCCTAAAACCTATAAAAATGTACTCACCCCTGGGGGTGTGGGCTTTTGTGGACATCTTCCATAACTGCTCCTGAAGGCCTTCATTAAAGATCCATTTTTATATTACCTCCTCACTAAAACTATCTCAAGTTTCATTTTCAGGTTGGGCAAAAGGCAACAATAGCAATCAAAAAAAAAAAAACCCAGTATGTCCCCAAGTAGGACTTCAAAGACATTATATCAGTGGTTTTGTTTCAAATTAGTAAAGGAAAACACATGAAATAAAATGTATTTGATGTAATACTAATAACAGCTGAAAGTACCTGGACGGTGAAATTTAGCTTACCAGCAAACATATTTGAAAAACTATTCAAATTTACTCACTTATGTTTATCACAACATTCTGAACAAAAAAAATCAATCCCCAATTTAATTTTGCTGAGGAAGAAATCAAGTCACAGTTCAATGGCTCTTTCAAGGCCCACAAAGGCCTCAGTGAGAAGCTCCTCTTTAATCTCCCATCACTGGATAACCCATCTTCCTTAGTACACAGCTCAGTAAAGTGCTGTATTTAATCCCCTTCTCATTCAAAATATCAGAAGCTGGAACTTTGCTCTTTGTTTTGTGTTACAGATTTGCACCTTTGGTTTTGCTCTGAGAGAAATCCCAATTATGCTGTATTTGCCAACATCACACATAAAACTACAGTCTCTTACTGTATTCCTTTACTAATTTCCTTTAAGCTGAGCTTGAAGTTTACAGCTTGGCTGTGAAAAATGTAACTGGAATAATTTCTTCCTGAGGTGACAATTGGAAAAGAAGAAAAAATTACAGAGGAGGCACATGAACTTTTAATTGACTATCATGACAATTGTATTACCCCAGAGATACTCATTTGAAGAAAGAGTCCTGGCAATAAGACATTAAAACAACTATATTTTCTATGTCTTGGGGTATCTTTCATCAGAGGTTCTCAGTGCGTCTACAGTCATTCATTAATTAAACTGTAAGAGCTCCCAGTGTCATCAAGCAATTACTGCTTATCTCCCCTTAGTAAATACCAAATCAGGGACAGGGACAGTTAATTTCTAGGAAGACTTTCAATATGTCCTTCCCAACTGCCACTACTTTTATAAATGAATTAGGTTTCCTAGGTGGGTATTTGAGGCACTGATGAGTTGTATGTGAGGCAGAGAGAGACGTGAGGCACAAGCTGGTGCACACAAATGACTGAACATCCGAGGCAGCTCAGAGCCAAAGGAACTGCACAGAAGTGAACCAAAGGAGTCCCAAGATAACTCCAGCCCTCCCTATCTCATAAAATGCACAACAGCCCCAAGGTCCAAGGAAAGCTGCAATAATGGTTGAAACTCATAATTTCATTGATTTACACAACAGGTTACATCCTTATTCACCTTTTTTGGCTTCTGTGAACAATGCTTTCCTCAGGTTTTTCATTTTTTTTGGACCCAGATGCAAGCCTGTCATAAGATATTCTAGTAGCAGCAATGTCACACCCATCTCTGTTGTAGGATCCATATGCACTTCTAATACCAAAAACACGAAGTCCCCCCTCCTTCAAACAAGCCCAGAACGTGAATTCTCCTCCTGTCTGCTAACATTCAGCTTTGCAAAGTATTTTAGATGCAGTTTTTATGCTGGACTCATTATGTTTTTAATGTCCAAGAATTCTGAAGCCCTTGTAAACACCTTATGGTTTAAATAAGAATGTGTTTATTACTTCAGTTTAACTTTATTTAGACCTTTGCCACAAGTCAGAATTAAAAAGAGAAGACTGCTTTCCTCTGTCAAGTAGGTGTTTTAATCACCCTGAATGAGCAGAAGTATTTCTTTGGGGCAGATAAGTACTATAAGCATTGAGAGGTTCCAGGGCACAATGGTTTGCATATAATGTAACAGCCTTTTCAATTCAGGAAGCTGAGATTCGTATCTACATAGGACAGCAAAATTAATTTGGTGGCTTCAGTATAGACCTCTTGGACCTAATCAACATTCCAAACCTCTCTCAGAAACAATACTTGAGTAGTTTCTTAAATGAGAACCCAAATGAAATAACTCTGTAAAGCCTGAGGTGACAAAGCTCAAAGGGAACAGTCATTTCAGTTCATGATTATGTTTTCTATAGAAGAGGGAACAGAAATGCATATTAATGAGAATGAAGGGTTTGCAGAGAGATAACCTCTTCTTACAAACTTTATTTCATTTATATCATTAGATATCAAAAAGAGTCAGGCCATCCCTTTTGCACTGTTGTACTAGTTGCTCCAACTTTTCATCACCTGCTTCCAGACAACAGTGAAGATAGAGAAACTCAAATTCTGTTTCATCTTCACTGCTTAAAAGATACTGTGGATTAAGATCTTTTACCAGCACTAAGCAATGCATGACTCAAAAATGAGTTCCATAAACATTATCCCTCAGCAGGCTCCAGAGCAGATCTAAAGCCATTGGGACAATATGATACCTCAGCCTCCACCTGCCCCTTTATGGAGCCCTTTGAGTGGTACAGATAAAGAAAAAAAAAGTATAAAACATGTTCCTACTCACAATTTTAATCAAATGAAAATATTAAACTGGGGAGATCATTTCCCTTGTTTAAGGCCAAGAGAAATCATGGTCAGTGTAAGACTTAATGAAAATGAAGTTCTTAGAAACATAAAGAAACCTAACCAAATCCCATGTTAATTCTAATTCTCCTTACAGTTTTCAAAAAGGACAACTGAGAAATTTCACTTGTGTAAGTATGATGCCAAGCAATCATCAGCTGTGCAATAAATGGAGCAAGAGTGATAACTTAGCAGAGCCCAAGTGGATCAGCGAGGTGATCTTGTCTTACCCTTTAGCCTTAAGCAGTCACTTGGCACATGCATGGGATGTTTCCCATTTTTCATACAGAGCAGAATTTCCTCCTATCAGCAGAAACGAACATTTCTCCATCCTTTAAAAGCACTTTCCTTCATGTCTCTGTATTCTGTGTCAACACACTAAAAACTCCAACAGCAAGACAACAATCTCTGCTTCTGTAAAATAAACAGCAGGAAGCTTCCTAGCTTCTCCCATTCAACAGCAACAAATTAATTTTAGTCCCGCAGACCAAAGACACATTCCTGCTAAAGCGACCCTCGCTCGATGAAACAGCAAAGCCATTTTCAACACTGCTGACTCCTGGTTTGAGCTGCATTGCATCAAACTGCATTCTGTGGGGAAGCAGCCTACAGAAAGCACGATAGCAAGCTGGTCTCTAGGGCATCAACACCTGCCTTTTCATGGACCTCCCTAATGAAGAGTGTGGGCACATATGTGAAGGCAGCGTGAGAACTCATTGTGTCACAGAGGCGTGCTGTAAGCCAGACGTCTGAGCTACTTGAAAGTCCCAGCAAGTCTTTGTCTGAGAAAACAAGTAAATAGCTCTTTTTATTTGGCCTTTATTGGAATAATTGATGTTGCTATAGAGAACACAGTCATAAATTCGATCATCATTCTCTCAGAAAACCAAAACAATCTTTCTAAGGAACAATCTGAAAGCAAGCATAGTAATTTAGCAGATAGACTGAACATGACCATAACTGCAGAGAGAATTTACCTTGCAAAGAGCCTACAGGTCTAAATATATACATTTAAAATGGTACACAAAGCTACCATTCCCCAAAGGCAGTTCCAAATATCAAGTGAAAACAGAATTTTCAGATATCATACACTTCAAACATTGACTTTTGACAGTTTGTACTTACACAGGAGAAAATCATCCCAAAGAGCCGAGGTTCCAATTAAATCTCAAACTTTTTTATCTGAGAATCTGGTGGCCAAAGATCTCTTTCAACTATGGGCACAGTAACAGAAATGATTCAGGATACTTTTTTTTTTCCTACCCAAAATAACTTTCAGCAGATTTTCACAAAACTCTCTTGTTATCCACCCTTTTGAGCACAGATGCCAGTGACTCTTGGGGGGGAGTTGGTAAAACACCCTTAGACGCCCTTCTTGCCCTTTTCTTGCCCTTGCTTGCTTGAGTTCTGTCTTGGCAATCACTTGCTGCTTTTGAGTGGTGGATGAAGTTCACAGTTCAGACAAAGGCAGCTTGCTCAAGGCATTCTCCATTGGGGAAACCATCCACAAGGCCACTTAGACTCTCTTTTCCCCTCCTGATAGCAATTCATTTAAAGAAAAAAATTTAAAGGACTCCAGACTGCAAGGTGGATTTGAACCCATTATTATCCAGACAAAACCACCTCAACTGGAGCTTTCAGCTGGTTCTTTATAATCCCTTCTCTCAAGATGGGAAGATGTAACAATTTTCCTACCAGTATGTCTCAGAAACATGAAATTTCACTCATCTTTACATCCTCTGTCAGAAGGAATCTGTGGCTTCAGTACAAAAAACATCAGCAATGTAATTTTATGGAAGTAACATTTGTGGAAATCAGATGCTGAATTGCACACAAGACTCATTCAGACCAGCACTGCCTCTGTACCAGGTACTCCAGGAGGAAAGGAAAGAGCTTCATCCTCTGGTGCAGTGGAAGGGGGAGAGACAAAAACTGAGCAACAAACTTTTCATTCTTCTGCCATGGTCCCAAAAAACCTAGCATTTAAAAAAAACCTTGAATTTTCCAACAGAGACTGGAATGGTACTGAACTTTTTTTGAAAGTTTCTTCATAAAATACCAATGAAATAGAAAGTGAGTACCAGTTTTTTAATAAAAGTAACTTTACCCATTTCCCAAAAGTTTCTCAGTTTTCTGAAATACCACTCAGGTCAGCATAAAGTGATTTAATGAAGGTTCCTCTGCACCAAGCATTCCTTCCCAAACAGCAGGGAGAAGCTGGCAATCACCCCCTCAGCATGCCAGTGGCACAAAACTGGATTTTTATGGGTCTGCAGACAGGATCAGACAGAAAGAAACAAATTCTCCCTGGATGAGCCAATGGGAATTGCGTGTCAGCACTTCATGAGGAATCAAATTTCCTTCATTTACTACAAATCACATTATATTCTAGGAATTCCTGCATGAAATAGTCATTCCTCAGGCAAGGTCTCCATTTAGTCTTGCCTGAGGTAGACTCTGAGTCAGATCTTCAGAGCTGGGCTCCTGGGTGTTGGTGACACACTCGTAGGGGGAAAAGCCACTCCTAGCCACAATGTCACATGCTGATGAAGGGCAAAGCCCCTTAATTTCAACAGGAACATGGCTTGGGCACATCACTTCTGCCTTTTAGAACCAAAATGCATAAATAAGTATCTCAGGGAGTTCTTTAATTGGCAGTTCTTTCTCTGAAGAGAAGACTCGATCTGTTAGTAAAGCATTCTTGGTAAAAACTCTCAAATTTCTTTGCTCTAAAAGGGTAGAAAATCGAGTTTGTAGCTCTAGTCTGGCCTGCTTCCAAAACCTGAACATCTGCAAACTTTAAATCCCCTTTTTACTATAAACTCAAAACAGGCTTAACCAGGAAAGAGTTTGTACTGATTATTGAAGCCAAACAGTACTGGAAAAAAAATTAAAACCTGAAATACTAATTATTAGTGCACCCTTTCCTGAGACAAGAGTGCTTTGTAAGAACATGAGCAAAAATAAGAGTAATATCCAAAACATTACAATTCTGCTTCACATTTTGGGATTTTGATTTGTCAACAAGGGCTTGTGACTTTAACAGATGATTCAAAACCCAGGAAAAAACCAAAACAATAACTGTATTTCCTGAGGAACTTGCCCAAAGTTAAGACATTTATAATTTCTGCATATTAATGAAACAAACAAGACAACCTCATCTATTTTTCAGCATGTTAGAAAGAAAACAAACAAAAATTCTCCACTGCCTTTAGCTTTCCTTAGTCTGTCCAACAATTATGTTAGATAACTTTTCACTTCACAGTTAACCCTTGAAAGGGAACACTATTGATAACAACTATGAATATTCAAGATTTTTCCTTTCCTTTCCTTTCCTTTCCTTTCCTTTCCTTTCCTTTCCTTTCCTTTCCTTTCCTTTCCTTTCCTTTCCTTTCCTTTCCTTTCCTTTCCTTTCCTTTCCTTTCCTTTCCTTTCCTTTCCCTTCCCTTCCCTTCCCTTCCCTTCCCTTCCCTTCCCTTCCCTTCCCTTCCCTTCCCTTCCCTTCCCTTCCCTTCCCTTCCCTTCCCTTCCCTTCCCTTCCCTTCCCTTCCCTTCCCTTCCCTTCCCTTCCCTTCCCTTCCCTTCCCTTCCCTTCCCCCTTCCCTTCCCTTCCCTTCCCTTCCCTTCCCTTCCCTTCCCTTCCCTTCCCTTCCCTTCCCTTCCCTTTCCTTTCCTTTCCTTGTCCTTCGGAGTCAAAATCAAACAGATGCTGAGGATTATCAATGAAATCATAATCTGAATCACCACCACTGTGGAATCAAAGGACATGCCCCAATCTTGTCAAAGTGAGGTGTTTTATGCCATGTTCTGATATTTATACCCTTAAAAAGCAAACCTGAAGAGTGATGGAGTATGAAGGCTCGAGGGGAAAACGGACATCTACTCTTTTTCACACAAGTATTAATGGTCAAAATGTTTGGGGCTGTGTGCAGGAAGTGTTCATACAGAATGTCCAAGGCTTAGAAAGAGCATTACCTGGCACAGAAACACACTTCTGGTAACAGAAACCCAAATTTTACTAGCAAAAGCCCCCTCAAGAGAACCCTAAATATAATGTAGTGGAAGGCAAAGATAATTTCTGAGAAATTATTTCCCAATGGCTTCCACCAGAGAAAGAAAAGCAAGAGAACTGAAAACAGAGCATGCAGACCGGTCTTTGCTCTAGTCCTGTGGCAGAAAGACACACATTATTCTCAAATTCAGTTTCATTTATTTTCTGTAAGTTCTAATTACCACCAGTACTTTAATTACTGCATTTTGCAGAAGACCCATACAATAACCATTGAAAAAAGTCATTAAAGCTAATGAAAAATTCAATTCCAATGACTTCACTAGGTTGGCTTCCAAATTCAGCTTTTAGAGGCTTGGAATAAAAAACTTTGACAGTTTACATCATTAAATAATTGAATGTCATATAAATGTCCTCTTTTAGTCATCATTCATTTAATTATCTCCACTGTTGAAATAATGCAATAAGCCCATGCTGATCAGTATGACTTAGCACTTCCAAGTCCACATCTAAGAATACAAAACCAGTTATAGTATTTTTCCTCCAGAAAGTTCAATTTCAATTTCAGGAGTGCATATCTTCAATATACATGATTATTAGCTCCTACTGTTGGGTTCACCATTCAACTCAGACTATAGGAGAAATATATATTTACATATATAAAAAAATTTGAAGAGGGTAAGAACTGCTGACTTCAACTAGGGATTGAAATAAAGAAGGAGATGGTAAAAGCCAGATCAAACATTACTTTTTTTTTTCCTCTGTATCTCTACAAAGAGATTATTTTCCCTTTTCCAGTAACTTGTCAACCTTTTGTCCCTGGAGTGTTGTTGGTATTTCTTGTTTAAAACTCCATGGTAGCAAATTGATCACGGTTAGCCCAGATGTGGGATTTGAAGGTAGAAATACTGCTATAATTTTTTTTTTTAAAGTGTATGTGTATTAAAAGTTCATTCTGGAGTTTGTAAGATAGTGGTATCTGAGGTATTCTTGGAATGGATGACACAATACAAAGAAAACACAGTATTTTGTGTTCTACTGATTAGTACAGCCCAGTAAATGTGTATTTTATTATGATTTATTGGTCAGTAGTAATTTTCCCATTTATTATGATTTCAAGTAGCAGTATCTCTATATTACATCCATATACCAAAATATTTCAAACTACATTTACAGGAATTCCCAAATATGGATATATTTACATGTGTGTGCCACTGCCACAGGTTTCTGTCTGCAAAAGAGAGATGCTGTATGTGAAACAGATGTACTGCTCCTCAAAGCAGTAAAGTCACTTTTATTCACATTGAAAATAATCAAGCACGTGCTGGCTACCAGGAAGAATCCTCAAGCTTTTCCTATCCAAAAGGGACTTTTCTGCTTCTTACAGGTTGTCCACTTGCAACAAAAGAAACCTGGGACCTAAATCACCACCACTTCCTTTCAAGTATTTAATATTACAGCTTCATTCATCCCATTCTCTGAATTGTTTTCAGCAACTATAAAATGCAGAGTAACGACAATTTTTTAAGGAGATCAGGTTCACTGGTAGCATGGAATCAATAACCAACCAAGAGTCTGAGCCTTTGTGACATTCTTCCAATATTGTACTACCTCCAGTGAGGGATGAATGAAAAAAAAGTCTAAAGAAATCCTACATCCTTCTCTTTGATCACTGCAGACTTGTATCGAAGGACATCTCAATTTAGAAAGAAAATAAAACAGAACAAACAAACCAAATCTGTACAAAAGGTCTTGAAATATAACAGGCACAATTCCTGCCATCAATAAGTGTGGACTTCTTTAACCTCTGGAGAACTCAGCCTGTGGCATTAAGCTTGCACTGGGAAAAAAAATGCAAACTGTAGCATTGTTATTTTCAATCTAAGTCATGCAATGGGATGAATCATGTGCCTGAGAGTGGAGCAGAAAAACGTGTCACTTTCAGAAATCATTACCTAGGTATGATGGCTACAATGATTTCCCTCCAACATTACTGAGTAGTGAGGAGAACAACTGAACTTCACCTTCTTCTCATGATGGAGCAGCAAGTGCTCCTGCCAGTCTGCCTACTACACATAAAGTACTTAGGGCATGAGGAGTATTACCAAATTCAAGAATTCAGAGAGCAATCCCAGCCCTGAGAAGACCTGACACCAAGGATGGGTGAGCTTATCCAAAGATCATGCTGTCACTTCCACAGGTTGCACCATCTCTAACACACCCACCTGGCCCCAGCCCAGGGAGAAAATAGAATTTCTCAGAACTTGCAGTGGGACCTCTACAACACATGCCACCAGAATCCTCCAGTTCATCTGTGCTCACATGGGAACAACTTCTAGAAAAACATCAGGTGCTGAGTGCTGGTAATGGCAAACTCTTCATATGAGCGCCCCTGTGATTACTGAGTTGTTCTCTCATTTCAGAAAAGCAACCTGGTCCAAATCTGATGTCCAGCTTTAGACTCCAGTTTGGTGGATGGTTTCTTTGTCACCACCAGATTTTTTTCTCCAATTTTCCAATTCCATTCCTTGAAAAAGTTATGCACAGATTGTAATCAACAGCCCAGATCCTTGTCTTCCTACAACGAAATACACTGAGCTCCCTCCCAATCCTTTTAACACATTTTTCTAGTCATCTGAGCATTTCTGAATCTCATTCAATTTTTCAAAACTATTTATATTTTTCTTTATATCAACAGGCTAGATGTGACTATGATGGTCTAAAGATGTAAGTGCATCAACATCAGCTCACGTGTTGGGAACCCATACAGATTTAACAGAACATTTTAAAATCTTTATTTTAGAAGTATTACTTGACAAAAAAGGAAACATAAAAATCACCCACAACTGAAAATGTGCAAAGAGTATATATAAAATGGATATATATAGATAGATATATATATTTGGATTACCATATTCAGGTTTTATCCAGATTCCCATAATGCTGTTACATAAGTTAACTGGGAAAAGACTGAATTTAATGCACTGTGCATGATGTCTGCTGCCTTTAACAATGAAATCTTGCTGGTTAACGTTTTCTCAAAGGTTTCTTTGTAAGGAACGGGACCAGGTCAGAGAAGAGAATGGGCATAGACAACCTCAGCCTGGGAAACTGAAAACATGGACAGTGAGGTAAACCTCTAAGAAATAACAAGTCTTCCTTTGCATGCAAACACCTAAGAAAAATAAAAATGTCCACAGTCTATCACGACAAATTTATAAATAATTCTTATTCTGGGCTGGCAAGGGATAGCTGGTTAAAAGACACACATCAAACACATGCAACTGAGGCACTGTGACACACCATATGGGTGTAGACAGCCTGCCAAACCTGCATTATTCCATGATGCAAATTTCTTTCAAATCTAAAACATTTCTGACATCGAAGTATTTGTCCTGCCTTAATGGTAATTTCAAGTGATGAGCTTCTAACATGACTACAACAGCACAGTAGGAAACAATTGGAACCTTTTAACTTCACATTTTGCAGGAGTCATGTAAATTAAGTAACTCTGGTTATCACTCTCATAAGCAGCTCTAAATTCACTGATACCTGAAAAATTCTTCAAGTAATCAACAAGCTAAGTGAAAATATTTCTGTCTGATAGAGTTAGTTGCTCCCAGATTTGAAAATAATCATTTGGGTGCAGTGAAATGAAAGAGGCAATTGGAAACCAATTAGCTGAACTGAAAATGGAAATGGTTTCAGCCCCAGATCTGCAATCTTCACTGAGACTTGCATCAGTGTTCTTATTATATCTTATGCTTTGAATTGGGCTTCACGTGATGAAGAGCTGCAAACACTCCCTGGTTTAATAGAACTGGAGTATTTTATCAACAATGGCAGCAACACAACCACCACCGATGTTTTGGGTTATTTGCATTCCTGAGTTTACAGCTGTTTAGGCAAGTGGGATTTTGTCTATTTAGAGATATTAAATTCAGACTGGGCGTTTTCACCCAAGGCTGCTCCTGCACACTGTTAGAAGTTAATTCACCAATGGGATTTACCATACCTAATACAGCCAGAGTCAGGACACTAAAGAAAGCCTTCCTGGGCTTCCCACTTCCCTGGAATGGGCATTTGAAAAGCAGATATTTGGTCACAGTTAGGCTTAATATATTGTGTTAAGCAGCAGCACATGAAACACAATTATTTTTTGGAGCTGCAGAGATCTGTTAATGAGACATGGAAACATGGCCTGCTTGCCTTCACTTAATGAACTTTGCTGTAATGGTAACTGGTGAGTGATCTCCCATTCTTATTTCACCTCATGAGCTTTATCTCTTACTCTCTTCTATCTTGTTGAGGTAGAGGAGCAATTCAGAGGCTGAGGGGACATCTGGCAGCTGGTTAAGGTCGACCCACTACACACCTCCCCCAGGAAATGACTGCTCGTGTGCTAGATAAATTTAGTTCTGTGTGTGCATCCCTTCCACACACATCTAGAGTTCCAGTGTCACAGACTTCATCCTGAATGCACATGGTATTCCTCAGAGACTATCATGTGGCTACAGCCAGACAGAAATACTCCATATGGTGTTGCTACCGTACCTATAAAAAGGCTTTAACAAATTCTGACTTCATCCTGCCACAGAAGAAGTATGGAAATGTAATGCCTGCCACATTTTGTTGCTCTCAGCCTCTCCTGCAGTCTGTCCTCCTGTGTCTTTTCCTCTCTCATTCTGCACTAGGAGGCTGTGCTCACCTCTAGCAGGCATCTAAGAACATCCATCGCCCATCTGTTTGAGTTTAAAACAAGCTTTTTCTTCAATCTGTTGCTCATGCTGCCCATTGGCTCTTGGAAGAATTTTTCTGCTTTATCCCCTCCTTGAAGCATTTCCTTGGCTTCACAAGGGTGGTGCTGTTGACATGTTAGAGATCACTGCCTATTGTGGTGAGCCACAGCATCTCCTGGTTTTCTTGTGTCCTCCCCAGCTCATTCAGTAAATTCCTTTCATTTTTCACACAGATGGTTATTTCTGGACACAATCTCCTTTTTTTGTCTCTTTGCTTGCAGGGCACCAGTTATTCAGCAGGATTAGCAGGATTTCTAGGTTCCATGCTTGTACAAATAAGAAATAATAATTAATTGATTAGGAGTTTGGGAAAATAAATAAGCAATTTTTCCTTTTTAATGGGTATTTTTATGGTATTTTCTGTGGCATTTTCTTTTTTATGGTATTTTCTAATTTGTTTTCCCACTTTAGCACTTATTAATGCTTTCAAAAAAGATATTTTATTTTAGGTTTCTCCTTATTTTTCCTTTTTTTTTTAAAGAAAAATTATCCTAATACTAGCACTAAAACTATTTCTAAACATTAGAAAACTCTTCCTATACCTTAGACACAGACATGTGGAAATACAGTCTAGCTTGTAGATACCAATGGGATTTTCATTGTCAAACAGGAACAATTTATATCTGTGGCTAGTGGCTGGCTTTCCAAAATCCTCCCCAGGATTCATAGACATGGACAGAAAAAGCAGAACTATTTTAGGTTGCTGGAAGAAGGCCATTAGTCACCATGAGCACTTTACAGCTGGTGTACATTGCAGGGGCTGTAGACCAAATGAACCTTTAAAGGAGAGCAATTTTAAGCCTACTAAACTCAGACACATGCCAACTCATGAGGAAAAAAAAAATCTTGGAAATTAAGGAGAAAAAAGCTCTGTTAAATCACACAGCTTCTTGCTCAACATGTGCAAGAACCTCTCCTACAGCCATAAGAATATGGAGAATCCCATGGAAGGGCAAGTTAAATATTGTCCATTTAGAAGGTGCTAATGAGCTCAGTCAGTTCTAAATACATAGAATAAAGGGGGTTAGGGTTGTTGATTTTATGTTTGGGGGTTTTTCTAAGTTTCTGGATGCATAATTTCAGGTGGTATTTTACCTGAATTGTTGGTCGGCCAAATCTGTCATGAAAGATATTCAAGCTTAGTCAGAGGAGTAAAGGAATTCCAGGCTAAGCAGTCAATGGGAAACAAGAGAAGGAAGGTATGAGGCTGAGGCAGTATCAGCTGGATATTTCATTTTGGGGCAGGAAATACACTGAGGAGTTCAAGCTTATGAAACAGAAAAGGATTGGTCCATATATTCCCATGGTTTTTTTCTTAAATAGTGACAAAGGCCCTGCAGTGATGGGACAACCACAACTTTTCTTACAAGAGGGCCTAACATACAAAATTTTCCTTTTTTCTTTGGCTTTAAATTATATTCCTTTGCATCACATAAAAATTCATGGTCTACACTGCTGAAGAGCAAAACTGTAACAATAGAAAATAGGTATTGCAGGGGAAACAAAGGAAAATTGCTACTATATTTACAGAAATTCAGTATAATGCATTACAGCTACCTTTGGCAATGCTCTAGAGAGAGCCCTACAGAGCTGTCAACAGAGGCTTCAGCTTAGGAGATCTCATTTGTTTCGAAAATGATCTCTCTTTATCTGAGTAGCATCTGATTTCTGGGCTACAATTTAAAATAAAATATAATAAGGAAAGTTGCTCAACTCCAACACCTCCAAAGATCAAGGGAACAGAGAAAAGCAAACAAACAAGAACAGTTTAGCAGCCAGTTTCATTTACTTTCACATTTTCAGAAAACAAATTAGTGTTTTAATATTCCAGGGGCAAACTACAGTAGTTGAGCTGTCAGATTTCAAGACACACTCCGAAGCTGTTCCTCCTCTCAATTTTGTGTATTAAACATCCCATCTGGTTTGGGTCTGATCCAGCAAAACTAACCTGCATCCTTCAAATGTCCTTTAAAGGCTGCATGCTGGAGTTTTAATAACTTTATGAATATAATGTGTATTCTGCTCTTCCTACTCAAGGAATCGAGGGCTTGCTCATATTTCAGTGTTTAGCAGTTTGTGTGCCCCTTAAATCCTGCCCTCAGACACATTTAGGAATATTACAGAGCATTCCAGGTTTCCCAGAAGCAAATTCCATTCTGAAATTTTTATCCGAGACAATAAACATTCCCTAAATTACTTTAGTGCACAAAGCAACTATTTAAGTAGAGTTCTTCAAATGGTATCACCTTTTGGTATTACCAGTATAATCTCATTTATAGTTTATATGCACAGTGCTTGCACATTCCCTTCAACATTTAAATATTTATATACCAGCACTGCTCTGGGAGGGAACACATGCCAGTGGCTGTTAGCAGGATGTAAAGCAACATTTGGATTGGTAGCTAGTGCAAACCTTGCTTGACTTCTTAATAACCACCAAGATTTCATCACCATGCCACCCTAAAGCACGCTGCATGGCTGGAGTTGTTCCAGTGCCGTGTGCTGAAACTCACAGAACTGGGGGGGGGGAAACAAACTTAGTTCCTTAATACAGGAAGTAATTAAGGCAGAATTCAGCTGAGCAGATGTAGCTGGGTTTCAGCAGTTTTCAACCTCCCTCTGCTCCCCTCAAGGCTGGTGGGGGACACAGACATCCTGACCCAGACAACACAACAACTGCAACCTTGCCAGTGACTCCTTGCTACACTCCCAGTATTAAAGGCAGCCTCATACAACAGGATAACTCATGGACACAGGGTAACATGAATCTTTTCCTTCCTGATTCTGTTTGAATACATCTTCCTGTCACCAAATATCACCTGATATAATTTTAAAAATACATATAATTTTTTTCTTGGATGTTTATGCAAACAAATGAAGAGCCTCTCTAGTGATGCAGGGTTGCTACTTACTTTCTCCTTAACTACTCAAATCACAGACCCTGCTTTGAATGGAATAGATTTGTTGATTTGTTGGTTCTCTTCCACAGCCTATAGCAGCCTTTCTTCCAATAACCCTGCTTTGCACCTCTGATGCCAAATGGTGGATTGGTTTTGAGGGGTTTTTTTGGTGGTTTTTTGCTGTTGGCTAGAAATGGAAAGGGAAATAGTAATGTGTCATAATATACCTTCATCAAACAGTAAAATGTGATGTTAACCCTTCATATAAACTTTGGGCAGACCAGGAAGTAGGAAATTACAGGCATCGTCTTCCCTCTTTTATGGATTTCATGGAGCCATGCAGATCAGTGGGAAAATATCAGGCAGGAACATTTATAATTTCTGCAAAGATAATCTGAGATTTCAGGTTCTTATATACCAAGTGAAGTGACTTTGCTGCTACTCATGGTGCAGAGAGGCCAAACACCAAACCAGCAGTTTGGTTTAGAATAAATTCAACAGGAAAGTTGCTCAGATTTATGACTGTTTCCTTGGGGAGTTTGCTCCTGATTCACAGACATTACCATCAACAGGTAATATTATATCTTCTTCTCTTACCTCTTGTATGTCCCAGGACATTTAATTTCATTTCTTCCTCCTACTGAAACTCCAGTCCCTTGAGTTTGGACACAAATCTCCCCCACAGGTTTTCAGGAGATAAAGTTTATGGTTCTCCCTTTCCAAGGGTCACAGATGAATCTCTTCTGAGAGATGCTGGAAATTCAGCCTTCTAAAGGAGCTCCAATGGCCTCAAACACTAAATTGGTATCAAGAAATAAAGCCTGACCAGGCAGGTAAGAGCCATGGCAAGTCTCACAGGGTTAAACTCTCTTCCTCCCCAAAAGAGTTCATCCTCACAGCTCCTATTATTCCCTTCAAGGCTGACAAATTGTATGATTTGTGATTGCAGAGCTAGAACTGCTGGAGAGATCTTTACATATATAGATACTCTATTCCATATTGTCATTCTCCTTTTCTCCTGAAGGAGATGGAAGACAGGGATGGAAGGTGTGATACCTCAGCAGGAGCCAGCCACTCTGGGTCTCTTATTTGCCTCTTGCATCAGCAAAAAGCTAAAACAAGCCCCTGTGGGACAGGGTTAATGGCTCAAAATGGACTCATGCCTTTGATTTTCTGGCTTTGCTTCCTGAAACATTGGCTGGCAAAAACACGTTCCTGAGAGAGCTCAGCAAAAGGACAGCTTTTCCCCCAAAGTAAGTGCAATTCCAGATATAATTCAGAGCTAGAAAAACACACTGCAGAGACAAATCATTATCTAGAAATAGTGATTTAACTGCTTCAGGGACAGGAATTTCCCTCTAAATGAGAAGAACTAGCAATCAGGAGTGCCAGGAAAACTAATGGAGGCTCTAAAGACCCAAAGCTGAATGGTAGAAGCAACAAAACTTCCTCCACCAAGGTCCCTGAAAGAGTTGATTTACCCTTTTAAGGACCTATGAGCAACATGTAGAAGGCTACAAATGAAGTTATATGCTGCAGTTAATATCATTAATAATAAAACTCAATAGATTATATACTATGCTATAATAAACAAAGCACAAATCAAGAGGGTGGAAAACCATTTGACAAACTGAGTAACATCCTTGCTTGGTTCAGAGTAGTGTGAGGAAGAACCACACTGTGGTCACTTCCACAGGGAAATTTCCTGCATGGCAAAATACCAAAGCAGAACCTAACAGGGGAATGTCTACTTTGGGACCCTGTGGGAACAGGAAGAAAAAACCCCAGAATCTTTACCTCTATATTAATTATTTCTTAGTTTTCCTTCCCCTCAGTCCTAATATTGTTTTTATGCAACTATTTGCATTTATTAAATTATAATTTATTTCAGATCAAAAGGAAAATAAACATCTGAACGCCTTGTACTGGAAGAGAAAACCAATATGACAAAGAAAATTACTAATATGATAAAAAATTTATATCTAACCAAGGCAGAATATCAATCCTGCTGCTTCTGGCTCACATTCAATCTCATGAAGAGGCGGAATGAAAAAATTTAAAAATATATTAATAAGTAAAACCACCCCTGTTAAAAGCAGGATGCCAGGGCAAAAGGAGCCTAAGCAAAAGCACACTCTGAAAAATTTGTAGAAGCAGAAAGGGTAAGCAGGGTAAATATCAATTTTTTTTCCCTATCTATTTTTACCAATGAAAGTACTAATGGACCAAAAGGAGTCAAGAATAGCAAGTCCTTGGATATTTACTTCTTGCATTCATAGCCAGTGACAATCAGGTGCCTTAACTTGGTCTCATCGTGACTGGCAAATGGTCACAACCAGCTGAGAAGAAAAGCAGAGAGAGAGCCGGGAGAAATCTCTCACCTCCCCAGATTTCAGCAGCTCCAGAATCACTCCCATGGCTGGAGATCACTGATGTGACTTGGGAATGTTCACAGCTCTGCTCCACCCACCCAGCACAGCTACAGGCACGACACGAGCGCTCCATTCTCAGAGCCAGCTCTGCAATGTGCACAGAACTTCCAGGGCAATTATGTTACACGATGCTCTCAAATAAATTCAATTATTAAACAACACCATATGTCACTCCCCTCCAGCTGGAAGCACAGCATAGACTTATTTTGGTAAAAAGTCAAAACCTGCTGGAGGAAGTAGTATTGGGTGTGACTGAGAAACCTCACTCTCTGCTGAGGGATGGGGTGATTGTGTGGTTATAAATTTGGGTAAACTTTCACCTCCTCTCTGAGCACTTGCTCAATTTCTCTTTCATTTAACTCTCCCACCTGCAAAATGTTTGCCTATGTAAGTTCACACCTCTGTTCTTAAAATTACCTTCCTAGCCTGATAGTCTGGAAATATCCTTCCCTTCCTCCCAAGCTACCTAAGCTATTACTGCACAGAGTCATCCCCGCCACCCAACATGTCACCTCTAAAAACAGCACGTGCACGTTCTTGGCTCTTGATATTTGCTTTGTATCTTGGATTTTATTCCTTCTTGTGGCCCTTTGCTCCTTCTTGAAGCCACCAAGCCCACAGCCTTTCTTTTCTCCTCACTTTTGTTCTTATTGTTTCTCTTTTATCCTCCCTCAGTTTTCCACAAATGGAGCTGAAGAGTATCTACTGCTGCAAGGTTTTCCATTAAAAGACTTTTCATTACAGGAAAAGCTCAACAATTTGTATTGTATATAAACAAATTGTATATAAACAACTTTTAAAATGTCAAACACTTAACATGTTATAATCTTGAAACCAGTGCTTTATAACAAGAACAAATTTTGGATTCTTAAAACTATATTTTCCTCCTGTGCAGAAATCATTACCTGCAGAAGTTTTACAATTTCCTTTGGGGTTTATAAGGATACATATTATGATAATAAGGATCGCTGGCAGCATGGATTGGCAATTCAAAAGCAAGTTCAGATACTTTAAAGTCTGTATGACAAACACACTCTGGTATTAATCTTTTACAACCACCTGTTAGTTGCATCCAAATAGGTTTTTTTTTTTTTTTTTAATTTCTGAATTTGCCTTTATGTTTAAATTGTTAAAAATATAAAAAGGAAGAGGAACACTAAAGGGACCAGGAGCCTAAAGCACCACTACTTGATGCCAGAGTTTGAAGGTGGAGAAGTCAAAAATTTTCAAAAAATACTAGTCCCTGTTCACTCCCTACCTGTACTCCTCTGGTTATGAAACAGATACTCCATAGAAGGGGGGAATTACCTGTGCTATTCCCAACAGAAATTCCCAGGAAGGTTCACAACTCTGGATACCACATGGGATTTGGCAAATAAAATAAGGTGGAGAGAAAATAAAATAATAAAATAAATAAAATAAGAGGAGACAAAAAAGAGCCTTTCCAAGGGGAAGGCTCCTGATGAGCTGAGATCAGAAATCCAATTTCCAAAACTGAATCAAAGAGGCACTGCAAGTACAGGCTCTAAGCCAGAGATAAATGAATTTTACAAGCTACACCTAAGACAAGACCAGTAAAGTAAAGATTATTGTAAAAAAAAAAATTAAAAAAAAAAGAAAAGAGAAAAAAAGTTCTCTACAGAGAACATGGAGAAGAAAAGCTGTGAGTTATAAGGCTTCCAGAAGAGATATCTTATTAAATATTAAAGCAAGCCCATTATTCCCTTCTCCCTGCTAAGAAGTTCACTGAACACTGTAGATACAAGATCACCCATGAATTTAGGGTGAAGAGGCTGGAAATAAAAAACAAGCAATACCCTTAGAGATTCAGCCCCTTAAAATTATGAAAGATTTCTCAGAACTGGAAGAAAAAGATAAAGAACTGGCTACCAGCATGGCTATATGAAAAGAACCCTTAATTGATAACACTTCCAATCCTAAAACCCAGGCGCTGAATGCTATCTGACAAAAATGTCATTAGCCCTGGAATTTAAACACAAGGAGGTCTAAAACTTTACAAAGAAAATAGGGGAACGAGAAACAGCAAAAGACAAGGTAAAGAAAACAGTAGGATGCTAAGTTTAAGGCAAAAAATGAACAATGAGGCCATTCAGTTCATTAGGAATAGCAAGAAATATCTGATAACTAGTACAGAACAAACAGTAAAAGTTTTTGGACAGGTTTTTAAAGGATTATGTGGAACAGATACATCTTCACATAAAAGACAACCAACCCTGCTACGGATTGACACCAGTTTCAGTAAACACAAGAAGGTGAGAGGATAAGGCTGGATAATCCAGTTATACATGAGTTCATATCTGAATTTTACATGCTTTAAAAGAGCTTAAAACATTTATTAGTAGGTCTCTTTTATAAAATCTAGCAAGTAAAAACATTTCCTTCTCCCACGACTAAGGAGAGCTGTACACAGGAACTGGAACAACAGCTTGTTATATAAATCTGTTGATAAAAAATGTTGCTGCAGAAATGCTTACTAAAATGCCAACAGATAGAATAAAAGCTATACTAATTGGATTTATGCACTTAGAAAAGGATTTATGGTAAACAAAAAAACCCACAACTGCAGGTAATCGTAGGAGCTCCTTTAGGCTGCCTTAAAATATGCATTAAAAAAATCACTCCCTGTGATACAGGCACTGAAAAGTACAAGTGGTTTGAAAGACTAATTAGATAAATCCATCTGAGAAAGTTCAGCATGACCTAATAAACACAAAGCTGTGGATCCAACCTCTGGCTCAAAAAGTGCCCAGCATGCAGCTTTCCAAAAGTAGAAGGGCACTCATTTGGTAAAGTGTTGCTTTAGACCTGACATTTTATTCCCTAAAAAACCCTTAATGCTACTGGTCACTGTCAGAAGAGGGATACTGGGTTGGGGGACACCCCTGGTCTCAGTAAAACAGCTTTTGGCGTGGCTGCTCTTTCTACAACCCAAAAAGATGAAGAGAAGAATTGAAGTGCTCTAAAAAAATGTTTATTTTGCAGTGTAAATTTTGGGCACTTGTTTTTGGTTTGTATGAAGGCCTTACACCTGCTGAATGGAAACACAGGAGGGTCAGGGTGGGACTTCCTGATATGTGACATCCCAGAAGCCCAGACACAGAGGATGCTACTGAGAAGTTCAGCAGTAAAATGCAGGAAAAGGCTTGTTATTTATAG
Source organism: Motacilla alba alba (assembly GCF_015832195.1). Lineage (NCBI taxonomy): Eukaryota > Metazoa > Chordata > Aves > Passeriformes > Motacillidae > Motacilla > Motacilla alba. The sequence goes on from NC_052017.1 coordinate 147,206,915, forward strand.
GTAGGCACCAGACAGAGAACAAAAGGGGCAAAAGGGCATCTCAGGTCTGAAAAATTCAGATCACTCTGTCTAGAAAATAAATGAAACCCCAGTTATTTTTCAATATGCCTTCACTTCCTTGCCTAAATATGAGAAATTGTGATCTCCTACTAAATAAGAGCTTTAAAGGTGGTATGATCTGACACTTTGGGGTTCCAAACCTCCCTGGTAAATTATAAGAAATCTTACTAAGAAAAATATCCAATATCCCAATTTTCCAGTGTTCTCCAAAGAAAAATGAGAAATAAATATGAAAGAGACCTCTGCTGACCCCCTTTTGAGGGACTGACATGCACAGACCAATAGTTATTTTTACTTGCTTCTAGACTAGAAACTTTTCAAACGTAGAAGGGATGAGCTTCTTCCCTTTCTGAAAACTTTCTGTGTTCTCAGAAATCCTCAGAGCTAAAACAGACCTCAGTTCCACCTCTCAGAGTAGCCAACTTCCCAGACTCTGTGTTGCAAAGGCTGAAATGCAGCCCTGCTCTGTGTTTTAAGGCGCTTCAGAAAACATCCAAACATGCTCAGGGTTTCAGTGTGTTTGTCACCTAACAAAAAAGTATCAACAGTAAAACAATGCAGAAAAGCAATCATTTGTCCTCTCACACAAACACTTGCTTCTAACCATGTGACCTTGCAATTTGCCCTGTTCAGCCTCAAATTGTCTACACTGAAAAACATGGAAGTTTTCTATTTCTTCCCCAAAATGCACTATTATGTTAAATATATCTGCAGATGAAGAACTCCATATTTTTCCTTTTTGCATTTTTTCCTGCTGAATTTACAGCATCAGGTGACAGCTTCCAACAACAGCTGGGCCTCTGAACTTCGGGAATAAATAATTTCTTTGGTGTGACTTCATTTTTAGAAGAGATAATCCTTTTGGGTTAGACCAGCTACCATGGCTACCACAGGTGTTTAGAGTTCTTCCCCACATCCTAAAGTAAAGCAGAGCAGTGATAATGATCCCATGAGTTAAAGATTGGCTTCATATTGAAAGGCATTGAGAAAGCAGATTCTACCAGGGCTCCAGAAAGTGATGAACCCTCTGTAAGGACATTTTCACCATTGCATTGGGAAGGTCTCAGTGAAGCCAAAGAGGTGATTCTGTATAGAGTGCAGCAGACATTTTCTTAAGCTGATGACTTGCCATGATGCAAATCTAGGACCTGTGTTTCTCAAGAAAACAACTGAAAGGGCTTTTTTGGCCTAAAAGAAAAGAGTAAATCTATCAGAATTTCTATTTTGTGTCCCAATGAGGAATAACTGAGAGACTTCCAAATCACTGCTGCCAAAATAGGAAACCATTTGAGATGGCCTGATGAGAAAGAGGCCACTGAGTGACCATTAGCCCCTGACATAAAGGATGTACATCAGAAAGAAGTGGGGACAATGACACACAAGATCAACTTGCAGCGTAGCTCATCCAACTATGCTATTTCCTTTTTGCTCTTATTTGTGCTGCAGACAATCTTTATTTTACTCAAATCTGCCACATGCCACCAGGCAGTGGCTTACCCAAGAAATGTGCAGTACTCACTGCTTAACACTACAGGACATTTTCATGAGAGCCACAAACACATTTCTATACAGGACTGACACACTCCACTCTAAAGATTGTCCTGGGCTCTTCCAATCCTATCCCACAGCCATGTTCTGAAGCACAACCTAAATTCACCCCAGCTTGGTACCTCTACTGTGAGAGCCAAGATCTGGAAGTTACTGCACTGCCTATGGCAAAGCAGAGCCCTCTGCTAAGGCACCCAAGCAGGAATCTTGTCCAAACAGAAAACCCACATCCCAACATTTTGACAAACACCATTTACACAGCACAAATGTGTGATTTTAGGGGTTTCCTCCAGGCATTGGATGAGTCAGCTAACAGAGGGGATTCTTTTCTGGTGGGAACTTAATTCTGTCCAAAGCCCTCTATACCAGACACCACAGCCAGTGTCCATAACCACTGGGTGCTGGCAAATGTGCTCAGTCTAGACTTACATACAAAAATCTGCCTGCAGAGGGATAAAAACATATTGCTGTTAATCAAGACAATGAAAACAGGACAAATTTCGTATATAAATAAATTATTGGAAATTTAAAAATAGGGGTAAGGGATATTCTAACTTTTCTGCATTTTCTAGTCATTACCATTTATTCAGTGACAAAAAAAAGCTTGACTTCTACACCTGGATATTCATAAAGCAGTGGAAGGAGTCACCACCAGGGACTTCCTAATTGCAATGAGAATTTCTCAACCTGTAGAATAGAAGGGACCATTTCAGAGCCACACCTCACCTTCTCCCAGTCCAGGAGTTCCACTAATAATTCCCATTGCCAGACATATTTTGCTGTCATGAATGAAGCAAGGTCTAAATGAACCCCTTGAATGTGGGTTTCCTCAGGAATAGGTATCCAAACTGATGGCATACACAAGTAGAAGAAAAGGAATAGCAAGGATGCAACATCATTAAACAGTGTCCTTCAAGGCATGACACTGACACCAAAATCGCTCCTGAAAATTGAATTCTCTCACTAATGTGCAAAACAGAGCACTCCATTTGGTAAAAGGGTGCTCAGAAATATTTAACATTTAAAACAGTTTGACTGCAGCACACACAAGACTGGACACACCAACCACACAAGATGTCACCCAATGAGGGCAGCTTTGGAAAGCTGAACCTGCTTGCCAAGTTTGATAGGGAGGACTTGAATCCTGGCCAACATGTTCTCTTCTCTCATCAGAAAAGTTTCAAGAGTCTCTCTGTATGCCCAGTGCAGCAGTGCTTTGTTTTCACATCAAACCCATAAAAGGGTGTAAGAGTTGTGGTGCTCGAAGCTCGTTTTGAGCTAATTCAAAGGACACAAGAGAAAAGGCTGCAGAGATGAAAAAAACTCTGCTGGTCATTTTCAACCAGCTGTGAGATCTGGCAATTGATTAGAAACCTTAGCTGAATATCGATGACTGACACAGGAAACAAAAGAAGGAGACAACTTTAAAGAAATGGAATTTCACAACATATTCAAAAATCCCTTTTCCTTCTACTTGTAAGTTTGAGGCCTGGAGGTGACCCTTCAGAACAACACGCTGTACTTACAGAAAAATAAATTTTTATATTTTTATATGAGGCTAAAACAGATCTAAGATTGAAAGTCTACAAAATTGAAAGGAAACATATGGCTGTTTCAAACTGTTATTAGCCTCATTCAACTTTATCATTAGCTCAACTCAGAGGTTAACACGTTACATATTTCAACTTAGCCAGTCATATCTGCTACAGGCATGCTGAATAAATATCATATAAATCACAGAGCCTGACAAGACTTAATAGAAAAAGCTGCTAAATTGACCTATAAATATAATGTATTACAATGCATCACCTGGTGTTGCCAGTTACTTGGAAACAGTGGAAGAATTGGGATGGTTGTCTAATACCCTCTTACGAGTTTTTTTACATGACTGTGGGGTGAATATTCAAAAACTTGAACCCAGGGAAGTAATCCCACAATCAATGTTTTACACCTGAGTTATCCTTCAATAATATGTTGAAATTTACAGCAAGACTCCAACACCTTTCCCTATTCTAATCTTCTCTGATCTGTCTTAAGCAACACTTCACCTCTTTGACAAGTGCATTTACAGTTATTTTAAAATCACTTTTTTGAAATCCAGCAGTTCTGCAAACCCAATTTGCTTTGAATCTCATTCCCTCTTTGCTGGGGTGGGGGAGTCAGAATTTAATATTCATGATGTGTGCTCCTGTAAGGGAGTATTTGCAATTCTTCTGATACATGTTACTGGGTTAATCATATTTTCTTTCTTGAAATGTATCTTTTGTTCCTACAAAGGTAATGAAGGAGAGTTACTCATCTCCATAATGAATCTTGAATTTTAATTAAACCTATTAGCTGAACATGTCAAATGTTTGTCACTTTCAAAGCAGCATAAAAATTACTCTTAGTAATAAATGTTACTTATTCCCATATTGCCCTGGATTATATTGCAGACACAATATCTATAACAAGATCCTTATGCTATTTTATTCTATATTAATATGATTTATTATGTTAGAACAATGTATTTTATTCACTCCTCTGCTCCACCAGCAGCACAAGGATAAATTGTGTTGTAGAACATGCTGGCATGTTCTGTACAGTACAGCCTGAAATAAATGAGTCTGCAATGACACAGACACACTTTCCCTTATCTCCCTTAACTTTGCATAACACACTCCAAATGCACTACTTATGCATCTCCTACTCTGCAACAAGTCTAGTCAAATGAACAATCCACATGAATAAACATAAGGATGTAAGAAAGCATTTGAAAGATCAGAGAACAAATTAGCAGGCCTTTGCCATGGTACCTGAATATCTGATAAAAGTACACAGTTTGAAGGACACTGTAGAGGAGAAGCAGACTCTACTTGGAAAAGTATTCCTAGACTAACAGCCTTACAGATTTCCATGCTATGCCATGCTTAGCACAACAGTTCTGATCTCCTCGAAAAGCTGCTGCTCCATGATCAACCCAGGATCTAAAGCTGATCTGAAACTGAACCTGTGTTACCATCTCCTTACAGAGCATCACCAACAGCAAAGAACCCACCAGTGCCATCAACACCAGTTAATTAACACAGCCCTACAGTTCTTAATGCCTCCAAGGGATCTGCAGACACCCAAACTATCTCCAAAGAGTCACTTTGGGGATAAGAAATCCATTCCTCAGATACAACAGCATCTGAAGGCTGAGGAATCACTGGCCGTGCCCTCACATCCCAAACAGCTTTGCCTTTGCTAAAAGAAATATATAGTGTTAATGAATTATTCCCTTAACTAGCTCCTGTATCTCCGGACATCCATTTTTTCCTTGGAAACATGGCAAGAGCACCAACAGTGTTTATAAAGTGAGATGTCATGATGGATGCAGTACAGGTAACTGCATCAAAGGGAACAGAAGAGTGTGTTTCCAACAATCCAGCACAGCCCTTTCAGGAAGGCTTTAAAGCCTCATGATGATGATGCACAGGCATTAGTTGGCTGTCTTTAGTGAACTGCCTTCTAGGGTCCCAAGGAATAAAAGCAGAAAAAACACTTTGCCACACAACTCATCATAAAAAAACTACATAGATAACAGAGCCATGAACAAGCTTTGAAGAGTGGCATAAAGCTCCTTTCTAGATAACTCCTTTCTAAGTAAAACTGGGAAAAATCCGGTTGTTTTTTTATTATTATTACTGTTGTTGTTGTAGTTATCATTATTATTATTATTATCTGATTGCTCCAGCTGACATAAACACAGTCAGCTTTCTGCATATTAATATGCAAGTGTGACAATGTCATTTTAGTTTTCATTACTATTAGTCTGTAGGGCAGGAGAAAAAAGCACATTAGCATTGAGATATTTGGCTGTTAGAAATCAGTGCTTTCACTCCTGTTTTGATGTGTTTGGTGTAAATGTAAATACAGAAGTGTTTTAATCAAGGAGGGGGATGATATGGAGTATTCCCTGTAGGTACAAGATAAATAAAAACTAACTGCCTTCACTGTGGGCTTTAGATTGTAACATAAAATACCCTGCTTTACTCTGTTAAAACATAACACAAACAATAAACAGGACTCTTTGCCTGGACTCCCAGGCAAGAAAATGTCACATGAACCATCTCTTTTATACAATTTTTGTCAGTCAACATCATCCCAGCTTTCTGAAAGGCTGGAATACAGAAACTCTAAAAAACATCAGAGACACTACCATAATTCACAATCTTCATGGATATATTCTTGTTCCATTACACCAAATATTGATTTGCTCTGTATTATTACAAATATTATGGAAGCTGCTTGACACTGATCTGCTTTGCATGCTGGCAATCAAAGAGAAGGAAGTGTATTGACCAAATCTATAAAGAGAAACATTTTTTTGCATTCAGATAATTTCCAGAGCAAAGTACGACGATGCTAAAGTTATAGAGATAAGGACAATCATGGATCTTCATATGGAAAAAAAAATCCATCTAAACTTCTTCCTCTTCTGATTAACTAAGTGCTAAAGCCAAGGTGGCCACATGGAAACTCTTGGAATGATTTGGAACTTCAGTGACACCCATAACATGCAGAATTACAATAATATGCAAAAATAGCCCTTAGAATGTGACTGAAACAGTAGAATTAGGAAAAAAATACACAGGAAATGTCTTATATCTAAATGAGATTACAGTAAATGAAAAGAGAACAAGAGTGGTATTTAACACTAAAACCAGATAAACATTGATGGGGACAGAAATAACAAGTTTTGGCCAAAGGGAGAATCAACCTCAGGCTGGCAGAACCGAGATTTCCTCTGCATTTTCAAATGCACCATGAACTCCCTGGTTCAGGCTCCAAGGAGTGGAAATGACAGAGGACAGACCTGCAGCTGTTATGGCAAAATACCCTGAAGGAACTCCAACAGGAGACACTGCTGGAGACCAGGGGAAGTGGGAGGGAGAGGAGGAACCAGACAACTTCTGCCAGATGCCTTGGGGAGACTTTCTCGCTTGCTCCAAGTGACAGTCACACATCCTCAGCTGAGTGCAGAGGCACATTACACATCTATTTCCATGGATCTCAAAATGATTAACTCCAACTTCCATCTTTACATAAGGCCTTTGCCTCTTTGCTCTCCAACATTTCCAAAACTTCTAGGAGGTTGTGTGAATTGGTCAGGAGACACCTCAAACAATTTTTTCTCAGTTATTTAATCAAGCTGACCATGGTCTTCTGTGGCCAACCCAGCATACACGTAATTTCACAGAACCATAAAATGGTTTGCGTTGGAAGGGACCTTCAAGATCATCAAGTTCTAACCCCCTGCTATGGGCAGGGACACCTTCCACTAGCCAAGGTTGCTCCAAGCCCAGTCCAACCTAGCCTTGACCACTCTCAGGGATGGAGCCTCCACAGCTTCCCTGGGTAGCCTGTGCCAGGGCCTCTCCACTCTCACAGGGAAGAATTTCTTCCTAATATCCTGCCCTCTGTCAGTTTGAAACCATTCCCTTTGTCCTATCACTCCATGCCCTTGTCTCCTGTTGCTTCTTTAGGTACTGGAAGGTATCCAAAGGTGTCCTCAGAGCCTCCTCCAGGCTAAGCCCCAACTCTCCGAGTCTGTCTCACAGCAGAGCTGCTCCAGCCCTCTGAGCATCCTCGTGGCCTCCTGTGGACCTGCTTCCACAGGTCAATGTCCTTTCCATGACGGAGGCTCTTGAGCTGGATGCCGTGCTCCAGGCAGGGTCCATTGATATACAATAGATACAAAGCATCTTTCCAACATCTTAACACACAAAACACTGCTCCACATAATCATTACGTGGGTAAGCTTCTATTGACTTTTAATAAACATCTTATGTACAATTTGATCACTTCTACAGCAGTAACAACCCAGGACAGACTTTGGAAACTCCTTCCAGGCTGCCAATCAATGCTGCTGGGCACTCAATTCAGACTAGACAAAGCAGGATAATCCTCCAATGGAAAAAAAAAGGCCAAAATTTGGCTACATTTTTGTTACAGCTATTAGACAGTCAACGTGCAACAGTTGTTGCAACGTCTTGCAGCTGATAGGTTTAATTAGCCATTGTCTGATACAGAGCCAAAACTATTTTAATCATCTGTCTTAAATAATTATTGACAAAATTTAAAAAGTACTCTGATCACAGAAAAAAAAAAAAGAAGGTAACAAGTAGCACTCATTCTCAATGCAACTCAAGTGGTGAAGGAAAAGCCCTCAACTCCTGCAGGAAGAATGATTTTTTTGAGGCAAGGACAATAGTTTAGACATGGAAATAGATCAGAGAAACTTCCCAGGACTTGCTCTGTGTGTCCAAATATAGACTGCCTTGAAATTCGTCATGATACTTTATAGCCACACAACTGATTTAGGAAATTCAGACCAGTCTGTCTGGAAACATTTGGAGAAAGGAAGATAAAGACATAAAATCTACAGTTACAGCCAAAAAGGAATAAATTATTTTCTGATCACCATGCTCATGAAGTTATCAACTGAAATATCTGCAATTAAATGAAACTCATTCATATTAAAAAAAAAACAACCAAAAAAAACCCAAAAAAAAAACCCCCAAAAACCCACCACTAAACCAAAAAAAAAAAAAAAAACCAACAAAACCTAGAAATATTAGAATGACTGGAGTCTCTCACTAAAGATACAAGTTCAGAGCAATATAAAACTTTTAGGAACAGAGATTTCAAGATTTCACACGTCCATGCAAGCCAATGTGTGGAGACGCAGTTCTGTTTCGGATGGACTGATAGAAAGGATGTAGAGAAAATGTTACAGATCCTCCAGCCTTATACAAATACAAACCTGCACTGCATTGCTTCTCTTCTTTTCCCTCTCCTCTTAAATATTCATTTACAGTAGGGAAGCAAACACTCTGTAGGCTAAAAGATGCTTGTTTCATTTTTCTTCTACAGAAGACACTGAGGAAGGATGCTACAATGATGATTCACTTCAAGAGAGGCAGATGGATGTTTTTGGTCTGATGATCTGATGTTGCACCACATACCAATGTTGATTAACTATTACTGCTTAGCATATGAAAAGACAGAGTCCAGAAGCACAGCCCATTCATTACTTTGCTAGTTCACATGTACTTTAAATAAAATGCTGCATCCTATCAGTGATGGATACAAAAAAAGTGATCAATGTACAGGCCTAATTATGCTTAATTTTCTAGAAATTATATGAGGGTTAGAATTAGGGAAATATTTTTCCTCCATGCACCAAACCATGCAGAAGCCCAAAGACAGCTGCCCTTTACTGACCTACCTTGTAAGAAAACAGGCAATACATGCATACATACGTACACCAGAAATGATCCTGAAAACTGTTTCTCCTCTCCCATTTCTTTGTCTTCCACAATGAAACTTTTCTGTTCTACACAAATATCAAAAGGTTTGGGTTGGAAATGGACCTTAAAGGTCAACCTGATCCAAGGTTACTGCCATGGGCATGGAAACATCTGTTCTGATAGAACTTCCCCAGATTCCACAGAATTCCCTGTGTGTACTTCACACCTCAGCTCAGGCAGGGCTCACACCAGGGATGTACAGACATGTGGAGCTTTTTTTGCTGGTTATGTCAGTCTGAATTTCTGCAGTATGCACGTGCATTCCACTGGCTGACAGGAAACAGAGTAAACGTGGGGGGTCTACCTGCACACTCAGGGGCTTCTCTTTCTGGCAATGAAGGCAGAGATGAGACAGAAGTGGGAATTTTATGTAACACAATGGTAAAAGAAAAGCCTTTTGGTAAGAATATAATCAGATGAGCTATATTCCTCAGGAAACTCTTAAACCTGAAGGATTAAGAAGTGTAAAATATGGATATATTTCTTTGGGAGGAAACAAATCACGCTTTGCTGTAGCTGTATGTTAATGCACTGCCTCACTTTCAATTTAACCCATTCCACTCAGACAAGCTCATGTACCTTTTGAGCTTCAGTAGGTGTGGAGGAGAGCCACAGAGTGTTAACATGTTAATATGCCCCCCCTTTAAAGGGGACAAAGGGAAAGCCACATTCAGGAAGCCACAGAAACACAGAATGGCTTGGGTCAGAAGGGACCTTCAAGATCATCGAGTTCCAACCTCCTGCCATGGGCAGGGACACCTTCCACTAGACCAGGCTGCCCAAAGCCCCATCCAGACTGGCCCTGAACACTTCCAGGGATGGGACAGCCACAGCTTGCCTGGGAAATATGTGTTGGTGCCTCACTACTCTCACAACAAAGAATTTCTTCCTAATATCCAATCATCTCTTGACTGAATATTGGATATTGATTGGTACCCTCTGTCATTTAAAGCCACTCCCCCTTGCCCTATCACTCCATGCCCTTGTCCAAAGTCCCTCTCCAGCTCTCTTGGAGCCATTTTAGGGACTGCAATGGGGCTCCAAGGTCTCCCTGGAGCCTTCTGTTCCTCAGACTGAACAGACCAAACTCTCTCAGCCTGTCTCCATAGCAGAAGTGCTCCAACCCTCTCATAAACTTTGTGGTCTCCTCTGGGCCTGCACCAGCATTTTGGGAGCCCCAGAGTTGGATGGTATCTATGTTAACAGAGCACAGGTATCACAGTCCTGCCTCCAGAGGTACTTTATTTTATAAATTTTTATGGCTTCTGCCTCATGAGCTCACCAACGTTTTAAATCTGTGCCTTGTGGTCTGGGAGTCTTGAACAAGACAACTTCCACAGACCTTGAAAATACAGGATCAGCCCTGAAGGGCCAAGTGCTGTCCACTCAATTGTGGCCCCTACATAAATGGTATTTTGAATACCTAATTCCTTGCATACCAAGCTGATATGGGGAGCTGGAGCACCTTCTGAAGATGACTCAGCACTGACTTTCCAGGGAAAGGTGTTCTGATATTGTATAGTGATGACAGCAGCACCAAGGGTGGGCACAGATATATTCACATCACATACAAGGGAAAAAAAGTGAAGCATCAAGAACACGATTAAATGAATAGATCAGACAGCAGAGGCTATTTTTAAAGTTCCAATAATAACCACCTATGAGAAAACAAAATAAAAGTGCTTTAGGAGATCAGCCCTAATATCAGCTGCCCAGCGTGCTCCTCAGCTTTAGGGACACAGACAACATAGAATGAGAATAAAAAAGCTATTTTGGTCATAGTTTTATGTACTTTAAGTTCTTGCCTTCTTGACACAATATAAACCATCCATTGACAAGGTAATTCTGCTGCCATACCTTTCCCTACCAGAAAACATTTGCTTGATATTTTTTAATTGATTATCCCGAGAAAATTCCAGGACTGTCTGCCTGATTTGGGATGAGTTTGCAATGCACTGAGATGTAGCAGTTTGATTATTAGGAGACCACATCAAACTAAGAGGTGCAATCACTGAGCACACAGCAGTTACTCTTCCCATGGAGCAGGGCTATGAATGTTATCCAGCTGCAAGTACAATCTAACACATGTACTCTACTAGTTGTAGAGTCTGCAAGCCTAAAGGAGGGTCAAAACAAAAGATTAAAAAAAAAAAAAAAAAGTCTTTCCACCCTAACTGCCAAATCCTGAACTTCTGTTTCTGTTCCTTGGAGACAAGCAGTAGTATTTCTGGGTTTGCAGAAGCAGCTCAGGAATGTGTGAAATATAAAACATGACTGGACAACATCCATGCAGCTCCATGCTGTACTTCAGTCTGCTGCCTCTTCCATGCAGAGCAGAAGGGCTTTTGCAGAGCTCCAGGGCAGGTGATCCGTGCCAGGCCAAGTGCAAACCTCTCCCAGACCGTGACACGAGCTGAACACATCACTGGCAGAGCTGCAGCCCGAGCACCGAGTGCTGAGTGCTGCCTAAAGCTCTCTCCTCCTTTTCCAAATGGATTAATTTTTAAAGATAACTTGCTTTTCTCTTCCAGCAGGGAAAGAGTGGGGACAGACTTCCAAAAATAGGCTAGCCTGTCACAACTGCTAACTGTCACACAATGCTGAGATTGGAGCTGATCTCTTGGGGAGGCGGCTGAGAACAGAGGGGAGTAAGGAAGCAAAGAGAAAGAGTAATTTCTCTTTCCATAGCCCAGCCAGAATGAAAATGAATAGGCAACCTGTAATCAATCACAAATAATACATAAGCCAAAAATCAGTCATTCTGAGTAAAAATACATAAACCTATCAGTTTAGCAGCATTTATTAGCACAAGTGCTATATTCTGCAGCATCAAAAATGATGCCTAAATGTACTCTCTGATTAAGGTCTCACCAGGAAAAATACAAGATTATTGCCCATTTAAACAAATTGATCCAGCAAATTAAACCAAAATGCTCTCTTTAAATTCAATTTTCAAAATCCTGTCCTAAAAAGGGTCCTGTCCACATGGCCTCTGCAGTACATAGACACTGAAGTCACAAGATGACTAGAAAAAATGTTTCAGCTTTTGTGAGATGAAGCTCCATTCAGATTACACAAATTGAAAGCTTATTTTAAAAAAATTATAATAAACCCACTTAAACCCAGGCAAAATTTGCCCAGTACCAAATATTTAAACTTAAAAGAGAAGGTAGGAAAAAAACTACAACTGCATCATTATTAAATGGATGAGAACATAATCTCATTCAACAGTGATCTTAGCTCTGTGCATTCACTTTATTAAGAGGTCTGAAAAGGAATATTTAAAAACAAAATCTTATTAGGAAAGTCTTCATCATCCTTGCTCATGTTTTTTCCTTCCCGCTGCATGCAGGAAATGTATTTTTTTCCTGTACAATCTTTGCCAATAAAATACAATTTTTTTTTTCATTGCCTGCCTTCGTCACATGTTGCTGTGGAACATTAAGCATGCACTTAGTTGAGCTGCAACACCAGGTGTTTTCTGATGCATCTGTGTAAGATGCTAATCTCAGCATCAGGACAAAAAAGTAAAAGATGACATAAAATTGGATATCATCACTAATTCATTAATTTAATCTCCCTTTTTAGGTTTAAAACATAGCGCACTTGTCTGCAGACAATAATAGGCTTTTGTTGTGTAGAGTCATGAAACACTGATTTAATAAGACAGAGATAGTGACCAAGGAAAATTATTTGATTTTTTTGAATGATGAGCATACCTAGAGGCCCCAGAAATGACATAGCCATGATTTTAGGGTCTGGGTACAAACTGTGCCAGTGTGGGCTCTGCCTGACAGCCCCTTCCTTTTGTGTGCTCACTTTTTTATTTGTATTTCTGAATACCACTCTCCCAAAACAGAACAGGCATGGGAGCTACTGTCACCCTGATTTTTTAAGACTTTGCTAAGCCTTCTGATGTTTGCGTTCTTGTAACAAACTCTCTCACACACAGTTCTGTAAACAACTTATGTTTTGCATTCTTTCATGGAGGAGGAGAGAATTGATGGACTCTTGGTCTGTCCAGTGTCATTGGAGAGGTGGCACTGTCACCCTCCAATCCACTGTCACTTTTGGAAAACTATAAATGTTGGAGTCAGAAAATAAAGGTCCCTCTTTTTTGTTCACCTGGAGAGCAGCAGTGTCCGTGTCGTCTTTTCGTGTCGTATTACGACAAGCTATATTTTATTATTATAATAATTCTTGAATCCTATATAAAGCATTGCTCTGCTCCAGACATGAATGTGCAGTACAAACACCAAATATTATCACTTTCCATGGATAAACACTGTAGTGCTCCCCCAGAGCTGCACACCAAGGGGCAGATCCCACACCTGGAGTCTGGGAAGGGACAAGAGAACAACAGCTTCAATTCCTGCTCCTCAACAGAAAGTTCTACTAAAGGTCTATGATAACCCATTAAAACAAGGTTGATTTGATAGGGAACACGGATGAGTAAGGCCTCTGGCAATGCACACCATCATTACAGTCATTGTAGATAACTGAGGGCTCTTACACAGGTGTATCACAGCTTTGTCCTCCCCTCCAAACTCCAATCATCAAAATAAAAGCCTACTTAAAGAAATAATAACCAGTGGCAATTTTTTTTCCCTTAATGTCAGATATAAAATAAAATAAATTCCAGTAAACAACTCTTGGACTGAAGGTCTGAAGAACAGCACATAAAAAACACAAGACACCTTTTCAACAAGCCCTCGCCGGGAGCTCTTTATTCTCACCCAGTGTTTATGGGAGCTTTTTATGAGAGCTTTTGTGGGGCTCATCCCTATCAGAGCAGACACAGCGATTACTGTCGGGGAGAGTGATCTAATAACACACATGGCACCTCGCTGGGAGCCAAAACACCCAAATATCAGCAGCAAAATATCAGCCAGATCACAAAACAGCCAGATGGGAACAAAACAGCAGCTCCCTCTGGGTACAGCAGGAGAAATCTTCTGCCATGAGGAGGTGACTGAAGTCCCAAGGCAACTATTTTGTTATCTAAAAGTGGCTTTCAAATTCAGACATTCTGCCCCAAGACCTGAGCAAAGCAGTGTTGAGGTGGCTGCATGGAGGTTTGTCACAACAGTTTTCAGATATTAACTCTCTTCTAGTACAAGTAGCTGAGGGAGAAAAAACAGATTTTACATGTATCACTGGCTCTTTGATAATCTCCTAATGGAAAATTAGACCTCACTTGGATCTTCTCTTTTTGTGTTAGGGATACCCATGCATTATTGGTGGGTTAATAGAAAGAAGAGGAAAGAAAAGCCAAATATCTCTGATAAAGTTATAAAAGACCATGGCTTTAAAACAACTGATTCTGCACAGAATAAGGCATCTAGAAACAATTACTGCAATTTCTTCCCTGATCTGAATCTCCTCAAAGGTACTTTTTCAGGCAGATGGCAAAGAAAAAAAATACTGAATGTACAACATGGCCATTACTTATCTCCTGAAACACCTTGGCAGCCTCAAAAATTGGCACATCCCATGGCTCCAGCTCAGGGACTGACCCTCACTGAGAACATCCATCTTATGCAGTCATCCTAATGAAGGAGCCAGCGTCAAGAAGCAAACTTTGCACTGGTGGAGAAAAACCTCTCAATTCCACATTTCTGGATGGAAGGGCAACTGGATTTCTGGATGGGAAAGACAACTCTTGGGGGCACACAAAAAAATGCTCTTCCACTTATTTTCTCAAGTCAAATCTAAAGGCTTGCCAAATTGCTTGGACACTAACATGCATTTACCAAAGCAAAATACTGATTCACTGCCCTCACTGGAACAGAATGATGGTTAATACTTTTTGCCAATTAGCTGCTCCTACCTTTCCATTACTGAGATAGCAGTACATGTATCACAAAGGGGTTTTGAGTGTATGACAAAGAGTTTTGGCTACTGAAAAATAGTGCTGCACAATTTGCAAACCCAGAAGGTTATTTCAAAACAAAATTGCCATGAAACACTGTCATTTAAATAATGAATGGCTATGCTTGCTTGCTTGATTTCTTTCTTCTAAAATAATTTTTCTTGCTTTCTGTCAGTTGGCAACAAATTCATCTTAACATTTGCATTTCAAGCAAGAAGAGAAATCCAGACAGTTGCCCCAAAAGGACTGGAAAATGTACTCTGAACTCTGCTATGTACAAAGCTACCAGAGCCATCCAAACTTAGCCATTAGTAGTTCACCAGGAATTCAGAAGGAACCCCAACTTTGCTTAGAGGATTTGAAAGTTGCTCTTCCCTCCCGTTTGAAAATGCTTTTCAGCCTCGTCCCAGTCTGCAATATCCATTCATCCAGATGAAAAAGGACACCTCATTCTGCTCTCTCCTCATATCCACACAAAGAGACACAAAATGTCCTTTGCATAATTTATGAGCAAAATGGCTCACATGGGGTCAAGTTTGTAGTTGCTGCACTGGGATTTTTTTGGTGGTGCTGTTTTATCACCAATAGTCACCATGGGAATCACAGGTCAAGTATTCAAGAAAAAAATGCCCATCCAAGAATCATCAAATAGGTCCAACTCTCATTATTTTTCAGCAATAAACCAAAAAATGGGCTCCACTGCTACCAGAGTTCTGTTTGCAACAGTCTACATTAAGTAAAAGAGAGATGTGGAAAGAAACCCTATTTCAATTGCTTGCACCACTACAGAGAGCAGGGCAATTTTGGGCAACAGATTTTAACCCTGCTAGTATGAAAGAACACAAAACTAGAGCATTTGTTTGGGCAGAAGGGAAAATAAAATTAACAACCCCCCCCCCCCCCACCGGGTTTTGTACAAATATTTGGCTATGAGATGCCTATGAAGCCAACTGGTCAAGCATTTTGTCTGATAATTTGAGTTTGCAGGCTCATGGACTCAAAGAATCTCCTTTAGAAACCATTTCAGCTGATTTCTTTGTGCACTGTGGGCATTTGTCAGAGGTCCCAGGCTGAAAGGCTGCAGCCTTGGCACATTCTCCTCCCTCCTCAAGTGGAAAGGAGCACAGAACAAGTCTTACTAACCCTAAATTCCACCCCAAAGGCAGCCTCATCATCCTGTTGCTGTTAACAGTAAAAGAAAACACAGTGCACAGACAACACTGCTCAGGAATAGCCTTGGATTTTTTTTAATCTAAGGTAATAATGATGTTAAATGTGATTACTTCACTGATTTATTACCACATTAGAGTTCACCATATATAATTTGCTGTGCACATTGGCACTTAACTAATGGTGTGTGACATAAAGAATCTGATTGGGAACTGGACACAAGAGTTATACAACTTCAGACACACACACGGGTATGAAGGCATTTAGAGAGACAATGAAGATCTCCACACACATTTCTACTCTTGACTCTCAGCTTACTGGGTGGGATGCCTTTAAAAACTGTGTCATTTAATCTCTGCCTCTAAGACAGCTTCCTTGTGAAAAGAGAGAAAATATTCAAAGGTTTTAATTATTTTTTATCATTCCCTGAGCATTCAGCGATCCCTCAGTGAATTATTTTCACTGCCTTCAAACAGGCAAAATAAATCCACCACAGGCTAACTCCTAACTCCCTCCCACCCACAAATAAATCCTAACTGTTGCCCACTTCCAAACACAAAAGAATAATAAACAGCAACACCACAGACTTTTAGGTTAAGCTGAAATGAAGAGAGATGTAACATTCAAAACTACTTTAAAATACGGGCAACATAAAAACCACAGAAAAAAAGACACAAGTTACAGAGCCACTTGTTGAAAAATATCTCATTGAGAAGTTCTATTAAAGATTAGCATGGAGGAAATGCAGATGTGAGAAAACAAGAGAATTCTTATCCACATTATTTAAAATGGCACAATACTTTTGTTATACACAAATATATACAAATATATTAAGACTGGTGAACTTGTACAGGCAGAGGGTGGGTGAGATGATCTCTAGAAATTGTCATCTTTGGAACTGAAATTATTCTATGGAAAGGAAGCAATGACTTTACGGGATGAACTGAGGGTGGTAAATCCCTGTGGAGAAAACATCCTCCGAGGTACTTGAATAATTTATAGCAGCATGGTGCAATGGTCACTCCTGGTAAAACTCTGCTGTATTCAAAGATTCCACCAATTCAGAAGTTTTAATCATTTTATATATTAAACTCACGTCTCTGCATTAACACAGCTTTTCAGAATTAAAAAGGTTTTCACAGTAGCATATCAAGTGGATGATTTTAATGGTCTTTCAAACACAGTGCCAGGCAGAGACTCAAGTGACATAGCTTTGAGGAGAGAAAGTGAATTTAGAGGCAGCTATTTATGTCTTTCTTATATTCCACTTTATTTCAAAATATAACACTAGTTCTAAGGGATTATAAATGCAACAATCTAACATTAATGCCTATTGTTTGAGTCTCTAATGAAGAAATTAAGCCCCAAATCCATCTGCAGCTTCATACACAATTGTCCTTTGCAATTTTTATCCATAAAGATGCTCTAACTAAGAATGACTTTTGGTTACATTTTTTCTCACAAACTAAAATAAATACCAAGAGAAGCTGGCAACATTCAAAACAATCATCCCTGAGCTCAAAACACAAAGATAACAGCCCCAAACAACAGTTATTAAAGAAAATAGGCAGAAAGCAGTTCTGTCATCAAAACCTGGAGGCCCAAGGCCATCATCACAGACAGCTACAGCACCCAGGAGGTGACAAAGGTGTGTATAAAACCTCTCACAGCTCTGAGTGTACCCAGCACCTCCAGCTGCTCAGAGCCAAGCAGGAAATAAACCAAAGCTAGGTAATAAACCCTGCCTTAGGGTACAAAATGTGGTGCAATTTTGTTCATGAGCATATTTAAACATGCACACCCCATCAGGTAAAAAATCCTTCCAGTTTCCAAGATGTGCTCTACAACCATTGCTCACTGTCACAATTGCTGCTCCTTTCTGACACGCTGCATTTTTTAACTCCTGTGAAATAAACTTATGGGCAATGACAGTCAAGATGAAAAACCAGTTTTTACCTGACTAATGAGAAGTCTGGTAGGAGCTCAGCCTGAAACCAGAACCTTCTCTGAGATGTTCTGCACACAGGTACAGTGTTCAGCACCTTCTATGTCAATGCATCAGGGCCCATTTTAGCTTAAAATAAACAGCTGCAGGCTCCCAAATCAACAATTCCAGCACAGCCTGGTAAACCTGGCAGTCAGATTTCAGTGATCTTGTTCCCATCTTAAAATACTCATCTCTGCTATGTTATACTATTTGCAAGGATACTCCTAAGACTGAATACTTGGTAAACCAAGTATTTAATATAGTATTGGTTTATAGTATTTACTATAAACCAATAGAATTTTCTTCCTTGGATTTTTCTCTGTGTGTTCACAGATTATTCTGCACACTGTGTGTAAGGATGCCTTTAAGCTCAGCAGCAGAAGGGCTCATCTCTCATGCACCACACTGCTCTGAGGAGACACAGCTTTTTTGTCTTCATGTTCATAGGACCTCTGGTCCTACTGGCCTCAGAAGAACAACTTAGGCACAGACATTAAATGTGCCTTTTATTACCTCACAAGAACGTGGCCAGTGATCAGGACCTTGCAGCACGCAAAGCAATTTTCTCTATTTTGTTACCCAGAAAGTCAATCAGTGAATGTAGTGACTTTCCTCTCAGGATTTGCATTTGTTTTTAAAAAACATGATTAATGGGTCTTAATGTAGCAGCAGCTCTTACACTTGACAGAAAATAAAAACTCAACCCAACACGCTCAACTTTAAAAAATGCATAAGGGTAACTAGAGCAAAAACAAAGCAGTTATCTTCTACAATGCCATCTCAGGTCTGCTCCCAGAAAGCATTAGCAAACTAAGATATATTTAGTAAAAATTAAGGTGGCACTATATGTCTGATTTATTCAAAAATCTCAGAGGAACTGGGGAAAAAAAAAAAGAAAAAAAAGAAGACTTTTACTTTCATCCCTGCTTTTGTGCTTCCTGAAATGTTAGCAACCATGGCTACCAGACGTCAGTGTGCTCTCATTTTCATCACCATGAGCTACCAAAAAGCAATGCATTCCCACTAAAATTTCTTCCCCTCTCTCTCTTTTTCTAAAATAGAAGCTTCACATAGTTCAGTTCAATCAGCACAATGGCGAGGTGACCCCACATATCCTGCCCTTTTTGCCTAAGAACTTGTGAAATCAGCACTCCTTAACCTGCAGGGTAGATTAAAATCAGGAACTACAATGGTAAAAATTCACAGAAACATAAAACAATAGAATGTCCTGAGTTGGAAGAGATCCACAAGGATCATCAAGTCCAACTCCTGGTATTGCACAGGACACCCCAACATTCCCATCATGCGACCAAGAGTGATGTCCAAACACTTTGTGGGCTCTCTCAGGCTTGGGGCTGTGACCACTGCCCTGGGGAGCCTGTTCCAGTGCCCAACAACCCTCTGGGTGAAGAACATTTTTCTAACACTCAACCTAAACTTCCCCTGACACAGCTCCAGCCATCCCTTGGGTCCTGTCACTGATCAGCACAGAGATCAGGGCCTGCCCCTCCTCTTCCCCTCGTGAGGAAGCTGCAGACCAGAACTGGGCAGCATCAGTCTTAAATAACCTTAGGACATTGGTCTTCAGTGACACCTGGACCAGCATAATCTACAAAAATAACAATGAAGCCCCTTTTCTTCAGTGTTCACTTACTTTGGAGACAAGAAAATTAATAAACAAATCACATAACCCCCTGGGAGATATGAACAGGGGTTGTACTTGCTGGGAGGTGAATTTTGATCACCTTCAAACACATCCTGGTTCTCCCATCCCAAGCCAGAGCAGCATTTGTGGGATAAGAGGCTGCCTGTCTCCTCTCCTCCCAGAATAAGCATCTGCAGCAGCTTAATTATCAAGTTACAAATAAACATATTCAGCTTGGTGCATACATTCAATTACAGATAATGAGCTCTAGACAAAAGCTATTGAACTATAACTGAAATTCTATGAGCCGGTACACAACAAACCAAGATTAAATGATATAGACTAAGGACAAGGAAAAAATATTCTTCCCTTGGAAAGCATGCAAAGTAAGGAGATTTTCTGGGGAAAATCTGACAAAGAGGTGATTGTCAATACCTATTATTTTCTCTAGTCTCATCCATTTTTCATAATGTTCCAGCAAAAGTTCAAGTGGTACTCAAATTGTTTCACTCTGACTGTTGCTGTTAAAATAAGATGTTTACAAATAAAAGCTTAGTGTTTGCTCAAAGTCCAACTTTATAGTACCATCAGGATGAACCATAATGTGCCACATGCCTGCAAATAAAAGCTAAGACAAAGTGAAGCCTGAAGGCACATTTTGGAAATTTCTGTAATTTTAAACTCTGCAGTGATACACCAAATAAACTCCAAGTATTAGAAAGTTGGGAAATTCAGACATACAGTTTACTTTAAAGGAAATGAAAACATCAAGGGTTCAGACAGGGAGAGATGAAGTCAGTGGAAAACCCTGACGTCTGTCCAATGCGTCAGGCACGGTCAGGAGCTGCACAGATTAATTTTCTCCAGCTTCAAGACAATTTACAAATGTACATAGAGTTCTTTGAACACATTATGACTAATGAATGGTCATGAAAATGTTTTGCTCTCTCAGTTTCCTGACATATGGGAATGTTCTTTACACAGGCTTTTTTCTTTATAAACTGAGTTTTCATTTGCAATGGAATGAAGATTCCAGGATTCTGCATGCAAACCTTATCAGAAATACAGTTTCTTTATCTCTTCAAAAAGGGCCTGTTGTAGTGTTCCATCTGAAAGGTTTGCTGTAATCCTTCATCCTGGATTTAGTTTATTTAGATTCTAAATATAAAATAATCTGGAAATGCTAACAGTTGCTTCTGCTCAGTATCTGCCCCGTGGCTGCAAGTTCATCATAATTGTTTATTTCGGACACGTCAGTTCAGACTGCACTCTCCTGATAGCACAAAATTAAAAACTCAAGTGCTGCCTCCTACTTCCAGCATAGCAAAACCCAGACACAGACAAGCAGGATGATTACAGATCACAAAGGGCTTTTGGAAGAGGTATTTCTCTTTGTTACTTATTGCTAGAGAAAATTGATTTTTCTAACCACAACCTGTAGCAAGCTTTCACAAGACTGAAGCTATGACCTTACAAGCACCCCAGTCAGCCCCTGGATAACCAGGGAGGGAGAGCGGGCAACACTGAACAAGTTCCAAAGTTGACTTCTTCCACATCAACAGGATGCTGAGAACTTGCTGCACAGCAAGAAGAGACAGGTTTTCCTCCTTTCCAGGGTAACTGCAAATTAGTGCAATCTGCCAACAGCCAAGGAAAGTTCACCTCATACAAAAGAACATCTTCCAGTAGACCTGGAGCATGTTACCCTGACAAAACCCAGCTGCTTTCTCATAACTCAGTTGTCAGATGGCCACTGTCTTGGAAAATATTGCTCTGTGAAAATACCTGCCTCCATCACCCACTGTCAGAATATTCCATATACAATGTTTCTGCATCTCCTCTTGGCGCCACCACACTATGCTGTTAGGGCTCTGGGGTCACTTTCTTCCCCTCTTTAGTGTTACAGCTGAGGACTGGAGCTGTATCTGGAAGCGGCCACAAGCCTGGCAGAGTTCAGGGAGTGCCTGGATGAGGCTTTAAGTCAAGTCATATGTTTTAGTTTTAGGTAGCTCTGAAAGGAGCAGGACTTGGACTCCATGATCTCTATGGATCCCTTCCAACTTGAGATTTTCTATGATTTTATTATTCTATATAACCCTTTTTCTGTTATGCAAACTCCAAAACTGTCAACTGACTCCTGTCATCCAGGACTTATTGAAGGGATGAAGAAATTTTTCTCAGAAGGTTTAGTCTGAATGATTACACAGAGTGAGAAAAACTTGGCTGGACAGCAAAAACAGAGCAAAAGAACACAGAGTTTTGGGTGAAAAGGAGTTGAATTTTCTTCATGTTCCTGTAGTAGCCATTGGCTGCTGCATGGCAGTACCCAGTGAATCAGACTTCCTAATGAGGTGGGAGTCAATCTTTTGCAAGGATAAGCTTTGGATTTATTTTTTCAGGTATTTTTACAGCATAGGGCATGGCTTGTCATTTCAAATGATCTGGTTTTCTCTCAGCTGTATCAATTCTTCTGCTCCAATCTTGGCACTGAGGCACTTGATGTTTATTACTCTGTGCCTGGCACAAACTGTGTGTTGTGTCCTGGGAGGTGAAACAGCCACACTCAGAGGGTGCAGCTGGCCTCACACAGGCTGAGGTTAAACTCAGCAATCAGTGTCAGCAGCTGAAGAACAGATCATCCAACAGCTCTTCTACAAGGTCAGGGATGAGTGATTGGAAGGATGGAGATAAATGTGCAGGAACTTCTGAGGCAACTGAGCCCCCTGATGGACAAGTGACATCTGACCTGACCCACTGCTGGCAGCACCTCTCTCTGAATGGGAGACCACCATGGGGTCACCAAAGGGTCTGCAGCTCAGAGGAAGCTGAAATTATATGAACATTTCATAAATACCCAGAGAAAAAAAAAATGTCTTCCAGCCCCATACAAAAGGCTGCTCTGAACAATGTAATATTGAAGGTCAGGGGGACAAAGCAATCAGTATAACCACAGAAGGGATTAACCAAACAGATCCTCAGGATCTATTATTGTTGTTCCCAAAAATACCTTCTGTCCCATGTTGATGCCTAAATCTTATCACCAGGCTGATTTAAAGCCATACTTTTCGGTCAGCCACATTTAAATCTGTTTTATACATCAAGTTAATTGTGGTGTATTCATGTCTCTATGGTATATTTCATATTTCTGAAAACTATCTTCTACTTATGACTATCCTGTTAGAAGACTCAAAAAAAAAAAAAAAAGGACTGAAAAAAAAAAAACCAAACCAAACCAAAAATACCCAAAAAGAAACAAACCACACACTTGCTACTCTAAATAATGTGCAAGCATCAATACCTAGTCATGTCTTGGTCCCATTACAATTGACATGCCCTTTTAAATAAACTATTATTAAGGCATAAATCTAGGAGTACTTGTGCTTCTAACAATCTCTGCTCCCAAAAAGGCTGCACTGCTTTTTCCTTCCTCAAATCTTTCACATAACTTAAATAAAACAGAAAAGCAATATATCTGCCGAATGAAACTACAGGGTAAATTCCATTAATTCACCCAAAAGCAAGACAACAGATGAGCACATGAAAGCTCTGAAGTAGGAAGACATTTCCTGAGACATGGGCAATGGGAAGAAATTGCAAAGATTCTTGTTAAAATTATTTTTCTTGAACTTAAATCTAGTTGTCACCAGTGATCCAAGCCTTGAGAATGCTGAAAACTCTTCCTCTAGTCCCACCAATTATCGTCACTTCATTCTATTTATAAACTGTGCTCATTTGTGCATTGCTTGTACAGAAGTGGAAAGGAACTTGAAGAAGCCAGAGATGGTCAGAACCAGGGCAAACCAATGTGGCATTTATTCTGCTATGAATAATATGCAGTGATGAACAGAGACAATGAGTGCCAAAGTGCCACGTCTTTGTCAAGAACTGAACTTCCAGCTCCTGATCCCTGTCACATTTTCAGGATGCAAATTTAGAAAGAATTTTGTGTTATACTTGTAAAGAGTTTGAGAAAAATCACAGTGCACTTTTAGAATGAATTCCCAGTAGTAACATCCCCATTTAACTAAAAAAAAAAAATCTACAAGATTAAGTCTTCTGCCACTGGAATGTGACAATGTCTGATGCAAACACTTTAAGGATGAAGCAAATTTATAAATGAGCTTCAAAACCTCTGAAACTCTCTGGAACAAAAAGCAGAACTGAAACACAAAAGGCTGAGGGCCAAGGTCCACAAACTAAAGTGAGGTGCAAGCCAAAAAGGTTTGATATAGGATTTTCATGGCGTTACATTCTGGTCAACAGAGGTTCAGGTAAGGAAAATCACCCTTTTAATACGAATTTAAACAAACCAGTTCTGATCAGGAATCTACATGATCTTAAAAGTGAGCTAAAGGTGCCACAAAGTATGTTAGAGGCTACATAGAGGGGAAAAAGAAGGCAATTTGCTTAAAAGCTGAAAAAATTAAAGCAAAGCAGAGAACGTGGGACTTGATTTGAGAGATGAGAGCCACACAGTTTTGGAAGTGAAGCCAAAGCTCTTGTCACCTGATCAAATGATGAGCTGGAAGCCATGTGTGAAGTGTTTGGTACAGTCAAACACAGGAGTGAGGATGTTCACTGCAGTGATTTCAGTTCCCACGGTGGCAGAAGGGTACAAAGAGTGCCAAGAGGGTCAATTAAGAACATTTATGAGCAGCTGAAGGACATTGCCACAAATCTCTCCAACAACCTGAATTCCCCAATGTCTTTTGCATCCTGTATCCAATGCCTGGGCACTACAGCAGCTGAAATAACACTGGGTAAAATAACACACAAGGGCACCTTAACATAAAAACAAAGGCCCAAGTCAAAATGCACACGTGAAAGAAGCTAATGTTACTCCCCTTGAACTGGATTTGGGGGATGCTTGCTCTGCTGTGGGGAAGAAGTGAAATTCAGACAGCCCAGCTACTGCACCCACAGCTTCTGTCATTAATATACACTACAGTAAAATTCTTAATTAAGGAACCTTAAATGCATTTTCTGCCTTTTCTCTAAGAGTTAGGTAAGTCAAAAAGAGATACAGCAAGTAAACCACAATAGAATCATACCCCCAACGTCTTAGAATAATTGGTTTTGAAGACTATTTCACTGTCCACATTTAATTTTTTTTAAAAGTCCAAACAAGTTAAAAATAGAAGAGCCAGCACAGTGCTGTTGTTTGATGTAATATTTGAAGGCAACTATAAACAGATCCACATTAGAGTATTTCCTCTCATCATCTAATTTCAGACTGGCTGGAGTCACACACCTGGATGGGAGGTGTGAAGGACACCTGGGCTGATGAGTTGCTGCTGCTGCATGGACCCCACAGATCCAGGGAAGCTCCAGAGGGGGGTCTGAGCTCAGCTGGGGGAATGTGTAGAGGTGACAGGTGCATATTTACATCCTACCCCTGACTGAGAGCAAAATCCTTTCAAACAGCAGGGAAGCAGTTTTGTTTCACTGGAAGTCACAATCCTAATTTGTCTCTGAGTGAAATGGAAGTGTCAGCCTTCCTGAGGAAACAATCACAGGGTAAAGTACTGGTTCTGCCTTTCTTGGATACTCCTAAAATGTGGGAATGTGCTTCTCCCACTGCCCCCAGCATGACAAATCTTAATCAGGAGCACCACACTTCTCCCACTGTTACATCTTTGGGACAAAAAAGGAACAATTACTCAAGAAAAAAGGGAAGGACAATGAAAGTGGTTGGGAGGTTCTGCATTACCTTCCAGGTAAGATCCCCAAAGCCTGGTATGTTGAAGAACCTCTACACTGTGGCTCATGACAACAATTTTGCTTTCAAACACACATGGCCCTTCTTCCAAAAAATCATGCAACTGGTGTGGTTAACCACTCCTGTAACAAATCACTCCTGCTCCCATCATTCAACAGCTTTGTCCAATCTTCTCTTCATCACTTCTGCTGATAATAAATCCTCTGCGTATTTCACAAGTAGTTTGGCCACAAAAATATTCACTTAAATTATCAGCAGTGTGATCTCGCCACTGGTACACATGTATTATTCATTACTACGCAATCTCAACAGCTTGCTCAACATGCCTGGGGCTTCTTTAACTTCCCACAAAAAGGCTGACAGAGAACTTTTTTCCCATTTTTAAGCACCCACAAATTCAGCTTAGTCTATATGCTAAAGATTTTCTGCTTCCTCTTCCCCCAGCTCCTGAGCAAAACAAATCACTGGAAAATCCATCAGGAAAAAGTTTGACTAAATGATTTCTAAATTCATCACCAGACTACAGTTTCAGTCTGTTGTTGGGATATGAGTAAACCTGACTGTGTTTGCACTCTTCTCTTTCTATGTGAATAAAGGACAAAGAAACAAAAATAAAATTTTGACCTGCTTTCTGCACAGGAATTAAAAATCCCCCCTGTATGATAGCAAAACCACTTTTGCTTCAAGAAGCAGAAATTTATAATGGGCAAAATTCTTACACAAGTACTTAGAAAGTGAGTACCACCACAGGAGAAGGGGAAGGACAGAGAAACATGAGAAACTTCATCCTGTTCAGGACAATCAGGCATGGACATCTTTTTCGAGGAAAAAATCTCTTGAGTAAAAACAAATCAGTATGACTCACTAGATCTCACTCACCTTGTAGTCACCAGATGCCTTCTCACTGCTGAACTTTGGAGCTCTCAAATGTAGATTCAAGCAGGGTAATGAGTGTTGCCAGGCTCAGAACAGCTTATTTCTACTTGCCACTCATTCCTGCAATTGTTTCTTCCTGAGGTGAACTCATCATATGAGCCACACTGAAACAACTCACCAGAATACCTTCCCCAAAGCTCTGCAGTAACTGATTCCTCCTGTTGCAAAGGAAACCAGGCTGCAAAGCAAGGCTCTTCTTGAGAATGAAAGCCATTTTTTCCCTCCTTTCATTACTTTAACTGCATCTTTGTCTTCCCCAGCTAGGACCTGTGAGTGCTGGCCTTCAGCTCCATGACCTTGCCATTCCAGTGTGCCAAGTTATTTCCCCAGGGATAACATGCTTTCTTCTAAGCCCTATGGGATGAAGGATTCTGGGCTGCCACCTCAAAAAAAATTCTTTTCTTTCCTATCCCTTTTCATCATTGTCCAGTAGCTCAGATAGAAGCCAAAACAGTATTTCCAAATAACTTTGCACACGCTGCCAATCTGTCGTGTCCCAGCGTGGCTGAGCAAGTGTGTGAGGATTGACTCTGTACCTCTAAACTCCATTTAGTGTTCTCATACACCAGTCAATAAGCAATTCACTCACAAGCACATACTAAAATGACATTGATAAAAAGCTCATGAATGTGATTCAAAAGCAATTGAACAGGTGAACAGCCAGGTGCCAGCTGTGTGCAGCCCATGGGAAGAAACATGAAGCATCTTCTCAAAAGCCTAAGTCTGGATTCTACTGGCAAATGGATTTACAGGAGGTTTTTTGCCTTATGAGTTTATTTCTAAATTCAAAATAGCTATTTTTGATTAGCCATCAATAATGCAGGATGCCGCTGAAATAACAGTTATTCTTTCTATTCCACTATGAAAAGTGCCAAGAATAAATCCTTCCATTTTTTATGATAACCGAGTAATGGAAAAATTCTACTAACCCAAAAGATATTACACTGAATCTCACTAACTCACTGATTCCAGCAAAGAAGCCTTTCAATGACAGCTCAAAGTCATATGGCCAATCAGGCAAAAAAACCAAAGTACTTCTAAAAATCAGAGCCTGTGTTTGTGGTCTGTCAATTAACAGATGACCAGGTTTTTGAACAGGTATTCAGTAAGTATTCTGACTTGCTTTTAAAACTAAAAAGAGCTCTTGTTGATTATATTAGCATCCCCCACTATTTGACATACAGGCTTGAACATTGTTTCAGCACATATGACAGTTCAGGTCAGGTCTGAAGAAGCAGGTTGTGAAATTCACATCAGTGACAAAAATAACTGGGTCTGTAACACACCTTGAGAACTGCCAGAAATGCCTGATTCTTATGAAGAAGCGTGATCTTTTTAAGCATGACTTTTGATGTCGTACAGCACTGCCCCATATGTCCAACCAAATGCCATTTTTAAACCCTGAGGATATATTTAGCACCACATACATCATCCTACTGTCGTCATTTCACTGAACAAAGCAAAAGACAGGATCATGCTAAATGATGCAGCCTCAGCTTGTGTCAGGAGCACAGCAGTGAAAGGACTGCAATACCAACAATGGCTAAAACGCAGCCAAGTAAGCTGAGGAAATAAGATGGCATGGTAGATATCAATGGATTTGAATTGTGAAGTCAAGAATAAAGAATGGAAACATAAAACACGCTGACATACGAACTGTATCTGCTCCTGACTAATCTCTGCTCCCCTGCCATTCGCATAAGGCACCATCTGATCTTTCAAGTTCCTGCATGCATGATGAGCTCTTGGCTACAGCCTGGGCTGGTACAGCCAAATCTTTGTGATTCCACCTGGGCAGGACAGAATGCAAGTTATCACTTCCGACTGGCACCATTTCCTACGCCCAGAGTGACCCTGCATGACAACTCTATGCCTCATTACACCAGCCAAGAAATTAATGTACATCACCAGCCCTGTAAAGCTTCCTGTCATCTCAGCAGAAGCTTGAATTATTTACCACAATTCAGAACAACTGATGAGTTGTTTTTTTTTTATTTTTGAGAGCAACATTTACTAAAGAATACAACTTAACTGTTTTGGAAAAAAAAACAGATCTCTTTTGTTATTCTTTACTCAATGTCCATCACAGCAAATCATTTTTTCATCTCACCTTCCTGCTAATAAACTGCCTTTCTGATGACTTTGGAGCCTCGTCCATCACTTCGTACCGGTTTGTAAAGGATGAGACCCCCTTTCCCCAACAAACTGGAGTGCACAATCCTTTACTGCACAAAAGGAGAATCAAAAGGTAAAGTCAAAAAATTCAGCCTACACTGAAGGACAGAAGCAAGCAAAACAGCTCTTGGCATCTACCCGAGTTCTAAAGCAGGCTTTAGAATGTGAGTTTTGTTCAGTTTTTAGGGAGGTATAGAAGGTACTTAGACACACTTCAGAGAGATACTTCACCATCAGATACTGCTGATCAATCCTAAGGGAATCATTTTGTTTTTACCTTTTACCCACAACAAAAACCAGTCTCTGTGTTGAGCAGTGTAAACAAAAATATCATCTAGTAAAGAACCAGCAGAGTGAACCGGTTTTAAAACCAGGAGCTTGAGAGGAAAGCAAAGCACAGCCAGGGCCTTGTGCAAGGAGTCCTTGATGCACTTGAGGTGTCCACACCAGACAGCTGCTATTTCCTATGGCTTCTGTTCAGAGCTTCCCCTAAGACACAAAATAACTTGTCCAAGCTGCTAAAAACCACCAGAGCAAAAAGGAGAAATGCCAAAGGATGTGTGTGCTCTGCCCCTCCATCCTCTCCGTCACAAGGTCACCTTCACTAAGCAAAAGCAGTTAAGCACTGGGGTTAACTTTGGACCTACAAATAGCTGCTTCCAAACACAAAATCATTAAGGTTGGAAAAGACCTCTAAGATCATTGAGCCCAAACATCAGCCTAGCAATTTCAGGTCCACCACTAAACCATGTCCCTAAGCACCACATCCACAACAACCAGACAAATTCTTCAGATTCTTCCCAAGTTCAATAGCATTTGGGGTCCTTTTCTTCAAATTTTTGTAAAACTGATAGATCTTTAAATGACATTTGAATCCTTCTCTGCTATTTTTAAACTTGGGGCTGGTTACCTGACAGGTTAAAACATAGTGAGAGTGAACAGAGAGTAGTAAAAGCCTAATTTCACAGGGATCAGTCAAAACAGACTAATAAATGCAGGGAATAACAAGTGAATTCATAGTACAGGTGTGCAAGAATGGGACTCTGCTCTCAGCTGCAATGATTGCCTAAAGACTTGACATTAAATGAAATTCCTTCTCATATAAATCACTTCAGTCAGAAAACATGTGCACCTTTCAAGTATTTGGAAAGAAAGCATGTAATTTTGTTTTATTCCTTGAATGTCCCAATTAAGACATTTCTACTAAATTAGCAAGGCATTTTCAGTATTGATTTGGGGGATTATTGTTAGCATTAGCTTGATACACACTTCATCCAGTTCTTCAAATCCAACATTAGCAAGGTTAGACTAAAAACAAAATCCATAGGTAGACTTTCTTGAATTTTTACTGTATCAAGGAAGGAGAAACACTACTCTTTTTTCTCCCCACGAGAGGTACTTTATTTCCCTTGTGCATTTTCAGAGAAAAAAAAAAGGAAAAAAAAAAAGGCTATTTTCATAGAATTGTCTAACAGAGCAAGCTCATTTTTGGAGCCCTAAAGGACAAGCCAAAGTTCTGCCCAAAGGACAAGGCAAGCCAAGCCACTCACCTGCTTCTCTGGATAAATCTGTTCTCATCACCAAGAATTTTCTGGTCCATAACAGGTCATTATGTTGTGTCAGTCTGGGAGATCATGGACTCACAGACCTTAAATGGTTTGGGTTGGAAGGGACCTTCAAGGTCACCTCATTCCAGCCCCCTTGCCATGGGCAGGGACACCTTCCACTATCCCAGGGTGCTCCAAGCCCTGTCCAACCTGGCCTTGGACTCTTTGAGGGATGGGGCAGCCACAGCTCCTCTGGGCAACCTGTGCCAGTGCTAAATCACAGGACATCAGATAATTCAGGGAACTTCATGATTTCACTTGTGTCTGCAGTGAAATATCCCCCCTGCTGGCTTTCTGGCCTGGGAGTTTCTCTTTGCAAATGCTAGGCCTGCGTTTGATTTTTATGAAGATTTAGTGCTCAACTCTCCCACAGTTTGCTCAGAGTTCATGAATCTTCAAACTTTTGACATGCATGGAAGATCACCTCTGAGGGACACGTTACCCACTACATCCTGTGCTACCTGCTGCTATAATTAGACGAAACTTCAGTTTCTCCTTCTCAGGACATGTCCTGCAGAATTTCCTGGGCAGTGGCATCCCCAGAGCTCCCATAGCTGCTTATTCTCTGCCTACACCTCTGACACACCTCAGGGGACTTTAAACTCTGCTCTTCCTGTAAGTGAGAGAAAATCCCAACTACAAAAAAACCCTTCATACTAATACAGAAAAAAATTTAAAAAGCCAGAGTGTGAAGATAGATTAATCCAGGTCCTCAACCACAGAGGGAGATGACTGAGAACTGCCACCAGCGCCCAGGTCCCAGCACACCTGAAGTTCACATGAAGGTCTCTTATCTCAATTCACACTTACCATCATCTTGGCAATCTCTTTGCAATATCTTCAAGGTTTCAGGGGTGAAACATCCAAATTTCAATTGGAAGAAGAACCACAGAGCAAATATGAAAGCAGGGCAAATCAAGGAAAATCTCTAATAGTAGTGGGAATGAGAGGATAGTCAATTTAGAGATAGGCAACACTGGGTACCAGGTACATTGTCAGAAAAACCACCAGTGATAGCAGCAATTGCCAAATATTCCAATTATTTCTGCCACCAGACAGCACAAATAACAAATGACTGAACACAAGTAAAGAACCTAACCACAGGAATCATCTTCTGGTCGTGACTGCCAGTTCCTTCAGATAACAAGGCTGAAAATTTCAGGACACGAGAATAATTTCTAGGGAGTCAGACAGACACCTGGGGCTTCAGATAGAGAATATATTCACAGCAGGAAGGGTGGAAGGGCAGAGCACAGCTGACAGTTTAAGGCACACAATCTTTTTCCTGTAGCACAAATATTTAGATATGCTACCCAGAATGCCCAGAAAAACATTCTTTATTAAGTGTGGCTTGATTTACTCTGAATTCAAATACATTTTCTCTTGTTATGCTATAAAACTGAATACTAAGAATACAAAATCACTGCAAGCCAAAAGCACAAGTACTGCATGTACCATTTACCTTGTGTATATACATTGCCTGTGTGTCAAGATGACATCTAATTTTTCATCTCATTTTTGGAAATATGAAATATTTAAAGCATAATCAACCCTTCCATCCTAACTACAGCAAAGTCAGGTGTCCCATGATGGACTTTGTCCTCCTCCTATCAGTTCTTTTGTTACATCTTTGCTGAAGAATCTTCCAAGTCCTTAACAACATCCTTTCTGAAGAACGCACTCCTGTTTGGAGAAGTTCCAGGATTCAGGGTAGCATTTTACAAACATGGAACATCACTGCTTTGAGAGTAACATGCTGAGATGAAACACTTCACCTGTGTTTGGACAACACTTTTATTTAATCACAGTAACTCAGAGCTGCCTGTGCCGCAGCAGAGTGAAAAGTATCACACCACTGATCCCAATTTTTAACTATGACAATATGTTTAGCAAAAAAATGTGTGAGGAAATGTTTAGGCTGGATATTAGGAATAGGTTCTTCACCCAGAGGATATCTGAGCATTGAACAGGCTTCCTAGGGCAGTGGTCACAGCACAAAGACTGACAGAGCTCAAGGAGCATTTGGGCAACTCTCTTGGGCACATGGTGTGACACTTGGGGTGTCCTGTGCAGGGCCAGGAGTTGGACTCAATGGTCCCTGTGTGTCCCCTCCAACTCAGGAGGAATGATGATCCTATATATACCAGTCTTGCTTCATTCTACATTTGTCTGCTGGTCAGACTTTGCTGGCTTCCAAGTCTTGTTCCATGCCTTCAGAAGCTTTTTTTTTTTTTCCCCAGTGGAACACATTAAAGTTTTCCTCTTGCCCCTCCAAATGTACATGCCATCAGACAAGGACTCTACCATCTTCTCAGGCCATTGACGAAGAAATTAATGCCAAAATTCTAAAATTTTATATGAACTTTTACTGGAAACAGGTTCTGAAGCACTTTAAACACTTCAAAATTAT
Source organism: Motacilla alba alba (assembly GCF_015832195.1). Taxonomy (NCBI): domain Eukaryota; kingdom Metazoa; phylum Chordata; class Aves; order Passeriformes; family Motacillidae; genus Motacilla; species Motacilla alba. Next base: position 147,239,378 of record NC_052017.1, read on the forward strand.
TGCATAATCTATACAACAAATTCTGCCCTTCCCTTCATACGTAAAAAGTTCTGTTTCTATAATAAGAGCCAGGGCATAAACCATGGTGATTTGGTGAATTTCAAGGCATAGATGCAACATGTAGACTATAGTTAGATATCAGTGCAGAAAACACACCCTCATTTTGTCTTGGGAGCTCTGCTGTGTCCCCAAAGGACACTTTGTTAAAACAAAGACTGCTTACTTCATTCAGCCATTGCTGAATAGTGGACCTTGTGAAGAGGTCCCTGGATAAATTCTAAAGAGAAAGCCCCATTCCTCTAGATTTTTAAGGACCTTTCAACTGTTTTGTTTTGGGTTCCTGACTTTAATATGTTAAAAAAAAAAATAAAAATCTTTAAAATAAAATTCAAATGAAAAATTAAAAGGCTTTGGTTTCATTTTTAAGGATTAGATAAATTGCCTGATAGTCTGAAGTGTGGAACATCCAGCAAGTCCCAAAATATTGTTTGGCACTGGACTGACCATAATTTCTACATGAATTTAGGAACAGAAGTGCATGGGGTCGGATTTTGGGTGAGTTTTGTTCAAATCCCTGGGCAACTTCACGGTACAAAAGATTTTACCATTCATAATTCAGCACTACAATATTTGTAAAATTGATTTACATTAATCTATTTGTAAACCTAAAAAATCCAATGCTACCAATGGAGTCCTTATGATTAACACAGTTGTGTCATACTTATGGGATTGCTGCCTTCCATACTTGAAAACCATTCAGGCAAAGCCAAATAACACAGTAAGATCAACGTTACAACTGAAAAAAAACCCCAGCCCAAACTGAAACAAACACCAAACCAGAAATAAAATGCACATGACCACAAAAAACCAGTAAATAGCCCATAGAGATGGAGGCTCCAGGGGATGCTGCCATCTACAAATTGCCTTATTTAAGATCAGCTGGTCCACAAAAATGACTGAAAACTTGCATGAAGAAAGGATATTTTAAATGGTTTTAACTAGCCATGTGAACACATTTTGAAAAGCACCAGCTTGTGTAGGAGTACACATGAGCAATATGGCAATTTTATGGTTGGACTCAATGATCTCAAGGGTCTTTTCCAACCTGAATGATTCCATGATCCTGTGATTGGTGGTGTGCAGCTACGGTGCTTCTCCTCAGCACCTGGCAAAGACACAGGACCAAAACAGTCCTTGGCATCAGGACTGTTGGGAATGACATCAAAGCACAGCGAAGACAGAGACACAACCCTTAATTAGCTCTGTCTTACTTAACAAAGGTGATAAAACCCAACAGAGAGGAGAAAGGAGCTGGTTCATATAGGTACACACAAAACCTCTTTGGCTCCTCACCTGGCACCTTGAGGCTCTAGGCTTGTCCCACATTTAAAACACAAATTTCACAATTCTGTAGAGAGCACCGAGGATGGTTTTTAAGAAGTACCAATGAGCTGTACTCAGTCCTTAATTTTTGGCACTGATGTGAAGGCTCCATTTGGTGATGCATCTGCAGTGCCGGGGAGGTGTTTGAAAGGTGGGAGAGAGGGTGATTTCCCTCCTCCAGCATATGCTGTGATTATTTGGTGATTTCAATACACATTCCAAACACCAGCTGTGGTCAACGGGACCTTCTGTTTCTGAGGTGTGTTGTGCTTCTGTGTGAATTGCTGCAGCTCAGGAAAAATCAAAGAATGGTTTGGGTTCAGAAAGGATCTTAAAGATCATTAAATTACATCCACCAGCCATAGACAGGGACATCTTCCACTATCCCAGGCTGCTCCAAGCCCCATCCAGCCTGGCCTTGGACACTTCCAGGGATGGGGCAGCCACAGCTTCTCTGGGCAACCTGTGTCACGGCCTCACCACCCTCACAGGGAAGAATTTCTCCTTAATATCTCATCTCAATCTCTTCTCTTTTAGTCTGAAGTCGTTCCTCTTGTCCAGCCACTCCAGGACTTATCCAAAGTCCCTCTCCAGCTCCCCTGGAGCCCCTTTTAGGCACTGGAAGCAGTTGTAAGGTCTCCCTGGAGCCTTTTCTTCTCCAGGCTGAACAGCCCCAGCTCTCTCAGCCTGAATTCCTAGTGGAGGTTCCCTACAGACACCTGATGGTCTTTGTAGTCTGTGCCACAAAATGCAGCTGATTTCTGTGTTGGAGCATTGTCAATGGGTGGAATTCATGCTCAGATGCACAGATTTTTGCAAAGCATGTATTTTTTTATCATCCGCTGCACTTTATGGAACTGTTGAGTATAAAACATAGCTACAAATGCTCCTTTCTATTATTAAATATTCTTTGTGGTCTGACTATGGTAATTACCACTGAACAGCATAGCAGCTATGTCCTAGAAAAAAAAAAGGTAAACTTTTTAAAATCTTTAGGTCCAATTTGCTTTACATGCTTTTGCTTCACTTTGTTTCTAAATAGGCAAAAACAAAACTTGTCTTTTCCTTTTTTTTTCCTGGAAATTCTGGTAGAAACTTTATTCTGTTTCCCTTTGTACTAAATACTGTAGATAAATAGCCTGAGAACAAATAAAAAGAAAAGAAATAATTCATCCTGTGATCCTGGATTCTGCTGACACCAAACTTTTTCCAAGAATATGCATTCCTACTTACAGTACTGTTAATTCCTGCAGCACTCTCATGTTTTGTTCATTAAGTTCCTTTTAGCACTGCTGTAGAGTTGGGGAAAAATGTATGCAAATGGAGCAGAAAACAGAGCAGGGACTACAGAAGTTTGCTAGTTTAACATGAAGCTCCAGGAGCAATAACATTTTCAAACAAATGCAACACAAAATCCTCCCACACCGCAGTGTAACAATCAATTTGTTTGCCCAGAGAACTTCTAAAGCTCTCATAAGGGAAGGAAAATCTAAGACAGACACCTCAACAATATCATGTGATGGAAATCCGTAGCAAAAGCTCCCTACAGCAAACTGTAGGCAAAAAAAAAGAAAGCTTCCAATGAATAGACACAAATTAATTCAAAAACAATAATTAGCAGTCCTGTCCTTATTTCAGTAACACTGACCCCTTTCACATGAGTTTTCATGCAAGGAATGCTCAAAATAAAGTACCAAAGTTGGGGTTTTTTTGCAAAGGGAAAAAATACTCAAAAGGGAAGATTTCTGAGAAAAACTGGGAAGCTGAACGAACATGGAATGCTCCAACAGTACCTTATTTAAGAAGAAATCTTCCCAATCTCATCCCCAATGCATGAACTGCACCATAAAACTGTGAATAAGGCCATGCTTCTATGCATGTGCCTACAAATTTAGCCATTTTCACAGAATAAATGAGAACATGGACACATTTGAGAGGAGGGAGAGCAGTTCATAGAGATACAGAAATAAAGTACATATAAAGCCACGAAGGGTGAAAATACTACCTCTGATACTAGAACCTGTACCCTGTTTCCCTTAAATAAAACTCCCTGAAAAGATGTATTTCATTATAAATTCTGTAAGTTTAAAAATAAATGGCTTCCCTGAAAGAGAAATCTTTAATAAAGACAGATGCTCTGCAGATGCATCAGTGCCTGTTCATTTTTCGTTCTTCTAATTAAAAGACCATTCTAACTCCTCGTTGAATTTTTCCCATCCCAGTGCAGTGTATTCCAGAGGAATGCAATAACACAACTTCACACACCCATCCAAACAGGATTTCACATCTGCCCAACAGGAACTTTGCCTCAGATTCCAATTTACTCCATAATGGATTACATGGCAGAGATTCATTCAGCTGATTTCCATAATGACAACAGTAGCTGAAAATAAGTACTTGCCTACTAAATGGAAATGTGACATCAATATTAAGGTAAACATGCGAGTCTGTTGAATACTTTATTGGCAACCACACTATTTTAGCTTCAAAATAAATTTTCCCTAATAGCAGCTTTTATTTCATTTCAAATCCATCAGCTCTTCTGGCTGCTAATTCCCAGAGCTGCCCCTTCAAGTTTTTAATCTTATCTTCATAGTGTGAAAGTGCTATGGACCAGCACTTTTAAACACAATGCAACAGTTTTTGAAAGCTATATAAATCGTGTGAAAGACTATCCTATTAATTCCCTTTCTTATTACCAATTTTTCTTTTTTATTTCCAGGTCTTGGAGACTTGAAAATTCAGTTACTCTGAGGGAAGGAAGAACTTCAATTTCACTGGGACCTCCCCTCTGGCTCTTGACATTTTCAGAGACCTGTGGGACAATACCATTCAGGTCAGCCCAGACATGGAAATTATGCTAAGCCTAAACCAGATCAATTTTAGTTTGTAGCTCTCAGATAAGGACTTTGTGCTCAAGGCATTTTACAGAGACATCAGCAAAACAAGATATCTACCTTCAGAGTATCAGACTGGTAGTACTAAGAAAACCCTGGCTGGAAAAAAGGTTGGTAAACTGATTAAAGAGCACCAGAGGGTAGAGAGGCAACTGGTTATTTTATTCTGCTCACAAGGACCAGTATCTTTGTGCCAGGTAGGAAAGAAATTATCCTGTGAGCTGTAAATAGACAACTTTCCTGGTTTAGATGCAAACATCTGCAAGTAGCAGACACAGAGGAACTGAAAACAAATATTTATTAGATAATTCCCAGAGTGCAAGCCTAATGTTTTATGGGACTTTTGTTTTTTAAACAATAATTCTCCAAGGAGAGAAAGGATTAAGATGATGCCAAATGCCACTAATAAGCCACTGCTGAAATGTTTTATTTATCTTCTCTGAGTTAGATGGATTGATCTAAGTATCTGGAAGTTATGAATATTAAAGATAAGCTAAAAAGCTTGTCTCTAAGGCAGCAAGTTCTTGCTGATAATGTAACCTTTGGCACCACTCTAATCTGGGCCATAAAATTGCACCAGCCATCTGGATCAGGATCTCCCTAGACCAGCCTCCTTTTCCCTCTAGTGGTGCAGTGGCAGCATCTCTCCAAGCCCCCTTAAAGGAGATGCCACACATGAAAACTCTTGCTTGCCCACTCCAGATAAAAAATTGAGTTTGTTGCAATAGATGATCTTACAAACATCTGCAACAGCTGCCTGGTCAACTCACACCACCAAATGACCTCCACCAGCTCATCCAACCCCCTGAACACCCATTTGAGACAGTGTCCCCGTCCCATCCATCTCCCCGAGCTCAGACATCGATGGCATTTGGTGCCACCGAGACACTTCTGGTATTTCACAGGCTCAAAAGTTTCTTGCCTGCATCCCATCCAAAAATAAACCTTCAAAGATATGAGTACCCTTGAGCTGTGCTCAATTCCTCCTTGTCACACATTTGGTTTGCTCAGAGAATTAATTGGCTTTGTGGAGCATGAAGAAACAGAAATGGCAATATGTACCTCAATTAGACTCTATTTTTAAAATAATTTTTAAACTTCATAAATTATGAGACTTTAAGGACTTTAACAAGTTTGCTCGATTCACTTTGATCAAACAAGGTTAGGGACTCATTATACCATACATGCAGCTGTTTAACAACATTCAAATACACCATCAAGTCAATCTTTCTCTAAGTGACTTCGCATCACACAGCAAGCAAATCTAAAAAGCCCTGTCATTTGCAACTGGCAGTCATCATTCTGGCAGCACTGTAAGAGGCTTTCTTAATTCCACTGGTGTTTAAATTCATGAGCCAAAACTCATCATAAATTGTCTTTTATGGCTGTCAAGAACAATGATGGATATTCTCTTATTTAGCCTTTTGTGACTTATTGGGAGCCTCTGAGTGCCTGAGAAGAGTTTGCTGCACTGAACAGTAGATTGAGACTCTCCTATTTTTATGCTGGAAAGACACAGCACATAAAGTAACAACCTTAGAGCCTGCAGTCAGAACCCACTGGCTCTTTAAAAGCAGACTTACATCAGCTCTTAAATCTTCTTATTGAAATTCTATTTATTAGAAATTCTTAGCATGGTGAAAATAGAGGGTGAATGCTCCAACTCTGAGAGAAAATGCCACCTTCTGCCAGAAAACTGAGGCTGCTTTGCCATGCTCTGCCAGAGCCTAAGGGGAATATAAATGGACTGAGGAGGAAACACATGATGTGTCACTGATAAAATAATCTGGCATTACAAAAGGACCAGCAGCTATGGCTCCACCAAGAGATCAATAAAAGTGCAAATAGCAGCCTCTTTAGAAATCATTGCTTTCCCTCCGATATGTGGTGACAAACTCTGTGACAGCATTTACTTCATGCTATCAGCCTCATTAAATAAAGCAGCCTGTCCCCATCCACCCACAAGGCTAACTCCAGAAGTCTATGGAAAATATTGATTTTTCTTGACTATGTTCAGGTCAACGATGCCATGCAATAAAACAGCTTAGGAAAACTATTCCCTTTCCAGCTCGTAATTAGAGCCTTGAAACCCTGTTTCTAGGTCTTGGTCTGAGATCTCTTGTCAATTCACTTTGACCTTAGGCAAGCAAATTTCAACACTGGGGAATGTGCTGCTTGCTGTAAAATGAGCAGAGTTAACTTCTCTCAGAAGGCTGCTTTGCTGGCTTTGAGACTTTTTGATCCTTTAAGTTTTAATGATGTGATAAAATGCATTTCAGTTTGAGTTTGTTAGATAAAACACATCCTCAAGTGAAATCATTACATGTGAATGATTATGCACCTGAGGATCTGTGCCAGGAATTGAGCCTCCCTGTATGTCAAGGAAGAGAAACAGGCTCTCCAGAGACACCCTGCACCATCAGTGAAACGAGTTTTTCCTGAATTGCCACTCCTGGGATGACCCACATATTTTCCTGGAAAGGATGAAGTTTAGAACAGCAAAGAGACACAGTTGAGAGAGTTAAATCTAGAAAACAAGAAAAAGCAATTTCAATTTCTAGGTTTAGGTAAGACACAGAACAATTTCCCTGCTATTGCAAGGACCAAAATCAGCCTTTTCCTGCTATCTGCTCTGTATAGATTCTTCATATACTGCACAAAGGATGGAGCCCTGAGGAACCAGCAGAGATATCAAAGCCCATCTTGCCACACTTTCCAAACAGACCCATCCCTAAGGAACGGATGTAGAACTTCATAAATTTTTTTCTGATTGGATTATCTGAGCCTTCTTTGATTATTTTTACCATTAATAGTGAGCATGTATAAACACCACTTTTTCTTCACTCCATACAGCAGCTGAAAGCTGGGGTAGGTGCACCCCACAACAACTACAAGAAGAACCCTTGAGTCACTCTACATTTACAGAAGGAAAAAAAAAAAATCTTCAGGTTCTGAAATATATTAATATGGAAACAGTTCAATGTTTTAAGAGAAGAAGTAGAAAAAAAAATGCTGGCCTCTTCAGCAGTTATTTAGTCTTTTATTGCTCTGCAAATTTAGACAGTGACCCATGGGTGTTTCCTGTGTGATTCCAAAATTAGGAGGAGAATCCTCTCCATCCTGAAGTGCTCAGACAAGCCTCAACAATAGAATCAAGGGTTCTGGTCTTTCCAGACTAGGACCATGCAAACATTGGTAATCCACATTATAAATTCAACCTGTTTCCCTCTCTTTCCTAATGCTGTCTGCTTCAATTTTTGAAGTAGACAGCATGAGAAGAACCTGAGTTTTGTGGCATTCCATGAGGTTATAACTTCTTTCTAGTTTAGGAGCTGAATATCGAAGGCTGTTACAAACATCAAGCATCCTTAACTACCTTGCACACAAAAAGATACACAAAGTCATGCAAAGTCATTGAGACATTTGGAGTTTGAGGATCAGCTCTGAAACAAGAAGAGCTATTATCTTGTTTCCCATTTCTGAGAATACAGCCTGTGACAGCAGTGTGTTGTGTTCTCTGTGATTTCAAGGTGATTTACTTTTCTTGGGCACTGCACACCCACCTGCTGAGAGTTAAACATTTCCATCTTTCTTTACCATTTGGGTGATCACATAGCTCTCAAAGGAGCTATGGTTTACATGTACCAAAAATATCCATCCAATTACTTGAAAGTAAATCTTGTTCCTTCTCTTCCTTATGGAAAACAGAGTAATAAAGGGGCAGTTTTTGAGTCCAAATGTTGGTGAAAACTCTATGTACTTTTTCAGGTTTGGCTTAATATTTTCCCAGCAGCTGCATCCCAAAAATTGTGTGCATGAGCTACACAGAGTCTCAAAAATATTTTGAAGACAAAAATACTATTTAGTAGTGAAGTACCAAAAATACCAAAATTTAAATCTTTAGATCTGATTTTTGCTAGATGGCATACAAGATGCACATTCAGGTTGTTAAACTGCCTCTTCAGGATATATTTATAGGATTTGTATCAGCAAAGAGCTCCACAGAGGCAGGGAGCTTGATTCCCATGGAAAAACACCTGCTCCTCCAGCCAGCAGAGCAAGGCACTCACTTGGGGTCTTATGAAACCTCCTGGTCAACACTGGGCTGACACCAACTCATTTCATACTTTAGGTCAATGCCACCATCCAAAAAGTGACAGGAATCCAATACAGAGACAAAAATAATAGAGTGGTTTGGATTGGAAGTGACCATAAAGATCATCTCATTCCACGCCCCCCACAATCAGGGACACCTTCCCCTATCCCAGGGTGCTCCAAGCCCAGTCCAACCTGGCCTTGAACACTTCCAGGGATGGGGCATCCATAGTTTCTCTGGGCAGCCTGTGCCAGGGCCTCCCCACCCTCACAGGGAAGAATTTCTTCCTAATATCCCATCTAAACCCTCCCTCTGTCATTTGAAGCCATTCCTCCTTGCCCTATCACTTCATGTATTTTTCCAAAGTCCTCTCCAGCTCCCTTGGAGTCCCTTTATGCACTGGAAGGGGCTCTAAGGTCTCCCCAGAGCTTTCTCATCCTCAGGCTGGGCATTCCCAGCTCTCTCAGCCTGTCTGAGCCCCAAAGACAGCTTTAACCTTGTCACCAGTAGCCATGCTGCCCACAGTGATGTCGGACCATGGGCTGATTCACCTCGCTCTCCTGGAATGATTCAATCACAGCATCAGCAAGAGCACAAAGACAAGAACTCTTTTTCCATCTCCAAACCACAAGTGCTGTCTGAGTGTGGCCTTTAGTACCATTGGAAGAGCTCTGAGTGATCCACCAGAACTGCTTTTTCTCCAGCAGTGAGAAGACAGTGTTGGCAACACAAAATCCCATTGCAAAGGCAGGATTTTTTTGGCTTCTCACCCCACAGGTACTCGACACCCCCAGCTGTGCAAAATCTTTATGTCCTGGTGTAAACAAAACCATTTCAACTAACAAAGTTCATGAGATTTAAAATATAGGACTAAGAATTTTTTTTTTACTGTTACAAGGTGCAGCTCTCAAAGCTGTTCAGAACAGCAAATGGCCACCAGCAAAAAGAAAGCAGAGAGAGATAAATAAAACTGCATCACCAAATGAAAGAGCAGCTCCTGAGTCTCTCCTTTTTGGGGTGCTTTCACCATAACTTGTTGCCATGAGCACACTAAGCCTAGAATATTTTTTTCATATTGATATGGAAAAAACCTGCATAAAGCACTACTCATAATGTAATGACAATGTACCTAGCTCATGAAAACTGTCCTTTCATTTAGCTTTATGAAATTGCAGGAAAATTAAGAGGTCTTGAATACAAACACAGTTCCAATATACTACACTGCAAGCAGGAGAAGAGCAGAAGCAAAAACATGAACATGCTGAAACATGAACAAGCTGAACATTTTTTTTTTTTTAAGCCATCAGGATTTGAAACTGATCCAAAAGAAAGTTAGTATTTGGTGAAATTTGAAATCAAAAGTAGAACTTTTAAAAAAGGCTGGTATATAGAATCTCTTCATTATTTGCCTGCAAAAAGCAATAGGATTTTGTGAAGGGCCTCTGGCACACAGTGCTGGAGGGATTTTTATCACCATCCTTTTCCTTCTAGTTTGTTGTGTGTTATCACACCTAGTGATGTTAAATGGCAGTATAAAAGCCATAAAGTCTGGTATATGGGGTGCAAAAGTAGACATGAAAAATGAGGAAAATAAGAATGTGATGGTTCAGCTCAGGTCCTTCCTATCAAGGCAAAGTATCAGCTAAATATAATAATAACAGCAGCCTTAATTACAACAGTCATCTTCAAATATTAGACAGCTTGACAAAGGGACAATCTAAAGGGGGTCAGCATCAGAGCAAAAAACAACTCACTGACTTTTAGGAAAGAAAAAAAAGTAAATGTTAACATGTAAACACAACTAAGACTATTAAACACTTCAAGATCTTCTGTATTGTCATTTGTCACTCAAATGCAAGCTGTGCTTGCTCTCAGCAAATCTTAAGCCATTATTTGAAGGAACTTTTAAAACAGCCTTTGAAACATCTCTCAGGTTGTTAAATTCCAACCTGATGAGGCTTTGGAGTTCTTTGTTTTCCTGTTCTCCCATTTATCCTTAGATACTTCCCTGTTTCTCAGCGTGTGCTTTCTGAAGAAAGGGTAAAAAATGAAAACTTTCTATTGCTCCTTTCTCTATATTCTGCAGAACCTTAAACATAACTTCACCATTTTAAAATTAGATGTCGTACTTGTAAAGCTTACTACACATTCCTGCTTCCACTGCTAATTAACAGCTTAAAATAAAGACATTCATGTTCTTCAACTCTGCTGGAACACAATTATAGAACAAAACGCCGTAGAAAAGTCGAAGTTACTGAGACAGGCTGTTACTAAAATGCAAAACCAAGCAGGAGAGTAACCAGCAATGTCAACTTGTCTATGAAGAAAATACTGGATAATGAAACTTAGAAGATATTTTGGGGACCAAAAGAGGATATCTATTGGAAGGAGAGTAAAAAATAATTGGAAATTGGTAGCAAAATGAGTCAATGCAAAGGAACAGCTCCTAACAGCACTGAATTCTTGTACTTTACTTTAGTCCTACTGAACATAACAGCTACAAAAAGCAGACTGAATATTTATAAGTGAACTGGCAAAGCAGCAGTTTTGCTTTGTCTTTTTCACTTAAAATCATCACAGTTCAAGAAGTGGTTCAAGGATGGAAGAAGTCTCATGAAAAGACCTAAAATCTTAAAAAAGAGGAAAGAATCAATCCGGTCATCCTAATGGAAAATGTCAAACCCAACAACTTTCAGGTTGATAGTTCTGCCAAATATTATTTATGTGCATAAAAGTAAAAGCTGTATCCTTTTCTGGAAGCAGCAACCTCAGAAACAAGTTAGCACTACTGACTTTGGGCCAGGGTGTTATACACTCAAGGATTTAAGGATGAAGCAGTTCAGATCAAAGACAGCACCTGGTAGCCCAGGGTGCAGTTGAAGTGTGGAGGTGCCTCAGACAGGAGGAAAAGCTACTGATATTTAGCTGCATCCATCCAGTGAGGGCTCAATTCCAATTTTTCAGCTAACAGGACAATAATCAGATGTTACCATCCAGGGCAACTTAAAATTTAGCAGAATGTTTTGAATAGTACGACTATTTAGGAAGCAAATCTCTTTCTGAATGGTAATGTGCAACACATGGTCAGGTTGTGAAAACAGCTCTTAAATCCCCATATTCTTCCTCTTTCCTAAGTGACCTTTTTTTTTTATTTCCCCTGTTTAAAAAATCCTTCCTGAGGCCTGGTGTCCTATGTCATTTCCCTGACCTTTTCCTTAATTCCCTGACAAATTTTCCTGGTGAAATCTGTTACTTCTAGGAAAGAATGAGAACAGAAGAGAGAGATGCAGTGCTGAGGTCTAACACAGAGAAGCACAGCCCGCACTCTGTGGCTGAGGCAGCCACTGCCAAGGAGTGAAGGAGCAGAACTCGAGTGGTGGAAGGTTTTGCTTTGTGCTTTATTTCCTCCTCTCAAGTAATGCAAGACAAGTTCTCAGAACACCACTGAAGTGGGGCTTCATTCACCCAGCACTGCTGTGTGTCCTTCTGGAGCCTCTTGGTTGTGAAGAAGCTGATGAAAATGAGGGAGCTCAGAGTTAGGGTTGACAGGGCCCTAAAGAACCAATTTCTTTCTGCTTTCTGCAGCTCCCACCTGACAGTGGGAATGGAGAATTAAACAGAAACAGATTTCTCCATTTCTTGAAGCTCAAGTCAGAACAAGTGCAACTCAGGAATCTAATTTAACACAATATTACATCTCCTAAAGAAGTGACCTGGGAGAAGTCTACTCCAACTTCCCATTTACACAGAAGAACTGCTGTACTTTGCAATGCTTGAACCACAAGCCTACAGAACATTAGCATTAAGAGAGAGCTCCAGTATTTTTCATAGAATGAAAAAATGGTTTGGGTTGGAAAGTACCTCCCATGGGCAGGGACACCTTCCACTACCCCAGGTTGCTCCAAGCCCTGCCCAGCTTGGCTTTGGACACTTCCAGGGATGAGGCCCTGCCACAGCTTCTCTGGGCACTTTCCAGTTTAGTCCACAGGTTTGAAAATCCATCAGCTCCTCTGCCATAGAAATAAAACATGAGGAATAGATAATCTCTAAGCACAGTGAAAGGCAAGAGTTTATTTTGGTAATTGATGCTTCATACAAGAGCTGGGCAAAAGAAACCCTCTAAGACCAAGCTCAGTGTTTCAATAGAGACTTTTTATTTTTAGTTTTACCTGATTTGAATGCTTAAGTGCAGCAGGGCAAAGGTGATGCTGTTGGATTGCCTGTACAGGCAACTGCCTCATTTCTGGAAAGCTGTAAGACAACACTGGGCTACTTTAATACAAATTCAAAGAAAGAATTATGTTATTTTTTCTGAAAGTACTGCAGCATGTACCCAGGTACAAAAATATCTGCTGCTTGGCTTCTTACATAAATTGAATGATAACAGCTAAATTATTTCTAAATATTCTATGAAAACTTTCCATTGTCATTCAAGACAGTTTCTTTAAGATGTCTGAACATTATTAAATGTCTTAGCATCTGTTTTTTTCTTTGGATTTTTTGATTTAAAAGCAAGCTTCTGGTAATGTTATATTCACACGTCAAACAGGTCTATGTGTTGTTCTGTAATTAAGCAAAATTTAATACCAGATAATTAAAATATCAGATTGCTAAGAACTGAGCTTCTTGAATATCTTATTTGCAAATAAAATGAAATTCTAAATAAATTCTTAATTGAAAAACAAGCAGCAAAGAAAGCAAATTTTCACTAAGCACTTATTCCAAAGTTTTGCTAAAACAATGCCAATCTGATTCTGAGGCTGATATGCTTCCAGTATGAACACTGCATCCTCTCTTATGGTTTTCAGATGTTAAAAATTACATATAATGATTAAAAAGCAGATCACTGAAGCTGAGTGCAACACAGGCCCTTGATAGATCAGTAGTTTTTCATATTTCTGCCAATTGCAACCACTCAATCACACACAAAAACGCCAAATCCGGCCAAAAAGAGAAATGTGTGTTTTCCATTTTACCTACTATTACAAACTTTTGCTTCTAGTAGGAAGAAAGGTAAACATGGGAATAAAAAAAAAAAAGAATCAGTAAGTATTCAAAATGTTTGTGTACATGAGAAGCCATTGTTTTAGATTTTTTTCTTGAAGTACTGTTTCTCAACTCTGCTGATGGAATCAATAGCAACTTCTCAAAATTGTGACAGATTTTTAAATAAGTAAGTAATGACAAGGTTTTTATGTTTTTTCTTCTACATGCAGAAGATAAGATGAAGGAATCCTAAAATTCAAAAACAAATACACTATTATGAAAGTAACCATTGATTTGAGAGTGAGCTATTAAACATACAGGAAGTCAAGGAAGAAATTCTGTTTATTAACAAAATAAAATAATAAAAGAAATAACCATATTATCCTCTGTTCCACCCTAGAATAATACTTTATCAGCAGTAAATAAAAAGGGAACTGAGAAATTTTCAGCCTTCTGCTTGCACAGCTTTAGTTAGACACAGAAATCAAGGTGTGGGCTGAATTTCACTGAATCAGTGAATTTATACTGACATAAAACTGCAATGAGACAGAGCTGAATGGGAACTATATTCCTGCAGGCTCAGCTATTTCACCTTCTCTAATAATACCTGTAGACCACTGAGCTGTTGACATATTTTTTCCCACTGGTAAGAAATGCTGATGGTAAGTATAAATATGTGTATACACATAGAGATTATAAAAATTTTAATTAATTCCACCTATAGCATCTTATTACATTTTTCTCTTACATTATGACACCTCTCCTGCAATTTTAATTCTGTTTTTAAAAGCTTATTTTTTATTCAGGCTGTACCCCTTCTCAAAGTTGTTTTGTTGTTGTTTTTTTAGTTTTGGTTTGTTTTGTTTTGCAAGAGGAAATCTGCAGCATGAATATTGTTCGGGCTTGGGCCCACTGAGCTATCTAACTTTTTATATTCATAGGGTACACACAGGACTAGGAGATGATCCATTCTTGGCAGCACACTCTCTGTATCACACACTAACATAGCATCAGAATATGGAATAACAACAACCTCAACCACAGTTCTTCATTGTTATTCACTACACGTGCAGAGAATCCATTTATTTCAAATTCTTTATGAATTCAACTCAATATGTTGCAAAACAGCCCTGAAAAAGCCTCAAGTCAAATTGCCTAAAGTAAATAAAGAAAAGCAAATTACTTTCAATTCTTTAAATTCTTCACCTTTACACTTCCTGCAAAAACACAAGGTTGTGCATATTGCCAAGCATCTTTTCACAATAATCAGTTTCAGTGAAATTGGAGATAAAACAAGATTAGCAGACTCTTCCATCCACTCCCCTGAAATATTAACAACTTCTGCGCATTTTCCAGTGTTTTCAAGCAGAGGAGAGAGTCCCACAAGCTTGGGCAGAGAGACCACTGCTAAGGTGACTTTTCGTGGGCTAAAGGTGACTTTTCGTGGGCTAAAGGTGACTTTTCAGTGCCTTCCTGTCAAAGTGCTAAATGAAAATCCTGCCTGGGAGTAGGATCCAGCTCAAGAGCAAGACATCTAAATTTAGTCAGCTGCAGGAAGGTTTGTCCACGTGCAGTTGGTGTTTCCAGCCCCATGGAATGGAGATGGAGCTACCAAAGCTGGTGATGTGCAGGAGGAGGAGGACAAAAACTCCTGGGAACTGCTCTAACACCTCCAACGTGTCACTGTTTAATATTCATCAGGCACCCAATCACACTGAAAAATCCCTTTAAAACATATCATAACATACCTATCATGCAAATTTTTGCACACATAACAGCATAATCTATCATATGCATTTGAAATTTGTTTGGTAAGTTTTAAGACATTTTCAAGTGCTGCAGAAGTATTTTATTTCTGGCAACTTCTCCCACTGTTAAGTCTGTAGATTGATCAACATCAGGCAATAAATTTGGACAGTGCCCATCAAACATAAGAAAAAGTCCGACCTGTTTGGATTTTCACCTCGTTATTCTCTTGTTGCTAAATGTAATGCTCATGAACATACCCCCTGCATTTCACATGCCAGGTTTGATAAAACCCCCTCCCTTCCCACTCTTCCACTTGCATAAGAAGCCACAATTTAATACCTTCAAAGAACAGCTGGCACCTTGTGGAAAACTTAAATAAAACATTCAGTTTTGAAGGAGTTTTCATCATGTTTGGTATGGGTTTTTTTATGGGCTTGTTCACGATGTATAACATCAAACTACTTGTTCAGGCAACACCTCTTTTAAAGGTCCTGCTCTCAAAGAGAACAGTGGTTTCTACAGCAACCAGATGTGAAGTCTTAAGTCCAAGATTAGCACACAAATAAAGCGAAGTGTGAAGGAAAAGGTTCCTTTCTACTATAAAGAACCAGAAAAAAAACATCCTCAATGAGGTATGGTGAAAGAGCTATACATAAAGTTTCAGGAACTTTATCAGCCACACCAATTTACCAAAAATTTCTTCAGCAGTTATATTGAATCATAAACATCCTCATCCTGTGTGCAACAAAAATTCTCAAAGTCAGCTCGTGTATCACATTTATTCCATGGATCTTCATAACTCAATATCTTAATGTATTTTTTTCCTGATTCTCTCCTTTTTTGGCATAACCAAGCAGAGTCAAATCTTTCTGGTGGCTCCAGTGTATGAGCAGTGTGCCACATGGAAAAAAAAAATCATATTTGGAGGAAGACCCAACCTAAGGAGCATCACTGGGGCTAGAGAGATGGCTTTATCAGAGGGACAGACATAAACTAAAGAGGTCCATGTGTCTGGACAATAATTGGAGCATCAAGATGTGGATGAGATGACAGCACTGAATGAGAAGAGAGCAGGGAAGGGTGCTAGAACATTTGCAAGGCAGTCATGGGGTTATACTTTTAAGCAGAGATTAAGCAGCTAATTAATTGATTAATCAAAACAATTAGCTAGATGTCAAATCACCACAGTGGCAAATTTAAAGTCAATTAATTCAAATATTCAAAAGAACAGCAAATAATTAATAAGGAATTAAAGAGTTTGTTAATTATGTGGCAGTAGATTAGTTATGCAGAAAACTAAGTGAGAAGCAATTAATTAATTATGCAGAGAATCAAATGAACCACAAAATATTTATGCAAAGAATCCCCACAAATGGGCAGTTTAAAAGCAGATGGTGGGAAAATGCTGGGGTATGTTTAAAAAAAAAAAAGTTTAATAAGTTTCAATTGCTGGCAACTGTAGTTAGCTGAGCTATTAAGAAAACCATTTGAAACAAGAATGGAAGTCAGGTCAGAAAGCAATTGACTGAGGAGAATCAGGCTATGGCAAAGACTCATGGAGGCTCTGGTTATTGACATCTCCAAGGGGCAGGTCTGCTTTAGAAACACAGGACAGTGAAACTCAAATGGATACTGCAGTAGACCTTTGTCACATTATTTTATTATCATAATGTCACCATATGCTTTGCCTCTCCCCTTTGCTCACTGCCCCAGTGCTGCACCCTGCACTGCTTCAGTTTGGACTAGAAGTTAATTAGGATTCATGTCTTACATTCATGTGCAAATTGTCGCGCATACAGCTGTAGTTTCAGACAAAAATAACACTCTGCACCAACATTATCTCCAAAATTTAACTCCCCCAACATGCTTTGGTTAAAATTGTAAATGAGCTGCATAAGGGAGCTGAGAAAAAGGCTCTGTTTACATCAGTAAAAGGCAGTGAGATTCACATTGTGGTGTCGGTGGAGCTGGAATGGAACTCACACAGATGTGATGCTACAAACTTCTCTGAGTGGTGCCTTCACGTTCAACCACAGATAATACTAGGCCTCAGTAAGATGAAATGTGTTGTCTACTGAGAAGAGATATTTCATTTCAAATGCCTGATTTATTTCTCAGAAGACTGAGATGAATTTTTAATGCTTCAGCTAATGCTGACTTATCAGGAAAATAGTTCCACTCAGATGGAAATGATCACAGGGCCGGAGCAGCTTCCTTATGGAGCCAGGCTGGGAGAGCTGGGAGTGCTCACCTGGAGAACAGAAGGCTCCAGGGAGACCTGAGACCCCTTTCCAGTGCCTAAAGGGGCTCCAGGAGAGCTGGAGAGGAACTTGGGACAAGGGATGGAGTGACAGGACAAGGGGAAATGGCCTCAAACTGAAAGAGGGCAGGGTATTAGGTATTAGGTATTAAGTAAAGAATTTCTTTACTGTGAGAATGGTGAGGCCTTGGCACCACTGACCCAGAGAAGCTGTGGCTGCCCCATCCTTCCCAGACAGCAAGATACAAGCTTTTCAAATGGAAAAAGAACTGCTAATATTTTTCCATACTTAAAAAATCTAGCCTGAAAATTTTCGTTCAGAATTTTAAATTGAAGAAATCTTTTCAGGAAAAACATTCACCCCGTTCCCCTCACACCCACAGACATTTAGAGAGGACACCATAAAAGCCTGACCTGATGTCTGGAGCTCCAACATGAAACACTTCAACAGTTGTGTGAAATTTGGGATAGAAGCACCATTTATCAAAGAAACATTTCACATGTTCAGGAACATGGTCAGAAACAATGCAGAGTTTTGCAAATCTGTACAGAGCAAAAGTGGAATAAATAAATGGTGACATAAAGCACCATATTAACCTCTCCTTGATTTAAAACTGACCCTCCACTATCATTTCAAGACAAGTCTCAACAGAAAGAGACAATCACCATAACTGAAAAGGCCTTTGTGCTCCCTTAATAGCTGCAATGAAAATCACTTTTAGGAGCCACAGCTTCATCACCTGGATGTTTTCTAGAAGTGTATTTGTCATTTAGGGTGACTCCCTGACAGGTTATATGCACTGCAGTGAAAAGCAAAGTAATTTTTATTTTTCTGACACACACCAGCCACTGAATGATGTCATAGGAATATAATCTGTAAACTCATCTTGGTATATAAAGGCATTTAGCAGAATTAGAAGGTATATTCTTATAAATGCCCTCACCCAGACTTCTCTCCAGGCACTGTGGTAGCCCCTTGCTCTGTTAGATGCTCAGTCATAAATAAGAAAGAAAATAAAACCAGTAAATGATACTTAAAATAGTATTTGAGATAGAGTGGAATGAGATTCTTGCCTCGTGGGGGGGAAAAAAAAAAATCAATATTATTTAACACATTTCTAGATTGCCAACCACCACAGCACATAGGAGCTTACAACAATAAAAATACATTTCAATACAGTACCAACAGCGAGCAGCAACAGAATCGATCAAAAGCTAAGTGAAATTCATGAGGCTTTGGTTTCAGCTTAGAAAGATCTCCTGTCCTCCCAGAGCAGCCTGCACAAAGGACAGTGGGCTCTGCCTAGAAACTCTCATGGTTACAGCAAAACTAAGGAAAGCCAGGCTACAACCAAGATTTAGTATCGAGAAAAAAATGTTATTAAGTGGAAGGTAAATAACTGAATGCACAGTACTTCCAAGTGACTCAAAGGTAACAAGAGATGGAAATGCCCCCCAGGTATTATTTTTCTAAAAATAATTCTGGATTCATCACAAGACTCCACATTTAGAGCTAGAAAAACATATACTACTCAGGGACAGTCACAAGAGATTTTTTTTTCAGGAAGATAAACCAAAGACATTCAATAAAAAAGCCTACTGACATCAAAGATCTTAATATCCCACTCTACTCTGCCTAAGGACTCACTTAGAGCAATGAGCATTTCCTAGATTTACAACTGAATTTTAAGTGAAAAATTACTTTCTTCCAAGTGCTCATTCATTAGTAGATGAGAAATAAGAAAAAAAAAAGTCATTGAATACCTTCTCATACCATGCTTTATCTGACTGGGAAACTACTTCTGTTTTCAGGGCATTTTATGGATGCATTAGTAGCATTTTACACATACCCTTAGTAATCCCCCCACAAAATACATGTCCACACTGCCGTGACTCTTAGCAGCTCTGAGCATATGAGGAAAAGGGGAAGACAGCCTCAACCTTCTGATTTAGATAAGGGCTGATGAAGTTTTCCCAGATATCTCTGCCCGGAAATGATGTTCAGATAAATTCTGAGGTAATTTTCCGTATACTGAGAGGCAAGTCTGAGCTACTGAGTCAATTTGGGTGTCCAGAAATTCAACCCCCAGTGCACAAGGACAACTCCATGGGCAGCAATTCCACATAACAGCAAACAACATCCAAAAGTGTGTGCTGACATTGCCGTGAGCCCAGAGACCTGTGAGGGAACATGCAAATACTACCTAATGCACAATGCAATTTCTCTCCCAAAAAATCCTGTAGAGGAACATGGAGACATGTTCACACCTTGAGTATTGTGTCCAGTTCTGGGCCCCTCAGTTTAGGAGGGACGTTGAGATGCTTGAGCGTGTCCAAAGGAGAGCAACGAGGCTGGTGAGGGGCTTGGAACACAAGCCCTATGAGGAACGACTGAGGGAGCTGAGGGTGTTCAGCCTGGAGAAAAGGAGACTCAGAGGTGACCTTATCACTCTCTTCAACTTCCTGAAGGGTGGCTGTGGTGAGCTGGGGGTCGGTCTCTTTCTCCAGGCTACAACAGACAGAACAAGAGGACACAGTCTCAAGCTGCGCCAAGGGAGATACAAGCTAGAATTAAGGAGGAAGTTTTTCACAGGAAGAGTGGTCAAATACTGGAATCATCTGCCCAGGGAGGTGGTGGAGTCACCATCCCTGGATGTGTTTAAAAAAAGACTGGATGTGGCACTTGGTGCCATGATCTAGTTGAGGTCTTGGAACATGGGTTGGACTCGATGATCTTAAAGGTCTCTTCCAACCTAGAAATTCTGTGATTCTGTGATTCTGTGACATGTGCTATGCACCTAATACATACACTGCAGCTGTTCCCCACCTCCTACGCCGCCAGAGGCTCTGCTGCTCTCCCCTCTGGCTCTTGATGGTTGCAGGACAAGCAGATCTCCCAATGAGCAAAGCCACATGGTACAGAGAATTGCAGGAGTGCTCCAGCCTCACCCCAGAACAGCCAAGGCAAAGCACAAGACTGGTGCCACCAGGAGGAGTAAGGACAGAGGCAGGGGAGGAAGGCTTTTAGCCTGCGGAATCTGCAGCTGGAGGTTCACAAACCAGAAAACTGAAACCAGGCAAAAATGTCCTCTATCCCATTTTACCCAGTCATAAAAGTGTTTAAATCAAAGTCAAGCTCCTCAGCCCAGTGTCTGATTCAATGCATGAAATGAGGTGCTTTTAGCCCTCAAGTTAAACAAAAAAATGATGAATTTTAGTATTAGACCTGGCAGTATGACACCACCCAGGGCAGTGACATCTTCTCACAACCCAAAACTTGGCTTTGCAATATGCAGAAGCAGAACACCTCACATTCTAGACCTCCAACTGGCCTCATGCCTTTTCCAGTTCGGCAGTCTTTATTAATATTATTAATACAAAGAAACATATGAGCCAAATGCTTTTATTGCTTTCCTAATCACCTTTATTGATATTTGCATGGAACCTGACTATTTTCTCAGTCCATCTGTTCCTGCTGCTCATTTATAATGTGAACTCTTAATTCTGCCTTGTTAGAACTGGCTCATATGGAGGTAATTACGTCAGCAAAAACAAAGGATTGTGATTTCTAGAGGAGAATGGGAAGCAGAAGCTACTATAGGCTTGCTATTAATGGCATTTCTAATAATCCTTAAATAGAACTGCTTGTACATACAGACCTTTTCAGGATGTATCGACTGCATTAAAAAGTCAAATAAATGTTAAACTAAAAAGCCAATCTTTTTTAAAAAAAGAGTAAAAATATTATCTCTTTTGACCTTTCTTGAATGCAGCCAGAGAAATAAGCAATAAGATCTGTGGTGTTTAGAAGACACCAAGCTAGTTTCACTACCTATGAAATGTTTAATTACACTCGCCAAGAAAGAATAATTTTTGACAGGATAAATTATATCTCCCCTATACCACCATGGGAGCAGCCCACTTAAACATTTGTATGTAGACTATTGATCGTGTGCTTCGTTGTGCCACGGTAAATCTGAGATTCAAGCCTGCTTCACACATCCTAATCCATATGTCCAATTTTATTTTTGAAATAAATATATATGAGAAGGACCTGAAAATTCCCTGAGCTCACATCAGGCCTATTCAAGAATCTATTTAATTAATTGTAGTTCATTTTTCACTGGGAAAATAAAATGGTATGTGTAAGACATTCACTACTTCATTAGCAACTTTCACATATTTCTAGTTTGAAACTTATTTCAATTTGCCAAGATAAATGCCTTGATTTTTCCTCTCTGCTTAGTAACAGCATGCAGGGTAATAGAAGCTGGGAAAGGCAGCATTTTTCTTTGAGCAAATTTTACTCAGCAGGATCCAAAACCTTAACTGGAGAAAATCACCATAATTTGTTGAACATGAAATGCTCAAGAAACACTGAGCCCCACCTTTCTGAGAAGTTCTAAAAAAAACCCCAAAAACCCAAACAAAGAAAACCTGTACTTTTTTTATTAGTGTGTTAGCCTGCAGAAGTTAAATTTGATTAGGGTAGTCAATAATGCTTGGAAATGGTGATACATAACCCCAAAGAGCTCTTTCCTAGAAAACTGAGCTGTAATGAATGAACCAGGCACAGCCGCAATGCAGAGCTCTCCCAACAGCCAGAGCTGAGAACTTCCCCACCAATCCTCTACACAGCAGCTGTGATTTCTTTTTCTAATTACAATTCACTCCCATCTCCCCCCCCCCCCAGCCCAAACTAATTTTAACCTAGCTTCTTGTTAATTAACTACGTTAATTGCTAATGCTTCTTGGCAAATTTAGCAGGTTTCTGCAAGCACTGGCTCTAATATCTGTGTCTAAATGCACAGTCATCCTGATAAAATTCATAAAAATCCCTCCCTCCAGCCTTTACGTACTTCTAATTCAAAAATCTATCTTCTCTTTACCTGAAACCTGGCTGTGAAGTCCCAGAAAATTCGCAGAAAATCACTGCTGAATACACTATAAGCCAGAAATTAATTGAGCACACCTCATGCTATAAAACTCTGGGATATTTTCTCCTCAGGGTCTCTGGATACGCCGTAGTCACTAATTTCTGAATTTATTAGGGGAAGAAAAATAACATGCAAGCGCAAACTAATTTTATCCAGCCCTGAAAATACATTATTAAGTACCGAATCTTCTCTGAGATTTGGAATTTAATGAATTAAGGTGTCCAAGTCACCTGTAATGGCATGGAGCTGAATTTAGCCACAACTATTATTGACTCAATGGAAGCCACTGGGATTTAGCTTCATTGAAAGCTGTTTGTTTATTTACTTAGGCTTTCAATTATTTATTAACCCAGCACTGAGCTAACTATAGATTTCAAAATGCTGCCTTTTATGATTTTAAATTAGCTTTTAAACACTTATCTGTGCATTACAGCAATGCAACCATAGAATGTCATCACCATGATGTTTTAGCAGGATTTTAGGGAAGGGAATCTTGCATCATCTCCCCTTTGATTAGCCAGGATCTCCCACCCCAAGAACTCAACATCTTGCACTGAGTAAGTGCTGTGGATACCCTTTCTTAACAAATACTTATTGAAAATAGTTGCAGAATGCTACTGCACAACTCAATATTCAAGTTTTGTGCTTTGAATGAAGGTCAAGAAAATAAAATCAGTAGACAGCAGCATCCCCCCTACTCTTGTCTTGCCCTCCTTCCTTGTGCACTTTGCACAAATCCGGAGCAGGACAAAGGGCTTTTAGGATATTTCTTTCTAGAGAAGCACATGCTTTCCTGCCATACTGTTCACTGCAGGGATGATCCTGCAGTACCTAGAAACAAGTGACCTCCCCGAGAAGTGTGGAAATCACTCCAAGCTGTGATTCCAATTTGTGCTAATAGGTATATCCAGGGGAAGCCATTCTCCCTTGCCTCCTTGCTGCTGTTCTCAGCACAGGACCACTTCCAGCATGTTCTGCCACGGGCTTTGTTAACCACAGCCCTGCACCAAGACTGGTGAGAAGGGGAAAAAATACTTGAAAGCATTTGAAAGCAACTTTAGAATGAATTCTTCAGCCACATAATAACAGCACTGGACCCTGGGAAACAGGAGCTGCCAACTCAACTAACAGGTAACTGAGTAAACAAGAGAGTGGAACTGCTGGAAAATAACTGCTAATAGGACTGAGAAGAAAAGTGACAACTTCATCTGCACCAGGACTCACATCCACAGCAACATGTTCTTGCAGCAGAACAAGCAGCTCACAAGTCTTAGCCCATAGGGTAATTAAAAGCTCTAAAAGCTACAAAATTTTCACTCACTCATTACAAAGTGACAACCATTACAGTATCAGAAAGGTGTCATCACTAATTTGTCTCTGCACCTCTTTGATAAGATAGGTTGTGATTTTAATGTATGTCTAAAAATACACTGTGTTTGCCCTCTCTATTCAATCTTTAGAACCAGTTTTCATGATTTTGTGTACTGTTTAAGTTTTTCCTGGTGGAGTTCAGAAATACTACTGAAACGTTTCCCCCTCAAATCCAGCATAAACCCTTCTTTCAGAAGGTTCCTTCAAAGCTGAGAGACCTCAACTTCCAGCAGAGAAAGGACTGGACTAGCATTAACACAAGAATTAACTGGGGAATAAAACCCACCCTAATTCAAAGCTGTCTTCTGAAAAATCTTCTTCACAGCTCATCAGTCCAGAACCCTGCCAAGCTTCTTCATTTTCTCGGACCTTAATCCGAGAAGAATAGCCAAATATATCAGCTGACCAAAATTAAGTGTGAGTTAAAGTAGCAACTAGACAGAAGCAGCTCACAGAATGCATCCTCACCACAAACATGAACAGCAGCAGTTGGCATTTGCCAGAATTGTCACAGCATGTGACTCCTGCCAGATTCCCTGAACAATTTTAATGTATAGCCATAGACAATTCCATGCCATTTCACAGTATAGGAGAGCTCTCAGTTTTTAGGTACAATAATAAATTAATAAACTTCAATATATGTATTTCACAAGTAGAGTTTCCCTTGTACCAAATCTCTAATAAATGTTCCAGTGTTTAAAACCCAGGTGGATTTTGGTCTAATTACCATTTATACTGAACTTTTTTTTTCCATAAAATATTTTGTGCACCCATTTTATTATTTTTCCTTTTAGCTACTTCCAAGAAGATATAAATTCAACCCCTAACACTAATAGGCAGAGTCTCCAAGGGTTCCACTTAACACCTGCACAAAAAGTACCAAATTAAAGTCATTGCATCCAGCTAAACTTCACAGCTTGTGTGAGATTCCTTGAACTTAACTACACATGGTTAAGTATCTGATATGTAATAAAATATCTTAGCTTACAAATAATGTGCAGATTTACTACTAGCCTGCCCAATATTTAGTTGCAGGAATACCTTAATTTATTACAGAATCACAGAAAGATTTGGGTTGGAAGGGACCTTCAAGATCATCTCATTCCAACCCCTGCCATCACTTCTGCAGGAACTTTCCTCAGATTGACAGAATTTGGCTTTCTCTTAAAAAAAAAAAAAAAAAAAAGGCAGGACAACAAAACCAAGAAAAAATCCTGTAATCTAAATATATCAATGCATCTAGTAAATAGCTCACATGATGACCATTAAAATCTATCACTGGAATATTACTAAAAACTATTGCAATATAAACTTTTGATGGATTATGCTGTCTAGAGTTTTATTCCACCATGGCAGCATACACTATCATACAATTTAAGAAAATACAGCAAAGGATATTAAATACAGCAGCATTGATCAGACAGTTCTGCCTTAGAAAAAAAAAGACCATAAAACTGAAATATGTAAACATTACTTCATTGTGATGGCCAGCCTAGGGCTGTAGAGCAAACCAACAAAGGGAAATTTTACTTATGTGCATCTAAATATGGGGACTATCAGATGATCAATAGTTACTTGCTTGCTATTTTTCTGTCTAAAGAATCATAACACAGTAATGGCTGCAGAAAAAAAAAAAAATCACTGCACAGGTTCATAAATTTCCCTAAAAAAAAAAAAAAGAAAAAAAAAGGAGGCACTTTATGCCTCAAGGCTGATGGTGATTCATCCTTAAATGTCCATCTAATCCCAAAAGGGGCTGAATCTCTCCCAGCCAAGGCAGTCATGAGCCTCCCTCCAAACCCAACAAGGTGAAGGGAGGTCCCTTCAAGGTCCCTTCAGCACCTGCTCAAGCCCCCGGCTCAGGTGTAACTTGGTGGTGCTGAGAGCCATGTGCAGAAGACCAAGGATCACCAAATTCTTTACATACAGTTCACTGGAAAGCTTCAGAAAGAAAAATGTTTGGATATTGCAGGAAAAAAAATCTACAGCTTTCTAAAATTATAGCTTGCTTATCAGTTCTCCACAGCAGGGAAACACACAGGGGACCTGTGGATTTGAAAAGATTAACACATGATCTGGGAAATGATTGAGTAGCATAGTTATGAAGTTTGCTGACAACAGAATATCATTTGGAATAATCAAAATCAAAAGTTTGCTGCAGCCTTGCACAAGGCACCCACGTGATGGGGAGATAAAATGGGAGCCCCCAAATGCACTGCTGGGGAGGAGATAAAGGATATGAGAGTGAACTTAAGCCCATGAAGAAGGGAGGGATGGGGGAAGGTCTTTTAAGATTTATTATTTTCTTTCTCATTATCCTACTCTGATTTCATTGGTCATAAATTACATTTTTCCCCCTGTTTCGCCCATGACAGTACCTGGTGAGTGATCCTCCCTTGCCCTTTTCTCATCTCATGAGCCTTTCATTATATTTTCTCTCCCTGTCCAGCTCAGGAGAGCAGTGACAAAATGGCTTTGTGGGCACCTGATGTCCAGCCAAAGTCAATCCCCCCTGGATAAAGCACCTGAGGGATGGGGTGATGAAAGAGCAGCTGGAATGCAAAGGGAAGCAGACAGCTCTGGACTGTGAGGGAAGCACTGACAGCCTCTAACTCATCACCACTCTGTGAAGCAGTCTCAGCTACATGGCCAACAGCTCTGTGAGAGCCACAGCACACAACACAAACCAATTATTATCGTGAGACAATAATAAAGGGAGCAGAAAAACAAACAAAAAAAAAAACTCCAAAAGGTATGACAAAAAAAAAAAAAAAATCAAAACCAACAGTACTTTCAACATGAGAAAAAAGCCAAGCATTTCCATTTTATAGCTGGTAAAACAGGAACTGATACAGTTGTATAAAATCAGGAATTATAAAATAAAGATGACAAGGGACTAATTCTTCCACAGTTCCACATGACACAACTGGGACACGAATACAGTTATCAAGTGACAAATGTAAAGCAAACCCTTGAAAATACATTTCAGACAGCACAGATGAGCTGTGGGACTTTACCACCACCAAATGCTATAGGGGCCATGAGTCCAGAAGCCCACAGAGACATCAATCTCACTTCTGGAGCATCACACCATTAGCAGCTATTAATTCACTGTAGCTGCAGATGAGAAAGTCCTGAACGTGTTGTTCCCAGAAGCTGGGAATGTAAATCCTGGCCATGTATTTATGGGAAAGGATCATGTGGCATTGTCCCTGCTCCTTCCACTCCCTTCTGAGCCACCAGCTGGGATTGGAAGCCAACTTGTGCCATGAGAAGAAATAAATCTGTGTCCTCCTCCTGCAGGGCTGCTCCTGTGTGCAGGTGAACAAAAACCTGCTGAAAGGCCCAGAAGGTGGACTGGAGTATCCCAAGGGGAACACAACTTAACTGGGAAGTTGAAAGGACACATTACACAACCCCATCCTCCTCCTCCCTGCTTCTGTCTGCAAAGGAGAGTCTGATTTTGATGGACTGAGCAGCCACCTCACTGATCCTCCCAGTTTAATACTCCAGTGCTGTGGGATCCTTTCCTATTCAATGGAAATTGGGTACTGAACCTCTAATATCACAGATCTATCTTCCTGCTCCTGGGGAACTTCAGGCAGTCTTTTTTTCCCCAAGAGAATATTTAAGGGCAGAAATGTGGTTTATGATACCAAATTGTCTGATGTTTACAATCTGTTTCCGTGTAAAGCTGATCATTTTTCCAAGCAATACTAAAGGAGAAATACAACAGATAGCAAGGGCTGGATAAATAGTCTCCTCTTCCAATTTAAAATCTATAGTATTTTACACAAAAGTAATTTTAACTGAAAGGAAAATCTAAGTGGTCATTCATCATTGGGCAGAAATGCTGTTATGAGTCTCCAAGTCTAAGAGCTGAAGCTGTGAGAGGCTGAGATCACTTTTCCCAACAAGTAAAAAATGCTTTCTTTAAGTACTGATATAAAATTCTGCTGCTTGGTACTTCCATTGCAACAACTTCCAAGAAAATTTTAAACCTGTGATAGATATTTAATAACATGGATACCTTACACATCATTAACTTCTGCTGACACTTTATCTTTTCCCCTCTTTTCCTTTAATAATATTTAAATTACAGAGAAGGATTTTAAAGTATCATTTCCCAGATCTTAGAGTACTACTGTTAATGTCTAATAGGTTTGCCAGCACTATTCTAATGAGATTTTGGGGATGATTCCTACTGTTGTAGTTGAGTTTAGACAGTTGAACAATCTGTAGGTAATTTGTAGGCAACTACTTCAGAAAGATGACAATTAAAAGACAGTTACTTGGAGAATGCTCAAATTCCCATTATTTTCTTTTTTTTTTTCCTCTTTGTAATCAATATGCAAATTTGGGCATTTAAAACCAGATGAGAATTAGAGAAAAATGGTACATGCATAAATAAAACAGGCACTGTGATTACACTCCCCTTTTAGTAAATGGCTTTTAAAGAATAAAATGCCTATAAAATGCACTGTTATAGTTTGTCTACAGTTTTGTCAGCATCATAATGGAAATAAATCTTCTGAGGGGATCTGAATTTTACAAGGAGAGTAGGCATGGGGCTGGTAAGAGATGAAATAAAGACAAGGGCAGATGGTTAGGCACAGAAAAAAGGCAAGAAGCTTGATGTAACAGAAGTGATGGACATTGCCTAAAAAACTAGAAACAAAGGGACTGTGAAAAAAATCAAAGTATATGTAGAATAGTCTGTTCCAAACAAGATGAGGAAAAAAAAAAAAAAGAAAGCCAAGAGAATATAATTTATATGGCAATAAAATGAAAATGAGGACCATCAGAGGCAGAGCTAAAGCCTCCATCTGATGATTCAAGCTGACATCGTGTTTGTGTGTCCAAGACCACTATAAAAGAATTCCACTAAGTGTTTAAGAGATGGATTAGAAATATTTCCATCTAGTAACACAGAAAACTTATTTCTAATCACATAAATCACTCTATTGTTCAACACATTAACACATTCAGTACCAGCTTATTTTTATAATAAGGTTGACCATCCTATAACATGGATAAGAAAAAAGACATTTTTGAAGCATATATTATCCATTACTACAATAACTCTGAGTACAGCTTCCAAGCTGAACGGTTACTTGTTTCAACACTCTTTATCATACAATTTCAGGATTCATTTTATCAGCAGTCTTCAATATGAGAACATCAATCAAGCTGCAATTTCCACTGGAACTCATTAGGAATTATGTACTAAAGGACTTGAGGAAGAGGCACACCAGTGCACCACACAAGACAAAGGTATTGTCCCTCAGAAAACTTAAAAAGCACCTAAAGGTCTATAATAAAATTGATGACTTCAAGAGTTTTTATACTGCTAAAAGATTTTCAAACCACAAGTCTTAAAGTTTTATGCACACAGTGAATGGCAGGAGGTTAAAAGCTCTTGTGACTCTCATGGATTTATAGTCTCACAAATGCAAAACAACCAGCTACAAAGAGACTGCTTGGAAGGACTGATACCAAACAACTACATCCTAATAAAAAGGGGAAGATCTCTTACATGTGATTATCAAAAGTAATGAGCTAAAACAAAAATAAAATCTAAAAAAATAGGCTGTCATATCACCTCCAGGTGCAGTTTTATCTAGGTGCATATTCTGACCATAGGGACCAAGCCAGTTCTCAGTAACAAAGGTGAAGAAAAGCTCTGATGTAGAAGAAGAGATTAAGAGATTGATTGATTGATTAATTGATTGATTTGAGTTCATGCTATTCAAAAAGGGACATTTGTAAGTAATGTCCCTGCTGCTTGGAAAATGTTGGAAATTGCAAATTTTCCATTTCAAAACAGCTGTAACGATGCACATGTAAAAAGTCAAATCTTCTCTCAAGAGAGAGTGCACAGACACATTTTAATCATTTACAGAGAAAGCAGAGCTTTCCACAGCAACCAAACAGTGCCTGTTAATGAAGAAATTCTCAAAATCCCAAAGATTATTTGAAAAGAGTGTAGTTTACAGAATAATCAAGTTATAGCTTGAAGTTGCTTTGAATCAATGTTTATATGTCATTCTGGAATTGCATAATTTCAGAGAAAACAGTGTAAGACTGTAATAATTTTAAATTTTAATTTTAATTAAGAAAAAATACTAAACATACCTTTTTCTCTAAATCCAGAAAACTTTCATTACATGGCCTGATGGGCAGGCCATCTTAGCATATGACATTAGAGGTGAAATCCTTGCTGTCAGTCACCCAAAAAATCAAATTCTTAAGAACTGAAGTAAAACCAGGATTTATCTCTGAGAACTTAAAACCACACCCATGGGATGGGTGATGTGTTCCAGTCAGGGAATATTCAGCACCTGTGGAAGCACCTAGAAATACACTGTCCAAAATTCAAATGGAAATTAAAATTGCTTCAGGAAAAGAATTCCTGGGTTTTATTCACATGGAGGAGAGAAGACTGAAAGCTCAGCAGCACCAGTTGCTGTATTTTGCAAAGATAAAAAGAAGCAGCAAAGTTCCCCTTCACCACAGCTACAGCTGAGTGACTCCCAGGAGTACAAATATTCAGTAATTAAGAGGGTCTAATCAGCTCCCAGGACCCACCTCACCATGTCATTTTCTTCAGACTGCCAATAAAGATGCCAATTACAGCTAAATATAACAGAACAAGATACGCTCTTGTGAAGTACAAAGAAAGATCACATCTCATTTCAAATTGGTCATCAAATAGCTAATAAATTCTAATGGGCTTTCATTGCTTTGATTTTGAATACAAGAGAATAAACTGCAGAAAAAAAGCTTTCAGATCAGTTGTACCACAACTCAGCCAACTCTGCCAGGTCTGGGAATGTGATAAATACATTATTTTTTCATAGAATCAGAGAATTCATGAAGGCTGGAAAAGACCCCTAAGATCAACTATTAACATAACACCGCCAGGTTCACCACTAAACCACGTCCTAAACACCATAAGGTAATTTACATTTAAAAAAATACATATGTTGAATTTCCTAACTTTCCCCAAAATAGCAATAGTAGGGTTGATAACCTACACCATCCTAAATGAAAGTGTGAAGATTGAAGTAAAATGCACAGCATTTCACTTTTTCTCCTTCAATCATCATGGTTCGTCCTGAAACTAAATTTAACAAATAAATAACACCCCACACACATTTTACCTGCTCTACTTATTGCCAAAAGTAATCCATCTTTACACACTGGGCAATTAAATATTGAACATAAAAGGTACTGACACTATTAGAGCTTCCTCCCCCTGGCTGAGTAGTAATGTGCAGAGCCTGCAATTTTATTTTTACTGAAGGAAGTCATATACCCCTTAAGGCTGCCACAGCACAGCTGCTAATCTTGAATACCTCTCTTACATCTGGATCAGTAAACTCCAAATGGGGATGAACAAACAAGGTAGGTGGTGGATTTTTAAAAGGCAAGTGAAACAAAAATAGAAGGATCTTTTTATAGTAAGAAAAGCCTGGGGGAGATCTCACCACCTCTTCTCTCTGCTGAAAAATGCTATTTGCTTTTTAATTAAAGCTTCTTCAGTCTCTTTTTGCAGCCCAATTTTCTCTGAGCGCCAGCATGTCTGAGGAGATGAAAAATGCACTGAGTAATGAATTTTAGATTTGAAGAAGTCAGCTCTAGAAATAAAAAAGGCCTCCACACATAGCCAAGATTTGAAGGTGAAGTGATTTAATGGCTGACTTGACTTATTATAATTATCATTATTCATGTTGTGGTGCCACCCAGAGGCTTTGTGTTAGGTACCATACCAATAATACAATTTCAACAATAAATCTGTTTGCAGAACTGTGCAGGGGTTGAAGAGCCCAGGCAGACTTCAAGCAAGAGGAAGAGCAGGGGAGTGGCAAGAGGTGGGAAGTGAAGCTCCAGCAGCTACCAGCACTTTATCCAGTATGGGTTTGCTTCTTAACAGGAAAGCAAACACTTCTAGGGAAAATAAAATAACTTGGCACAGGTGACTGTCCGTGGGAGCAAGGGAGAGAGGACACCAAGAGTGACACTAGGAGCAAGGGAGGTGGCTGTGGAGCAAACGTGAAGGGTTGGTATTATGTGGATAATTCATAATGAGTCAAAACAAAATGCAATGCATGGCAATGTTGGTATAATGGAATAGCAAAAGGCAATTTGATGCTTCAAGTGATTATCTTTAGGCTTTTTAATTTTAGGTTATTCCTTGCCCGGTGATAATGCTACACTTTCTTTGTAGTGAATTTAGCAAAACTCTTTGTGGGCAGCTGCCCACCACCTTTCTTACCCGAGAAAATCCACTCTTTATATAACTCTCCAAATAAATAATTAAAAATAATTATGTCAACATTCTGATTAGACATACCCAAACAAGATCAGAGTTGTAGGATGGGGAACAGCTTGAAAATGCATGTATAGAGGAGAGGGAGGAGTCAAGTTACTCTCATTAAGAAGGGTTTTTTCTGATATCTCAAATTATTCAGGCCATATCCTTCACTCTGCCAATCACAGAGCTTGTGCAAGCTTCTCACCAAAATTTAAATGCAATACAACTGATATGAAATTCAACTTTGCTAAATTGATAGAAATCTGACCTTAATTGTAGCCACAGCAAAAAATAAGCCAGTAACTTTCTAAGATGCTGTGGCTATGCCCTGGGAGCTCTGCAAGGTTTACTTATGTTTAGTACTAAGCCTCAGACTCTCTTCAAAGGCTATTCACATCTGTGATGAGAACAACTATTAAGATGCTTTGACCTGTGTGTTCATCAGATGCAACTAAAGAAAATGATAATATCACTAAAATAATTCCAATTATTATATCCAAAATCATGCTGTTCCACAAGTCCCTTGGAACTTGGCTGTGGGACTGTAAAGCAAAATGTTCTGTATTTGCCATGAGAGCCTAAACTCAGCAGCAGTTATATTTGTGTACATTTTCTGCTTCACTTCCTTTGACTTTATCACTGCTCATCATTCACAAGGTTTTTTCAGTCCACACTTGTGCAATCAGACGGTTATCAAGCACAAAAAATATTTAGCCACTTAACCAGCCCATCCTCTGTGTTTATTAAAAACAGGTGTCCATTTATTCTCACAGGCACTACTGGCTAAATAAAACATAACTGCAGCCACTAATTCCCAGATAGCCCTGTAAGGACATAAAGTCAATCATTTCATCCTTGTAAATTAAAGACTGGAAACAGCATACCAAACAACTAAAAGCCTAACAAACAGGCTGCTTTCATTACACTTCATATCAATAGCAGTTGTCAAAATGAAAAGAACCAAATTCAAGCTTCATTTGCTTCCCACAAGCCATTAGGAAATGTGTAAGTTTCTGTTTTGATATGCAAAGGAAGCCTTTATAGTCTCATAAATGTAAAAATAAAAGAGCTAATTTATGCACCCATCAACAATGGAGGATACATCTTGACAAGTTTATATGCCTGAACACACACCCACCAATTAAAATGGTGAGGATGGGTGATCACAGAGATTTCTGGTGTACCACACAGGGCAACCTCATGAGGCTGTCATGAAAATCAGATGGTCTTGCTCCTGGAGAAGACATCTGCTCCATCTCCTTTTCCCACATGAGTGTCTTGCTACACCTAATCATTTCTGAGACATTTCTGTCTTGTTGGACCTCAGAGGTTTCCACGGTGAAGCCACCACAGCCTCCCAAGACAACCTCTTCCCATAACTTTGTGGTTTTGTGGTTTTTTTCTGAATACACTGTATAAAAATACACTTTTCATAGAACTTTATTTCAAACTTTTTTTAACCAGAAAAACAGGAAATGTGTTATTTTTGTGCTGAGGTTAACCCCAGACAGCAAGCAGCCCTGCACAGCTGCTCGCTCACTCCCCTCACTGGGATGTGGGGACA
This sequence comes from Motacilla alba alba, assembly GCF_015832195.1. Taxonomy (NCBI): domain Eukaryota; kingdom Metazoa; phylum Chordata; class Aves; order Passeriformes; family Motacillidae; genus Motacilla; species Motacilla alba. The sequence goes on from NC_052017.1 coordinate 147,272,938, forward strand.
CCTGGATGGGCAGAACTGAGAAAACTCATGGGTTGAGACAAAGACAGATTAAGAGAGAAAGAAGAAGCTGTGAACACAAGCAAAGCAAACCAAGGAATTCATTCACCCCTCCCCATGGGCAAGCAGGTGTTCAGGAAAGCCAAGCTCCATCCAGAATGGGGACTTGGGCAGACAAACATCACCCCTTCCTCCTTCTTCCCCCAGACTCTACTGCTGTGCCTAACCTGACAGGGTTTATGGAATATCCCTTGGGTCAGCTGTCCTGGCTGTCCCCTCCCAAATCCTGTTGCATTCTCAGTCTCCACTGGCGGGGCAGAGAGAGGAACAGAAAAGGCCTTGATGCTCTCTAAGATATACCTAAAACATCCTCATGTTATCAACACTGCTTTCAGCACAAATACAAACCACCTTACAAGCCACTGTGAAGAAAATTAACTATCCCAGCCAAAATCAGTACAAGAAGTAACATGTTAGAGGGCTGTCATGTACCTCCTGGTCTTCTGTCAAGCCAAAAAAAGATTTTCTCATTCTGCTCTCAGATCCCACTGTGCAGATGTCTAATCAAAACCACAACTGAACTCTGAATTCTCTGCCTGCTAGAAAGGCACACCAGACAATCAACAAAGGCTTCTCTCCTTAACTCAGGAGATTTTCCTTGTTCCTATAAAAAACCCTTACATTTTTCACTCCAGTTTTTCAAGTAATTTCTCTCCCAGCTTTCCTGTATATTTAATGTCTTCTAGTCCACCAACAGGGTAGGTAATGAAAATACTCAGCAATACTTTGCTAAGCTCCATTCCATAAATCCTGCCAGTGTCAATGAACCACTCATAATTTGTCTACAGGTGGTTTTCCAAGGAATTCCACATTCCTGTACAGAAGAGTAATCCAAACCATGTTGTCTTCAGCTTCAAGTGTTATGAGAAGGAATGTCAAAAAGCTTGCTAAGCTCCCCAAAATACACAACCTCGTTCTTCTCTTTCCTTAGAGACTGTCACTTCCTCCTGCCAAACCAGATTTTTTTTTTTCTTGATCATTAATTTTTTTCTTGACCATTATTTTTTTTTCCAGCTCATTAATTTTATTCTCTTGTTTGAGGGTATTAATGCCTTTGACTGGTCTTCCACTCAAAAGGATAACAACAATTTTAATCTGTGTAAAAGTTCCAAATAATGAGGTGGACACACCAACACATCAGAACCTGTGTTACTGTCAGTTTGATGAGCAGCACCCATACAAAATTCACCAGAAGTGCCAAAAATTAACTCCAAGTAGAAAATTCAGCCGTTGGAAAGGGCAGAAACATGGTACATATAATAATCTTTACATCCCAGCCACTGCAAATAGGTTGTTGGCCACTTTAAAGTGTGAGTGCAGGGCTCATTCTTGGGGCACTCCTGGGTTATGCCTCCTTTTGCACAGAGCACTGTGGCTCTGCCACAAGAGACTATTTCAGAAAGACAGTAATAAGTGGCTTTGTAGGAACATAGATATTTTTGTGACTCAAGGTTTCTTGTCTGGCAATCATTGCAGATTAAACTGGCTGAGTGTGCACTTAGCAGGCCACTTTTTCAATTCTGTACCGTCACAAACCCTCAGGTTGATACAGGTGTCATAAAGAATGAACACAATATACCAAACCTAAACAAAGCATTACTTTAAAACATACAGATTTATGTTCCTGAACGAACACTAGCAAAAACCAGCTGCCTTATCTGAAAACAAATGTGCACCAGGACAGCTGCAAATTATTCCTGAAATATTATTTCTTTTTAATGCCATATTTTAATCAGATTCTTAGCAAGAAGTTCCAAGTGTCTTTAAGCTGGTTGTTTTGAAACAGAAAATCAAAGGGAATGAGAAGCACGAGTAGCACCAACAGACACATTCCAGTTCAAAAATTGGGATTTCCCAGGTGAGTGCAGCACTACACTACATAAATTAGCATGAGAATATGAAGGAGAAATAAGGAATGTTCTTGCAGAACTATTTAAAAACTTGGTTGTACACCCATCATCTCTGTGAGCAGAGCTTTGAAGAAGTGCAGGGATTTTAGAAAGCTGAGAGATTTTAGAAAATGCAGACTCCTTCCTGATGGAAAAAGAATTCCTTTTTGCAGAAATTCAGATGAGAGTGAGAAGAAAAGCATTTTTGTCCTGCATTTGTAAATTAGAATTCACACCAGTAAGAACTGAGCAAACAGGAATTTTTATGCTCTCACATCACAAGCACAGGTCTCCTTTAACACAGCTCACTCACTGGAGTTCTCACAGTGAAAAGGAGAGGAAATTTTGGGGTTTTGTTCATGAATGCTGAGTGAGGTGCTAAGAAAGTGTATCTTCAAGACAAGAGTTTTTGACAGAAAGCTGCTCAGCACACACTTCCCACTGCCTGGGAAGGACAGAGGGAGGCTGGGAAAAGCAGTGAATATTGGTTGGTCCCCAGTTCTGGTTTTTTCATGCTTATTCCAGAGTGCTGAAGAGTCCAGTGGTATCTCTTAAAAACTTCACCTTACAACGGTAAGAAGTTATAAATATTCAAGTTAAATTTACTATTTGCTGGTGAACACAACAAAATGCCAAATGCATTAGCCAGAATTTCAGAGGTTAAAATTTTATCAGGTAAACTTGACAGGTTTGATACAAAATTCAGAGATAACCATAGTGACCCATCTTGACACATCCTTCTGCTCCCAATTCTCTCCTAATCCCACGGCAAAAATTGCAGCAAAATAGATGTAGCAACAGTTTAACACTGCAAGACACCAATCCTTCCTTGGATTAATAAGAAGGAAACAATTTTATGAATCAGTACTTGCTTAAGAAAACCTGTGATAGAGATGTGATTCTCATGTGTGATGATTAATCTCATCAGGATGGATGAGAAGAAAGCCTTTATTGATAAACAATCATTTTTTTCATCAAAAGTTTTCTGTTGAAAGAAAGCAGACCTGAAAAAAATAACTTACATCCCATCTGGTTTAAAGCATATGGTTCTAATGCTACTGTAACAAATCTCGCTCAGATCCAAAACATTGCACACTTCAATACTTCTCCCTGTGCCATAGAAATTAGTTCCAGGGGAAAATCAACTGACACAAAGTGATTTTAGAGCAGGATGACATTTATAAAAGATTAATGTTCTGATAATTGATTGGCTGGGGCAAAACACAGAGCAACTCAGCTAAGTTTGAGTTTGATGACAATGCTTGCAGAGTGGAAAAGGCAAAACTCTTTGTGTATCTGACTCAGATTTGGTCAAGTGTATCACATTCCATAATAAAACAAGGTTTAGTCAATCACACCATCTCCAAATTAAGCTGTCCCTTTCCAGTAACTTTTTTTTTAAATACATTTTATTACTTCAGCCAAATTTGACAAAATGAGCAGAGTTCCTAAAGTATAATATTCTGAAGGGCTTCTCAAAAAATTAATGTTATAGAGGTGAGGAACTTCACCAGTTCTCAAATTAAGCTACATGAAAGAAGAAAGCAAATACCTTTTAGCTATTACATCCAAGACTTTCATTTTCAAGTATCCTCCTTCATCCCTGCCTACAAAGGAAAAAAGACATCAACCTCCCTGCATCTCCAAAATGTCACCTTCCAAAATCAGGCACACCACAGTTTTGCTCTCCCAGGATGTTCCAACGTGGGCCTGGGGAGACACCTCAGCATCATTTGTGCAGAACACTCTGGCAAGGTAAAGCAAAGATAACATTAATGCACATAAAAGCTGTTACTTGCTTTTTGTTTTGTTTTCTAAAGTGGCTGAAACGGAAATGGGAGAGGATCAGAGTTGGTTCAGGTCTGAAAAAAACACCTCAGAGTCCACAGCAACTTTTGTGTTCAGTTTCATTCTTCCATTCAGGGCACAAATGCAAAAGAAAGATAGTATTATTTTTAATTAAAGGGAAAAAAATGCCTGTGTCATTTTAAAAGCAGCATCTCAACAACACAAAAAAAAAAAAAAAAGTCTCTATTGAATCTTCCCCTTTATAACCAACAGAAAAACTAGAGACAAGATGTGGGACTTAAAACTTTTCCTCTGCTGGTTTCCAGCCAGCTGTCACCTCCTGTGCTGAAATTAGAAGTAACAAATACCTTCTATTAGTTATTAATTTTAAATCTTGTCCAGTCATTTGGAGAGTTGTTTCTAAAGTATTTATTAATACATTTTACTGCAACTCTCTCTTTCATTTTTTTTAAAGATCCAATTTGCATTTCCTTTGTCATTTCACCATGACAAAATCCCATTTATTTAGACCCTTATTGCCATGAAAATGACAAATACTTCAAAATAAATTTACTCAGCTAAGTTATTTTAATTAATGAACACAATTTGGACAGTTTTTTTAAGCAGTCCTAAAGAAAATACGTCAACTGCTCATTCTAGCAGCAGCCTGCAATAAGCAGCCACATTTTCCTAAAAGCAGAGCTCCAGAGTGAGGTCATATTTGCCAATATTCTGCCTCAGTCTGGGAAAGAAACCTTGCAGAACTTTTGACTGATAATTTCCCTTCCAAGGTGATTGATGCTGACCTTTCTGCCAAAGTCTGAGGTGCCATTTTCAGACCAGAGACTCCTTCCCTCAACATCCAGCAGTTAAGTTAATAATAATATTTTCCTGAGAACTAAACAGAGCACCCACAGCATCCTGTAATAGTTCACATTTGCAGCTCCAACTCTTTTTCCGCCTTGTGACATAGTCTCAAGTCAACACTTTCTGTTTTCCCTTTTCTTTTTTCCCCAAGAGGAATTCATGATGCTAATGAACACTTGGAAAATAAAACCCACTAATTAAGTGCTCTCTCATGCCACCTATAAAATGACAGCTCAGAGTCACTGGTTCAGCATCCTGGAAATCACTGAGGGATTATTCCACTTGGCACTCTGGGGGTGTATTACACATTATTAGACTTCAAGCAATACAAATAATAGATTTAAATACAACAGAATGTAATTTTTATCTTTGATTTGTCTACACATGCCAGGGACAACTGATGACTTCCAAACCTGCAGAGCAGAAAGGGCACTCTTATTTCAGGAGCTGAGATTACCAAAATGAACTTAAAAATTTGCAGAACTATGTGTTTCCCCAGGAAAAAATAAAAAATTATTACCAGCAAAGCATCCACCAGCATTGTTTCACCACCTCTTGAAATTTCTCATGACTAAAAAGAATGTTAAAAATTCCTATTTCAGAAAACAAGGTAAAATTATACTTTCTTCTTTTAGTTCTTGGGAAAACTGATTTTCAAATAAGGAAGTAAATACTGTTTTCTCTAAGCCCGTGTCACCCCTCACACAAATAACACAATTTGCAACAGGTCTGCAAGGCTGGAGCACTGCAATAAAACTCTCCTCAGCCTTCCCTAAAAATCTGGGGTTTATTAGAAGAGTTAAGAACTGGACTGCTTCCTGAAGAAAACAGGATTTCTTTATCTTGTCCCTTCCTGACAATTTAGGATGCAAAGAACACAGTGGCCTCTGCAATAATCCCTTTTTCCGTGCTATGCAAACCTGCCAAGGCAAATGCAGTCACTGCTTTCCCTCTGACACCCCAAACTGAGACATGGGTAGGATTTTTTTCTGCAATTTTTTAAAACTGTGGATGCATTTGACATTTATTTCAAAACCAGGAGCACTCACACAGGCACCCTCTTCCCCCTTAGCTCCCGAGAAAGCCCCAAAGAGAAGGAGCCGACAGTGGAGCTGAGGAAAAACTGAATTAATGCTTACAAGAACCACCTGCTTTGTGTCTCCAATTCTCTCAGCTTAATCAGAGCCTAGGGCAACGCTGCTTAATGTCAAAATAACCCACTCCCTTTGCTACCAAAATACATCAGTGGTCTGAAACCAGTGAATAAAACCCATTTCTATTATTAATGTTTATCTCATTCATTTCTATTGCCATCAACATTTGAAAACTTTTTCCTTTTTACTTTTTTCTCCTTGTAGGAGTACGCATTTCCTAGGAGTGCAAACACTGACAAATTGAAGGTAAAAAAAAGAAAAATAGATGAACACATAATACAATGGAACATCCACTGAGATGAGTACAAAAATATATATATAATTTATTTATATTTTATGAGAAAGAAGATTTTGTTATTTGCTTTGGGAATCAGGAGAAGCACTTACAAGGCCTCCTAAAACCTGCCCAAATGAAACAGCAAGAACCTGAAGCAGCTCCCACATCCCTACTCCATCCCCTGACTTTACAGCATATTGTTTTTACTTCTACTGATGCCTATTCCAGCAAACCTCACTTTAAGCACCTAAAACAAAATACCACACACATGTTAACAAACCATGCACCTTCCAGTGTAATTATGAAGGATTTCTCAGACTCTCAATCCAAAGTGATTATTTTATTACTATGGCTTCATAAAAATGAATGTTAAAAAAAAAGACAACATTAACATGAAAAAATAGTTGTAAAATACAAAAATACATACTATAATTTACTTTGTTTCAATTTCCTCTTGATAGGCAGTGCTGCAGGGACACAGTTTGATGTGTGAAGAGGAGAACAGGGAGAGGAGCATCCCAACTCTCTGCAGTTGCCACTTGCAGGCGTGAGGATCACGCAGCATTGTGGGGAACCCATCCAGCTGCACTGAGAGAAGTGCCAGGGTGTCACCTGTCACTGAGCTCAAACCTCTTCTACATAAAATAAATAAATAAATAAATTCAGGAATAGGGAAAGTAACCAGTACAGTAAAATAATCCAAAGCTGATTTTGTCGATATTTGGGCAATTTTGGATTTTTTAGAAAGCTTTAAACTACTTTGCAGACATTGACAGAGAACTTAGTACATGTGTTGTGTTTTGGTGTCCCTAACACTAGAATGAATCTGGGACAGATCCTGTGCCTTCTGACAGTGGTGAAACTTTAAACCTGAAAAGAAGAAAAAACACTTTTTTTAGTGGTTGAAGAACCCCCAATTTTCTACATTGCCTGTTGAAGAAAGGCCAGACTTTGTGCCAAGCTTTCTGAGCAGGGCATAAAAACCCAGTAAAACTCAGATGTACAGGGATAAACCCCCTTCAGGAGAGCAATCTCAGAATGCTGTCATGGGAAACCTTTGGTTGAATGTGAATCCACCACAGATACCCCTGGCAAGACCAAATTCCAAAGCTTCAGCTGTGCATGGGGGCTGCTAACCTCCAGTTCTGCAGGGAAACTCTGCCATGAGAACCATTCCATTTTTCCACACTGTCAAGAAGACACAGACTACACCCACAAGGTTTAAAATATTGACAGTTTTATAAAGGTTTCCAGTATTTAAAAAAAATAAATCCTGAGTACAGGCTAGGGTGGTTACTTGACTTCAAAACAAAATCATCTCTTATTTATTTCCCTTGTTGCACTGCACATCAACAAGAACCTCAAAATTCGGCATTATCCACCTAACATTCTGACCAAAACAAAGCAACATCAGCCACTGCCCGAGATATTGTTGAAAGAAGTTAAAAAGTACCTCAAAAAACAATTGATGGATGGCTTTGTGAACTTCCATGATACTTAAACAAGGATAGATCTTGCTGGAATTCTTCTCTAAAGTGAGAGTTGCTTTGTACAAGGGGATGAACTGATCGCTGGCCATAACAGAGAGGAGAATCCTTTTATTTTAAATTTATTTTTGCCTCCTGAAAGCTTCCTTGTTAATTCCTTGTCTTGGATGAAATATTACTGTAGCAAATTCTGAAATTGCAATAACATGCTGCAGTAGTAAAAGCCCAGTTTGCTGCAGGAGCTAGCAGGGAAAGAAAGGACAAATACAATTGCAAAGGCTGAACTGAGACAGGGCACAGCCCTCAGAACTTCTGGTGGAATAATTACAAATTTTCCTACAATAGGAGCCAGAAATTTTCTTTGAACAGAACTTAGATTTAATTTAAGGTCCTTTTCTGGCTGCAGATTCAGGTGACCAAAGGAGGTTATCGCTCACTAAGATTCTGAATGAAATTAAGACTTTTCCATACAATTTTAAATGAGAGCAGGGAGCCTGTTGGTTTAACACCAGCATGTTCTGACTGTGAAACAACTGCCCTTTGCTTAACTTTAAAAATAAGGGAGAAATGGAATGTTGAATTGAGCACTTTATATAAGAAATATTATTTTTATAAAATAAATATTATTTTGCTCACTCCAGCTTCCTGAAGTTAGGCAGGTGCCTAGATTTATGCCCTGGACTAAACTACTACATTGAACTTCATTTGATAAATTTAGTAAACTTGGTAAGTTTGATGGAAAAAATAGAAAAAAAAAAAGCCAAATGAGGAGACGATTAGCCAAAAGCTGAAGTTTGTATGTAATCAGCTGCTGTTAAACTCCACAGGCAATGCAAACCATGGTACAGCAGGAACTTTTTGTGCCCTTTTCACCCTTATATCCCTTGCATGGTCAGTCATGTGTGGTTTGTAAAATATGTAGTATGGTACGACTCTTGATACTACTACACATATTTCCACTTTCAGTTTCTATTCTGTCAATTCAGCTCCTAAAAGAGGAAGAATGGGGGAAAAAAAAAAAAAAAAAAAAAAAAAAAAAGCAGGCATGGAAATTATTTTTAGTCTAGCCAAAGAAAGCAGTAGTGCAGAGAAGATAAGCTCTCCTGGTATGTCATGTAAGAATTGGGTGCAGACAGAAAAAGCAAAATAAGCAGCCTATAGAAATACCTTTTTGATAGCTTTGCTGCAGTTACAGCCTGCCCAGAGCCCACAAAAAAGCCCAAGACAACTCAAGTCAGAGCAGCTCAGTGTGCACCAGGAGAAGATGGCTGAATGAGCATCCCTAAGAAAGAAGAGTTCACTCAAGTGTGAGACTGCTTCTGGTTTTAATTCTGATTTTATTACAGGTCCCCTTTAGGATCTGTCTCTACAGATCTGTGTCCCATTTATGCACAGGGTAAAAGGAACTGCACTGTCAAACAGGGATTTAGAAATTAGGGAAGAAGTGGGAGGTTTTCTAAAGGTCGATTTTCCTGCAAGAAATATTAAGGCAAAAGCAATTCTTAAATTAAATGAGAGAAGGGCTGGTCTTGCAGGATGAAGGGTTGAATGGGGAGCTGGCAGATAAGGGCTCTACTGCTCTGCTTCTGATTTCTTGGAGCAGAATTTGGGAAATTTTTGACACACTGTCAGAATTTTCCCTTCGAAATATCAGCAGAACCCCAAAAGGACTCAACGTCTGGATATTTTTAGTTTATCAAGGTTGATGGAGACATTGTGTGACCTAAAGGCTGTCTGGTGATATTGGATTGATGCTGTACAATTATTAAATGAAAACTGCTGCATCGTCAAGACCTCTGTCAATATGAAGCATTTTTAAATTAAACACGTATAATTTTAATTCACTTTCCATTTCCATGGTATGGCTTGCACTAATATCTGCCAGGTGTGCTTTTCAGCCAGAGTGGGTAAACAACTGAAATTCAGTAAAATAAACCTAAATTGAGTCTATCCTGTGGTATATTTTATAGGGAAAATTGTCACCCTGATTTTCTAAGACTTTGCTAAGCCTTCTGATGTTTGCATTCTTGTAACAAACTCTCTCACACACAGTTCTGTAAACAACTTATGTTTTGCATTCTTTCATGGAGGAGGAGAGAATTGATGGACTCTTGGTCTGTCCAGTGTCATTGGAGAGGTGGCACTGTCACCCTCCAATCCACTGTCACTTTTGGAAAACTATAAATGTTGGAGTCAGAAAATAAAGGTCCTCTTTTTTTGTTCACCTGGAGAGCAGCAGTGTCCGTATCGTCTTTTCATGTCGTATTACGACAGAAAATGGCTTTATTTCACTTGCTTTCTTAGGCAGAACAGGAACTATGTAAAATTAGAGGGATGTAACTATAAAAAACCCACAGGGGAACTTGGCTCAGTGTGCGTATCACTTTACACTTGGTTTTAAATAATTATTTAGAAAAATATGTTCTCACTGAAAATGATTTTTCTGAATACAGTTTTACATTTCTTACTTTCCTGTAATCACACAAGGAACTTCAACAAATACTGGTGCCCACTCACTCAGCCAGAATTGGTGGAAAGTTAAATATAAAGTACGCAGTGAGCAGGGGAAAATGCAGCCAATCTCCTCTTCTGCAACAAGGCTCAATGACTCTAAATTGGAATGTACGAGCAGAAATAGTGGAAAATAAAATTGTTTAGAAAATAATCAAAATAAGTCATAACTATAAATGCATTGTATTTGTTTGTTTTTTTAAAGGTATTGCAAGTTTTTTTAGTTCTATATGAACATAAACATGCATGATATCTCATTAAAGAGAGCAGTTTTAAAAATATTTATAACAATTACTGGAGGGAAAAAAAAGTCTTCAGAAAAAAGTCTCCTTGACTTTTGAATGCTTGTTAATCAATTTGATTTGTATTTTCAAAAGCACTTGTGCTAGCCATCATATACAGATGCATTGCCAAATTGAAATAAGAAGTTGGTTAAATTCAAATGGATTTTTGCAATTAAGAGCAAAGAAAATTAATCAATCCAATTCATACACTCCTCAATATTGTTCCAAAATACAGAGATACAGCTAATAAATTTCCACATTCTCCTCTTCCAAACATTTTTTAACTCATGGAGCTGTAATCCACAATTGAAAGTGGCCCATAAGGGAAACTGTGTCAAGACATGAAAACTGATTTTCCATAATCTCATCAGCAGGCAAATGCCACATCATCTAACACAGGAATAACTGGACATTCCTGAACTAAAATCAGATCTCTGCTTGTTTTCCACCATCATCATCCCCACTGAGTTCCTGAGCAGAGGAGATGAGCTACACAGGATATTCTTCAGGCATCAAACCAAGTTAAAACCAACCTGAAAGGTTACAGCCAAGAAAGCCACTCTCTTCCTAAGCACAAACTTCTTTTCAGGCTTCTGTGCATCACAGGAAAAATGAAAGTAATTTTTGCAGCTAGTCTCACTCTGAAAATCTTAACATTTATCATTTGAAACTGGTTCTTATGGCAGGATTTGGTTAAGGCTGGTGAGTATAGTTTCAAAATCCTCCTTGTAAGCCTGAAAGGTCTTGGATGTTCCCCTGCTTAGAGATCAAAGGAATGGGCCAACCTTACCAGCTGCTGCAGAATTTTACATTTCTGTTGAAATAAGCAACTGTTATGCTCCTCCAGAGCAGAAAGAAATCTCTTAGAAATCTGCATCATAACTCAAGTTCTGGATCTGCTGCTGGTCACACTTGGGCTCAAAAGGAGAACTGTGCATTAAATTATATTGAGAGGGTGATATCTGGGGCTTCCAAGCTTTATTTGGAAGAGATGTTAAAGATCATCTCATTCCAACCCCTGCCATGGCAGGGACACCTTCCACTGTCCCAGGTTGCTGCAATCCCCATCCAGCCTGGCCTTGGACACTCCCAGGGTGTCACCAAAACAAAAACCAGAAGCAGCTGCTCCAAATGCTGCACTGGGCAGTGCACAAGGACAGCTGTGATTGGCTTTGATCAGAGAAAATAAATGACTTTTTTAAATTTCTTTCCTTTTTTTTTTTTTTTGCCCCTTCAAAGCAGCTTTCAGGCCACAAGCATAACAGCATGTGGGAATCCAAAGCTCATTGAGGCATTTCTATCACACCTGATTTTATCAAATACAGTGATTTTACTAAAATAAAAATACTGAATGAGAAATACTGAATGCCCTGACTTAACTACAAGGATTTTCAGAAACATCTAGAATATCATTTTAATTTGTCTCAAGTTCATATCTTTCACTCTAACTTTTTAAATTTAATCTGAAATGAAAGCAGAATTATCTTTATTTTATTTGCCACTTTCTCTGTATAAATCAACCTCTTCTATTGTAATTATTTACCCTCTCCTTAAAATAGAACTACAACTTGTGATTTTTTTCCTGCATTACATATGATTTCAGATTTCTGAATGGAATCATTCAACAGATTTTTCTTTCCCTCCAATTGTAACATCATACATTGTTGTCCATGCAACTTTCCTGTTTTTCTGCTCAGTATTTTTCCTTGCTAAACCTTGTGGAGCTGATTTTTGAGATTAGGCCTATCCTGAGATGAGCTGGTTTATCTAACAGCCTTTGTCACTGAAGAGAACAGAAAAAAATTTCACCTCAGAGTAATTTCAAACAACGGAATTAAAGAGCTACAAAACAATTTCAAGGGACACAGGTCAGCACAAATACCAGTATTATGAATGGCCAAGAAAAATAGAATGGGGAGAGTGAGATAGGAAAGAACAGGACCTTAATTCTGGATTGCAATGAAACATTAAAATTCTTTCTGTGGTGAAGAGTGATCCCTGCTTGTTCACTGGGGCTGATGAATGCCACCAATTTTGGTTCAGCTTCACTTTGCTGAAGGGCTTGGAGAAAATTTCAGTAACAAAAGGCAGAGCAATAATGTCATTATGGCTCTTTTCTCTTTCTGAGCTGGAAAATCACAAGTGTGTATAATAAAATTCAGCAAAGAGGGAAGAAGGGTACTTCAGGTGACCTGGGGATGATCATTCAAGAAACAGGTTATTGGAAAGCATTGTACTAGCAGCCTTTGCAGTGCATGCATTATTTAGATAAACTCACTTTATTTACCACTAAATGTTATGCAATTCCTGTGTGCAGCACAAGAATTTATAAGCTAATTTGCTGACCTTATTTGTCCCTGTTTGCACTGAAAGGACCACATCAGTTTGCTAATCCACAGATTCAGAGTTTGGGAAGAAAATGGTTTCAGGAAAAGACAGTAAATTATCCTAATTATTCTATTTTTAAAATACTAAAACAAATCAAGTAGAAATCCCTTCAGCAGCCTGTTGCCAGTTTAGAACTCAGGGTCCATGTTTCTGCCCTTTTCAGCATTGCTTTCCCATTTATCCTTTGTCACGCATTTTTGGCATGCTTAAGAATATGGAAATGCCATAAATACAAGACAATTCTAACCAAAAATATGAAGCCCCAACACTGCCCAAGGTCCCAATCATACAAAGAGCTGTTTCTTTACAGTGTTTCTGACTTCCTATTTAGGTTTGAACATTTTTATTAATTCTCAACAGCCATACATCTGACTTTTACAAAGATGGCACGTGTGTGTGTACCTTACAAGACTCATGAATTACTCTTATGAAATGTTTGTAGAATTAGTACAAAGCTTAATTAAGAAATACAGAAGTTTTAATCAAACATATTATGAATTTTATACATTTGCAAAACAGCTAGTTAGAGCATATTTTTCTCCCTTGAGGATTTGCTTATTGCAGAGTAACCAAAATGTTAACGATACCTAATTATTGTTAAAAAAAAAGAAAGCCAAAAAATTGTCCTTCATTTGAAATATTCATTAGTTTCAATATTTCTTTATGGCTTTTTTACCTCTTTCTGATACTCTAGATTGTTCCATTTAGTGAAAAGCCAAAATGCAACAGCAGCCAGTATATATCCTATTTTCAGCTTGGGAAGGAGCAGAGGTGGGCATTGGGTCATAGGAATGAGGGAAACTGTTGCAGGCTAGAGCCCACCTAAAGCAGTATCAGCCATACTCTCTTATTCCATCTGTACTCTCACATCTACTTTATGTTTGGCCATTTACACTTAAACACACAAGATATGAACTGAAAGAACTACTCCCTCCTAACATGACTCAGAATTTTGGTTTCCACACAAGGTCCTGAGGCTGGAGATGCTTCACAAACCCAGCAAGTTAAAACTACAGTGAATTTAAAAAAAATAAATTTCTTTCTTATATTTTTCCTCCTTTTTTTTTTTTTTAATATATGGCTTTAATATAACCATATTCAAACTTTAATTTGGTCTGCCTGGGATGGTAAATAGCAATGCACCATGCTCAGCTGTTATTATGAAGAATGAGTTGCCCATAATCTGTGTAATAGAATAACTCTCTTGCTAATCCATCAAGCACTTTGCCAAGGACACTGCAGGGACACCACAAGCACCAGTCCCAGGATTTCTGCTCAAGATGGAAGAACTTGCTGGGATAAGGGACAATATAATTTGTTGTGACTAACAGATTTCAAATAAAATAAAAGTGACTCCAGAGCAAAGTTCTTTTCTGCTGATCCATTTTTTTGCCACTGTTAACATTTGAAAGCTGTGAGGTCTGCTGGGCACCAGCATAAGTTTCTCCCTGAACTTCAGTTCTTGACAGGCAAATCAAGAATGGATGATTTGACTGGAATGTGACATTGCACACAGATCTGAGTGGAAGCCACAGAAGTGCACAGTCCACTGAAACCACACCTTGTCAATCAACTTCTCAGATTGTTCTGAAAATCTTTTGATTAGCCAGCACCAAATTCTTTCAGAAATTTATTGAGAATTCACATTTTTTTCCCTCTTTGAACTCTGCAGGAATTATCTTCAAGCAATAAAATCATATTGCCTGCCAGAAAGGCAAAAAAACAAAAACAAAAACAAAACAACAACAAAAAAATCCCAACAACCCGGTATTTCTATACTGCTCATAGCACTGCAACATTTATGAACCAGTGAGTTTTAATGAAAGCTGCAGCATTCAGCTTTCCCATGAAGCACGATGAGTTTTCCATAAATTGCAGCCACGTTTCTCCTAGAGGGATATGAATAAATTCTATTTACAGAATTTTCAGCAAGTGGTTGCAGGGTGAAAATATCACTTGTTTCTTCAAAAAACTAAATTACCAAGTTTCTGTACCCTGGATTCCACAATCTTTTCTTCCCCTCCAAATGTGAACTTCTTTTGCACAAATACACACTAACCATAAAAACGAAGCTGACCCACATACAGCCTTAGTGCATTTTTTGTACACGTAAACATGCAAAAGAAACACTATAAATACAAACACATAAAACTGTGTCTATAAATAGAAAAAGCAGCAAAAACATTTTATGGAAAAATGTGAAAGCAGAGGCAGAAAATATGGACATCCTTGAACGAATACCAGGATGATTAGGGTAAAGGAACAAAGACCATTAAATCTTGAAAACTCCAATTTACCTTGGCCAATTTGATTTAGGTGGCAGGTATATGTGCCATAGTGTGACAACCACAGGTAATAATTATTCACCCAGAATTCATCATGTGGTAAAATGCCATTTCCAAGGAAATCAAATATCCATTAGTCTCATGTTTTGCTTTAACTTGATATATGCAAAAGTTGTATGTTCCTGGACAAGGAGGGCATAATTCCAAAATTACTTTTCCACAAAATATACAAAAGAATGTGCATAATTAGGAGCCAAAAGCCCCTTCCTATAACATCAGGCACTTGAATCTAGCTAAAAGGTAAGAACAATAGTCAGCAGTGTATTTAAGTCAGGGATACAAATATTGCTAATCCTGAAACAAATTAATGACTGCCTTCAACAGATAATTAAAATTTTAAAAATCAATTGTTTTGAATAGGCCTGAGGCTGTTAAAATTCCATGTGCCTTTTCTCTCTTGGAATGAAAAATGCAGCCAACAGCTGATAGGATGTTCTACCATAGGTTCTATTATTAAGCCATGTGAAGAGGCATTGGCAATTATTACTAATTTTATTTTAGGCATCAGCACAGAAAAGTAGCTGGAAGAAGTTCTTTTCAAGAAGTTCTCTCAGTCTGTCCAGACAGATAAAATGCCATCTTCCCAAAGAAAATGTGTGGGGTTTCAATACCTTGAAAGGTCAACCATTCTCACAAAATTAAGTTCTTAGAAGTTCTGGTGTTATTTCATGGAAGGAAAACCGAAATATAATAATAGCATAATGAAGTTAACTTGGCAACAAGCTTCCAGGAAAGAACCAACTCTCTAAAGAAAATATTAGAGAAAAATTATTAAAATCTCTGAGATGAAGATTTCATAGAAAGCATTCTCAGGGTGCCCAGGAAAAAAAAAATGGGAGTTAAAATACATAAAAAGCTATTACATGTACTGCACGACTTATTTATATGTATTAATAGACTCTGTAGCCGTACACACCTCAAATCTCAGGGACAATGAAAAATACAAACATGTAACTGTAAATACCACAAATTTCCCCAATGGGTTCAAGCAAATCTGGATTGTTTTCAGTATATGTGCTGATCAGTAGGATAAGCATTGAACACAAACACATGCTGCAAATACATACAAGCTTATTTTATGGTTTTTTTAAAATAAAAATCATGTTGTCACACTTCCAAGATGATGCCATATACTTTAGCAGATGAAATTACACAAGGAGAAAACAGTTGTCTATCAACAAGTTTTCCTGTGTTAACCTTGCACCTTTTTAACACCTTAAACTAAGGCAACAGATTCCGAGCTCCCATTCTAGAAAAGCTTTTAAACCCTCACAACTTGTTTTTCCCTTTCCTTCCATAGCCCTAAGTCCTTCCTCTCACCTTAAATTCTAAATATAAATAATGTAACTACTGAAGAAAAGCTTCAGTGCATGCAAGAGACCTCAGCAAGAGATCTGTGAGGAAATTAACTGGGAGTGTTGGGGTGGAAACACGGAATCAAACCTGGCTCTAGTGCACATGTTGGGGTTGGGAAATAACAAAACAAGGATGATACCACTCCTTTCCAAAGCCTGACTTGGCCTTTCCTATTAATAATAGGACTGGCCCTTCTCTGAGTGGGGTCTGGAATGGATAATGTGACTGGGCACAGCTCCAGTCCATCTACATTCTTTAAAACTTCAGTAGCTCGCTCACAATACCCCTTCAACAAAATTAAACCAAACCAACCTCTCCAAAGCATCACAACAGATCTATAATAAAGGTGGAAGACAAAACCAGGAATTCTGAGAGTTGAAATTTCAGGATTTTTCAGGAATTTATTCTTTTCACTCCTTTTTATTTAACTGCCTCCATCTTTAATCTAAATGCTATATTCTGAAACTCTGGGTTTATGGTATTTGGGTGTGCTTGCAAAGCACTTCAAAACTGGAATGTAACTACTAGGAGTGATTTTATAACTATAAACTATCAATGCAATACATGGCATTTTTCATTTGTCTTTATTCCTGCTCCAAAACATGCAGTGAGAGTGTTGAATGAAAGATGTTACAGCACAGTCTCTACACAACACAGGGAAGAAAGTTTAGATTAGATTTTGGGAAGAAATTCTTTACTGTGAGGGTGGGGAGGCCCTGGCACAGGTTGCCCAGAGAAGCTGTGGATGCCCCATCCCTGGAAGTTTTCAGGGCCAAACTGGTCAGGGCTTGGAGCAACCTGGTCATGGGGAAGAGGTCCTTGCCTCTGGCAGGGGGAGTGGAATGAGATGAGTCGTAAAGTCCCATCCAACCAAAACCATTCTATGGTTCTATGATTCTACAACTCCAGGAAACTAGAAACAGTATAGATACTAAATAAAGTGCTTCCATCTGCGATTCAAAGCAAACTTCATACACAAATAACAACTATACAAACCTCCATAGCCTCCCACATCATTATGTGGGTATCAAATTTAATTCCAATTCTGTATTTCCAACCCTCTGGGACAAAGCAGAAACATCTGTCTTTATTTCAGCTGCCAGTCTAACAGTATGTTTTAAGATAAATCACCCTCTATGAATAATTAATACTGCTTTCTCAGTCAGATTTGTGATTATTAAGTCATTATTTGTTTGTTTTCAGTGATGATTAATCTGTTTTCCCTTCTCATGCTTAGTCATACAACTCTGGAGGAAAACAAAACCCTCAGATAACTTGCAAATTCTGGTTAGAACTGAGCAGTCAGAAGAGCTTTGTATTTCAAAATATCCAGCTGAAAAGGTGCACAGACCAAAGGAATATTCTGCAGTGGGGTTTCCTGTGCACAGAAAAAACCCTGGGTGATAAATTATTCCAACACTGGAAGGTGTTGAGGTTGGCACACTGCAGCCCAGGAACACAGGCATTGACCATAAAACACAATTTTAATGAGGATCACATAAAGAAGGGTTGGGATGGGAATGAAGGAAGTTTCATATCCTCAGCAATCTATTTCCTCTCTCTTTTTGGGAACAGAGGATCTGAGTCTGCAATTCTCAAAGCAATCAAAGCAATCATCCCAGCCTTTCCAATCACTGATGCCACAGAAAACTACTGGCATTTCTCACTGGGTTTTTCTACTGTCAGACTTGTCTGGTAAATCAGCACTGAGAACCTGCAACAAATTAGGTAGTGAAAATACACAAAGTAATTGAGGAAATAATTGGGATGAAGATGGGTGAAAACTCCTCACCTTGCCTTGCCCAGCAGCGACACCAACACCAGAGCCAAAACCCAGTACACAACTGGAAAGTGGGGGATGCACAAAGACTGTAGCAGCTCTCATCCTAGGTTAATAAAAACATCCTCCTCAAACTACACTTGAGGAAGGAGAAGGAAAGCAGCAGGTTGCAGAGTCAGAAAGACACTGGGTATTTGACATCCCATCTGAAGTTCCTCTGAGCCTTGAAAATGGGCTTGGGATAAACTGAGCAGAGATTTGTGGATCCTTTACCTGCAATTAAGAATCAAACCTCTTCCTAGAGGTGGCTTCTTGCTATTCCAAGATCAGGAAGGTCTCTGGATATAAATATTGCTGTGATGCTGAGGGGGATATTCATATTGCCCCTCTCAATTGGAAGGACAGAAGCCTAATGCCACCTCATTGCCAAGCCAGTGACAGGCAAACGGAGCAACAATATAAGATCTGCCAAAAAGGCAAACCACAACTGAAAGGACTGCTCTTATGCTCTGAACTAAAGATACTGACAGCAAGTCAGTGCAAAAAACATTTGCTTTGCTTATTAACCAGGGATGTTGCCAAAAGCAAAATACAGTCACATAGTTTTAGTTTAATCTCAAAATGGGTGTGAAAGTCCCAGGTTATTAAAAACCCTGAACAGGACACTCAGTTCTGACCAATCATCTCCCAAGCTTTATTCACCACCATTCATTCCCAGTGCTTTTTTCAGCCAGTATAATGAGTCATTCACTGGTTAAACCAGGAGGCTGAGAGACTCAGCTTCCCACTATATTACTGTCTTATTTTGTAGCCTGAGGCAAAGTAATGATCTTTTCTCAGTCTGTCTATATGTAATATGCACATTATGCTTCTCACAGGGATATGATTTGTTCACTGATGATAAAAAACATCTCGGTGTTCTCAGAAAAACAGCATCATAAATCCACAAGAGGGAAGCAACAGGGGGAAAACAACTGTCTTCCCACACCAGTGCAGCTGGACAGTTTAGAAGTTGCAACAAACTTTTTTACCTAGAATGATACCATTCTCCAATATCAAGTTCTTCAATTTATTTATTTTTAAAGTAATATATATTTTTTTAAATCTTCTCAAGAGAGCTTCCAGCCTGACAAAACATAATGTTGGCCACAAGAAGAAAGTCAGAAGTTCATCCTGCCCTCAGAGAAAGGTACCCATTTGACAATTCCAGGACTTCTAATCCGGAGCCAGAAAGGATGAGATCTTCCACATCATCCCACAAATCCTGAGTGAAGGGAAACAGCAAGACTTGAGCTCTGTCAGCTTGGGAGAACCACACAAGCCCAAAAAAATGACGGAGATGCTGTAGAGCATCTCCAACAAGCTGAGCTGGAAAGCTGGTGTGGGAGAAGCAGTTCAGGAAAGCAACCAGATAAAATGGAGATGATGGAATTTGCTTCTGCAGTTAAACAGACTTGCTAATTTGTTTTATCAAAATTCCACTGGAGCCTCGGTCAGCAATGCAGTAGCAGAGCCTGATAATGACATTTCTTCAGAAAGGCATAGCATGAAGGAGGAGTTCCAGCAGTTCTGTAGGAGAATTTTGTAACTTTTTTTTGGGGAACTTGTTGGACACTTGACCTATCAAATATGCTATTTGCTCAGAGTCATGTTTCATGTTTCTAGCTCATTTTTCACTTTGTTCTTAGATGCAAAACATGATGTCCAAATTAGACATCTTCATAGGCTGTGCTTCCCCACACCACACCAACGTTCTCCTTCCATGTTTTTAAAAACCTGAATTTTTCACTGTACAGTTCTGAGGCTCAGAGTTATTGGGTGAAAAGGCAAAATTATCCTTTAATCTTCAACTTTTACTACCTAGGAACAGATTGATTATGTTAGAAGTCACAGATATTCCCTTCAGAAGCATCAAGGAATGCTTTGAAATAAATTTTTTTTGGCCTACTGAAACACAACTTGGCAGAAACAGAGTTCTCCCTAATGAAGTCTTGGCTTATTTATCTATATTTGTCTTGAACACGACACAGAAGAATTCTGTGAATTAACAAAATCAGTGTATGTTTCCATGTAGCTGCTCAGGCCTCTGCATGGAACAAGCCTGTAGGTGTATTCGTGCAGCAAACAAATTCCATATGTGGGCAGGCAATAGTAACAGCACCTTTTATCACATCTTATCTGCATTTGCAGCATGTCAATGGCACACAAGTGAGAATCCTAAACAAAGAGGAAGAATTTACACTGAGACTTACTCATCTACCTGACAACAAAAACAACGTCAATTTCCAGAATGCTTTACCCTTTTAGCATCCCAATTTAGATTTTGTCAATGTGAATTGCATTGGATCCCAAACGCTGAAATGCCACAGAGAGAGATGCAGTCAGACAAGGCAACCTTACAGCTCTTAATTCCTTACAAATCTTGAATGACACCCAACCACAAGCAGGAAACCACAGCAAAAATGAATCTAAAGACTCTTCCAGAGATTCATGAGAGCTTTAAACAGATAATAAAACACATCAGCACTTACCATCCACCAGCAGCAAGTCATTAGCTGCAAATGAAATACATTCACTTAACAAATAGCACTGGAATCACAAGTCATCCTGGCTTTGCATGAGGGAGACAGCATTAGCATTGACAAGACTCCCAAAATGAGCAAATTTAAAGGACAGGACAATTAAAATGTTAACCACTGCCTGCAGCCTTCTTTGCAAAAGTGTTCCCAACATTGCCACCAACTGCTGCTTCAGATGAGAGTGAAGTGCCAAGACCTTGCACTTTGTTTTAATTTGAACTGGATCTGCAGCATAGGCTGGGTATATACAATAAACTGAAGTCACAGATTAACTCAGATAGATAAACTGAACTCTCCAGACACTGCTCTGTAACAGCCAATAAAGTGAAGTGAAAGGATGACACCCTCAAATGTACACACACTGCTTTGCACTGGTCTCCCCACACCTCCTGAAACAACTCAATCTGTCCCTAATAACAATCCTTGATGTTTCAGATGTTGCAACGAGACTTAAACTTAGAAGCCTAAACTGGAACTTCAGCTGTGTCAGGAATCATTAATCCTTTTATAGAGTAACCAGGAGCCAAATCCATTTTGTGATGACAGACTGCAAATAAAGGGACTTGCAGGGCCATCAAACATGCCAAGAGCATCGCTGCAAGATGCAAGGTAGGTATATCAGGTCAGAACTAGTCAGAACTATATAATTTCCATATTTCATAGGGTTTGCCAAGTTCCAAATTAGAGGCAATCACATAAATCTCAAAACATGACAGTAAGAAGATAAAAATTCCCCTTGGTTAACAAACAAATGAAGACAAGAGTATACAAGTCTCAGATAAAACAGAAAGGAGAACAGATAAGACCTCCCCCACAAAAAGAAAGTAATTCAGGGAACACTAATTATAGGCAAGTATTCTTGTTTTCACTACAGACACAGCTTTGACATTTCCACTCTCTCACAAAAAATTATGTATTTAAAGTATGAAACCAGTAAAAGACCACTGTCAACTGCTGCATGTCCATTGACTCTCTGCCAATATGGGCTGGAATGTCTTTACTCTGTGATTATTTTCAACCTATCTCTGCACAAGGAAGAAACTCAAGGGAGAATTTAATGATTATGAAGTGTTTTAGCAACTGACTTGCATTGAACTTTTCAAATTTACAGCAAATTTGAGTGTCAGTGGATACCAAATTTACCAGCTTTCAGTTTCAGGCCAAGGCACAACCAAGCAGGAACATTTGCCCATTGGATGCCAAAAGATCTTTCTTTGGTTTTACTAACCAAAACCACCAATGGTTAAAACAAAACAAAACAAAACAAAACAACACAAAGAAACGAAAATTTTTAAAAACCCCTTTATCTCAGAAATGTTTGTCTAATAAAGCAAATTGGGTGGTATGTGAACAGGTACAAACATATGAAGCTGTAATAGATGTAAAAGCCATAAACAAATAATTTATTAATCTGCAGTTAAGATCATGGATTATGAGTTTATGTCATTTTTATCACGTTCTCTGCTGATTCCTTTTGTAGTCCAAATAAGCCTCTCTCCACCTATGGTCCCTCTGAGTGGCTCCTGTTTCACAAGATGGTAAAGCTGAATTAAGAGCTGCCTCCTGCCCTCCCCTGTGTCCACCCCAGGGGGTGCAGGACACACTGGCTCAACCTCCCAGCTTCATCCCACCCAAAACCAGAAGCTATTCTTTTTTTCTGGCTTGGGTTTAATTTGTTTTTTCCTGCTGTTTTAGTGAGTTGAATTGAGTCACTGTGCCACGAAGTGACACAGACAGAAATACCTGAGTTTCTTTCACATAAGAGTGAGAAATGAGAGATAATGTGACTAAGCAACATCTGGCAGTTTTGATAGGAACAACCAATTACTGCCTCGTCTTTTCACAAAGCCATACCCTCCTTCCTCTGTCTTTCTCTTCAGCCAATGCCTACTTACCTAAATCTCATTCATTTATGAAAAAAAGAATAATTGTAGAATTGAAATCCCTTCAGTTTCCCCAATTCTTTTTTGACAATCTTTCAATTTTTTGGTTTATTTATGTAGTGAGGACAGGAGCTGTTAATGTGTGCTCACCCTGTGCTGCTACCTGGCACAATTCTTGTAGAGGGAACAATTTATCACTTACAACCACATGGATTTAGCCAAATACTGCATATACAGAAAGCTTGGGAAAGATGGTGTTAAAAACTGGTTTAGGTATAAAGAAAGAGTAGAATTAAAATAATTTCCTGATATGAAAGAAACTGTTTTAAAAGGTATGGGATAATGGACTCCATGTGTCAGAAGATAGAAACCTTCAGCAGTAAGACCTTGAATAATTTCTTGGAGAAGTACAATTAATTTCATTATACCCTGAGAAGAAAGTGTACCCATCAGTGTATTATTGTACTCATACTTTTTCCTATGCTACATGTTTGGTGAATAAAAAGGGTTACATAGCAGCTTATTATTATTAAAATATGATTACAGTGCCTGTGTCTCCCCAAGCAGCAAAAAACTCCAAACTCATATCCTCAGAAAAATCTTTTCATTTTTATAAGCCATCTGTCAACAGGCCATTTCTTCTCTGCCTTGCCTTTGATCATACAACCCTAATTTTCTCAATGTGGCAATTAATCTCTTTTCCCCCTGATTTTTATATAAAGATATTAGAAAACCTCTGAAGCCTCCACACTGTAGACTTAGCTAATATATGCAGACTTTATTCCTATAATTATGCTTTTTTTCCCCCCTCCTTTCTCCCTTTCACATATCATCTATCATATCTTGTTTCAATAGGATCACATGATCTTTTTGTGCTCACTGAGTACCTACCCAGCGTGCTACAAGCTGTCCTGTGCCAGTTATAATCACCCACCACCCACAACTCTGCACCTCAAATTACCAACAGAAATGTCCAGGCTCTTTTTCCTTTGGCAAACTCCCCACTGATTTTATGCCTCCCGTTCATGCACTGCACTGCTAAAAAAATGAATGGTGTAGCTGTCAGGCAGAAAAGTGTGTGCCTGAAATCCTTCACTACTCCAGGAGATTGTCTTTTGCTCACATTAGGTCTTATCTCCTTTAATAAAAAAAAAAAAAAAATTAAAAAACCCAACTTTCCTAGAATGAATCTTTTGAAGAATGGGTATTGAGACAGTCTTTGAGAAAATAAAATCATCCTCCTAAGAAGCAGAACATTTAATGTGATTGGATACATCACTCCCCAAGCCTTCATTTCATGCACAAAATCCTTTTGATGCTTTATACCTTTGGTGTCACAATAAAAATATCTTCTTATTACTGAGGCACGATAAGAGAGTAAACAGCAGCTGTGTGATAGCTCTGATGTAGCAGAACAAATCCCCCTGAGGATTCTTGACCTTTCAGCCTTGGTTTTCAATGCTGCACCTAAAAATAGCTTTTCTCCGCTGACAAACATTACAGCTCCATGCTGCAGAATAGCAATGAGGAGCTTTATGCTCTAATGGCTTTGCTATAAATAGAATCTCTTCAATGCTAAAAGCTCTTCATTAAAAGGATTAGTGACTACAACACACAACAGGAGCAGCCAATACCAAACCTCAGGCTTTGCAGCACAAGCTGATTTTAAATTTACTCGACTTTAAGGTTTATGAAGTAACTGGAATTTGGTGAGTAAAACATAATGAAAAAGAACCCACTCCCCCCTTCCAGGCAACGTTTTGGAGGGCTGATTTTGATATAAAATTAATAGTTTGAGGAATCAGCTTTCTACTATGCTCATTTTCTCCAGTTCGATGCCAAACTGACTGTATAATGCAATGTCAAAATGGAGCACAAAGCTACAACAAAGCTGATGTCAGTGCCTGAGCATAACAAATGATCAGTTCTCTGCTAGAGCAGAAAAATTCCCATTCCTGCCTGGCTTCAAACAGGGACACAAATTCTCCTAGGGTTGGGCTGTGGCTGGTCTGTGCTGCAGCAGGTGCCACATTTGGGGACTGAAGCAGGAGGGCGACACAGGCAGGGATGACAAGGTGAGCAGCAGAATGGGAATCCCACTTCCCATGTCAGGGTAAATACTTAATAAAGCCAGCATCAGGGGGTTACTTTGAGATACGCTGGCAAATACCATTAGTGATGCCTCACAAATACCCAGCCATGGCAAGAAGACTGGAAACAAAATGTAATTAAAGCAGAAATAAGGCACATTTTTTAACAGTTATTCCAAGATGGCAACAGTAAAATGCTGACCAGCAAGTCTGAAACTTACAGGAAAAAGATAAACATTACTTGCCAAATGTGAGATAAATTGACCATCTACAAATATTAGAAGACAAACTTGTCAAATATTCTGTTAACAAAAATGTGTCTGAAGCATTAAGAGATTTTTAAACTTCACTGATACAAATGGTGAATGTGCAGTAAATCAAGGAAATTCAACCCTTCTGAGACTGATTGTATTTGAAGATATGCAGTAACTTTGCATATCCACTGGAAAAAAGAATCTATCCCATTCCCAGGTGCAGTTTAGTTGCTCCCATCTTAGCCTGGCCTGCAGAGCCACCTCTCTCTGAGCCACACCAGCCAATGCTCCCAATTAACCTCACAAATGGGCTACTGCATGTTCCAGGCACTGGCCAGTCCTGGGTCCATACAAGCAAGACTTCATACTCAAATAAAAGGCTATTTATTGGAGCACCTCCATGTACATGTGAATATCTTATCCCAAAACATCCACCAGATAGAAGGTGATTGGAAGATATATACTGAATATCAAGCCTTCAACCCACTGAGGTTCTTAAGGACAGGAACATCTGTCTGTGGAGCCATTCTATATTTTTAATTGACAGACTAGTGCACCATCTGATTGCCCATCAATGAATTCCACTCATGGGTCTTTGATTCTTTTTTCAAAGGTTCTGCAAATATAGTCTTGCTTCAGTACTTTTGTTTGAATTAAAGCAGATGTGGTTATGTTATTCCATTTTTTTTTTAATAAAAGTCACAGATCTGAGTATTTGAAAGCAATGGCACCTTTAACTCTATTCTGGGTTTTCCTCTTTTATATTTGTTTACTTTTAGAGAACAGAAATTTTATCAAACATAAACCAAATTTAGATTACCAAAATAACTAAGGACGGTTTTTCCCCCCTCTGACATTTAGACAAATGGGAAATTTTGATTGCCTGCAAAAATTGCTAATAGGCAGAACTGCATCCTTTTTTTCATTTTAAATTAGAGGATTTGCTACTAACATGCCATATGCTGTGTGATATGTTTAACAGAATGTTACACTTCTAATTGCATACCAATCAAGGCCTCATATTTTTCAACAATTAGCAGAGTAAAGTATAAATTTCCTCGTGCCGTTGGTGCTCTCAGGGATCCAACAGTGCCTACAATATTTTAATCCACACTCCTTCCAAATCACAAACATGATTTCTCTTCAGTGAGAGACCTCCAGATACAGGAGACTGAAAAGGAGAGAATGGGGGCAGAGGAGAAAGAAAAACATATTTCTACAGACAGCACCATCCTCCTGACTTCCCAGGATTTCGCACAAAAAGTCTAAGCTATTCAACCCCAAAAATGGGAAGGGTATCTGAGCTGGGGTTTTATGTGAATCTCTTCATAATGTCTTGACTGGATGATGTTATATATATATATATACACACACACACATATATATATATATATATATATATATACACACACACACACATATATATATATATATATATATATATATATATATATATATATATATATACACACACACATAAAAGAAGAAAGAAGTCTGCAGCTATTTTTGTCATTTAAGGACCTTACAGAATGAATTTTTCTGTACATTCAAAAATCACCCATTTCCAGGGCTGAAGAAAAGAGATGTTCTCTAGTCTTGGCAATTACACCTAGTTTGAATGGAGTATGGGAATGGGAAAATCAGGAAACAGCTCTCCAGGTAGATCTTGGTAAATTTCATTTTTAGGCAGCAGAAGGTATCCAATCGTGATTTTCACCATACAGTTTTCAAAATTTTCAAAAAATTTGATGCTGATTATAGCTCATTTTTTTATTTGTATCTATTAACTCGCTTGCTGATATTCAAATTTCACTAACAATGAGTTTTCCCATAATATAATTTATTATTTGTAATGGAGCATGAGCGAGCCACCTAATGAATAGCAAGATGACCTGGATTCATTTTAATCTCTGTTTCAAAACAGAAAGAATCCCCAATGCCTTTTCTCTTAGACATTATCACAGATAAGAGAAATTTTACAGAGTAAAATACTTTACTATGTAAAATATTTACTTTTGTTTATTCCTGTGTCTGCAAACTTTAATAAATTCAGTTTGTCATCAGAATATGAAGTAATAAAATTAAAGACTTGATAATCACAGCTTATAAAGGTGGTTGCAATGTGCTATTAATTGGCACATACCATGTACTCCAATTTAATTTCTAGTGAAATGCTCAGGGCCAGTGGAAACTTTAGCACTCGAAACATTTGAGGCTGCACATGAATCTCCTGTTTCATCAGTGTTATCTCAGAAAACCTCTTCACACAGCCTCTTCTCTAGATTTTTCACCTGTCTGGAAAGGCACAGGAGTCATCACAATATTATTTCAGTTTAAAGCTTCTTCTCAAAGATGGTTCAAAACCTCAATTACTGCAAGTTTATGTACAAATAGCACCATCCAATAGTATTACTTAATGGTATACTGGGAGTAAAATGAATGGTCTTAGCATGAACTTCTGGGAATAAAGACAATAACTGAACAGTTGAGGGTCACATTTGGAACCTGTGCCACTGAGAAATGTCCCCAGTCCATACAGAAAACAGTGAGGTTCTAATCAGAGGAGTAAACTATAATGTGAGATAACTGATGACACAGCCAGCCTGCTTCAAAAGCCCAAAGGAGCAATGTTTAAGAACCTACAGGACACTAAATCTGAATAAAATGTAGTTCCTGGGCTAAATGGCATCTCTGGTTTTCTGCAATTTTTTGGTCCCTTCACTTTTAAATTTAGACATGTAACAATTTTCTGCTGAGTTCATACCATCAAAATGTCCAACTGAACTTAAGGTTTGCTGATTATTATTGCACTTTGGCGAACAAACAGCTCCACAGTCTGAAACTCCAGCTGAATGACAGAAGTAAAGGCCACGTGTGGTATTTTACATAAATTCGGTAAAATGACTGGATTATTACCAAGTTGCCAGCACAAGAGGAATACAAAAGACATTTTAAAGGAGAGTGAGAAGGATTAAGAATGATGCCATACCATATATCAGAGTTGCTGGTGATTTCACTCAATACATAGCCTAAGAAATGATTTATTACAATAACAGAAGGGTTTGTGAAGGTTAATTCTGCATGATGAACAAGTGGCTGGATTTGTTTTATTCTCTCAAAATAGCAGAAGAATTTCATTGTCTGCCACTGTGCCTTTTGAAGAACAGCTTCCAGATTATCAGCGCCAACCTCTATTACGAGCTGCCTCCCCTATCAGATGTGTATCACTTCATGTCACACTCCTGCTCCCTTCTGCTCATTTTTACTTGTCTGATTCATGCACAGCATTCTCAGAGGTAAAAAACCGGGTACTGTGACAGCCACAAAGCCAAAACAATTCCTCACAAGCAAACAATCCTGTATTGCCTCTTTGTCATTCCTTGTCTTGTGTCATTCCAGATTTTTTCTTACCTTTGTGTAGCATCTATTTGTTCTGCAGGGATTTCTGAGTACTACTGACTCCAAACAACTGCACTACAACCTTCCCAAAAATGCAGTTATTGTGTAAGGAAAACTAACATAAACTTGAAATTCACTTGCACATCTGGGATTGCTAACACAACTGTTGAATTTCCAGCCTGTAAGGCTGACACTGCTTCATTACACTATTGGTCATGGTGCTGAGTACTTGAAACTTGAAATTTATTCAAAATTAACTTCTAATGATTTTGGTGTTTTAATTATTCTGTATTTAATCAAAGTGACTACATTATTATCCACCTTTAACATTCAAGGCAAGATCCTACTAGAGATACACTAGAGAGACACAGCAGCAACTTGTCAAACACTGTGTTGTAGCCAGGCACCAACAACTGTCACATTGGTCTTAATTCATAAACTTTGGTAGGAGCCAGAAGGTTTAACAAGCTGGATTTACTCCATCATGGCCAGTTTCAAACTTCTGCTTGTGAGACAGGCAGCGCTGCTTTCAACAGCTTACCTCATGTTCTGTGAAATGCTAAAATATTCACTATAGCTTCGTAGTTAGAGAAGGACAACAGAGAGCCTTGGAAATGATAGCACAGATTCACTTTAAGGTGGATCATTAAGGATCCATGTCAGGAATAATGCTACCGAAGATCTAAGCTTGTCAAGCAGATCTAAGAAGACAAAAAACACACTTTACACCAGACACAGACAAAGGCTACTAAGATAATTGTGGGGTGAGAAATAAAAAAAAAAACAACCAAAAACCAAACCCTCTGTTATCAAAGAGACTGGGAGAGTTAGTCCTGACTGCTGTCTCAGGATGCACAAAAGAAAGAGCAAGAGTGATAAAAGGCAAACATAAGAGACTGAGAAAAGCTATTTCAACTAAAGAACAATATTGACATGAGAACAAAAGAGCTGGAAATGAGTCACAAATAAATTTAATCTCGAAATTCCTATTTGCAGTAAGGATCTCAGACAGAGCTCAATAAGTTTACAAAAGGCTGTCCAAACAAAATCATATTGAGACACCTTCTGCAGTCTACTGAATTAAATAACATGAAGATGTATATTTCATGTTATGAGATTAATTTAAAGCAATATGCAGACAAAGCACAATCTATTAAGTACCCATGAGCAGAAATCATCTCCTTCAAACACAGCCGAAATGTTTGACAAAAACAGTTCATAATTAGTGAATGGTGAGCGCATTGCTGATTAATACCTTCATCAGGAACAGATGTTCAGAAACTCGCTCGTTGATCCAGCAAAAATACATACAAAATTATAGTTGCTAGGAAAACAGAAGAGGTCATTTTCACTCTAACAGGCAAAAGTTCAGGTTGTTCACTCCAACTGACAGCTGCTCACTGACCTTATTTCCATCCCAGCTTCAGATCTGAGATTACACTTCTCACTGGCTTTTATTTTCTGTGCTTCACAACTGCTTTTTGGCTATTTGGTTAGCGAGGTAAACCAGGCTGTTTTCTTCCTGGAAGCGAAGCATGCATGGGAAAAGAGAGGTGATGCACTTGTTGGGAGTTAAGCACCACGAAGGAGCTCAGTGGGCTGACCAGTGTGGCCACCCAACGCTGTGGGGTCAGCTCCTCTTTTGGGGGATTTATGCCTGGGCCTCAGTTACTGGGCACAATGAAGGAGCTATAAATATGTCTCATTTCAGAGAAAGGTTTCAAGTGGCCCAATGCAGAGGTGCAAAGCTCTGTTTTACCCAGCCTGAGCTCTGAGCAAGGCCAAGCCCCAGCCAAGAAGCCCTGCCAGGTCTGGGCTGCTGATTACACCCAGCAGGTGAAATCTCCAGCTGAAATCTGCAGCTTGTGAGCAGCCTCAAAGCAGCTGAGGCTTCATGTCCCGCTAAAACAAATTTACCAAACGCTCCCGCAGCTGGGAGCACTGATGGAAGGCTTCCCACCAGAACCATCCGAGGCTGGTGGCACCTGATTCTGCTCTCAGATTTCTGATTTATGGTCTCCAATGCTTTTAATACCTGGGTTTTTCCTTTGACTTGAACAACTCAACCCCATCTTTCACTCAGAAAACTGACAGCTGACTCTTTATCAAAGCACAGAAATGTAATTATCCTCTGACACTTCTTTTAATTATTGAGGATTGCTCCTGCTGCCTTTTTTTCTTTCCTGAAGTTTTCACATGAGGCAACCAATTACATCGCCACGTAATTCCAAATACTGTCGAGATATTTTACCCTTTCCATATCCTACTAACATTTTTAATTGACTCTTCCTTATTTCATCTCACATGTCTGGCCTTGATATAGAAATTCTGTAACAGTTCTGCATGTGTCTGGTATTATTGAGCCACAACTTCATAGGACACTATGCAAAATGCAATGAATAATAAAAAACCAACTCAAGTATCATTTGACAAAAGTTCTTTTGTACAAAGCCATCCTACAGAATGCATTTGCTCAGCTTCCCTTTTATATTCTAAGATGGAAAAAATGTCTCTTCTTCTCTTGTAACTTTTTCTAATGTGCCCACAGGTAATGAGAAATGTTACTAAAGTGACCCAAAATTTATGCTTAGTAAGGAAACAGACATTATATAAAAAGTCCAAGTTCCCTATTGAGTATACATTATGAAAAAATACACAAAATTACAGCTCAGAAAAGATTTTCTGTTTCACTGGCTTCTTTTGTAAAATCAAATAATTATTCAAATCAAACAAATGAAATTAAGTTTTATTATTTTAATTAAATTTATTAAGTTTCTTTATCCACAGGTCAGAGACAGAAAATAAAAACCAAAAGCAATATTTAGTTTTGATATTGTTTTACTACAGGGACGACAGGGAGATGCCATAGGCTAAGAAAAATCACAAAATGGAGGGGAAAAAATCTCATATGCTAAAAAATAGACAGCTAGATGTCAAACTTGAGAGAGACTGAAAAGGAGAAAATGAGAGGACATGAAAGAGAGCACTTCAGTCAAAGCATATGTTTCTTCATACAAATCTGTCTGCTCTGATCTCTGTTTGTGCTGCTGAGGTTTTGACAGTTGGAAGCCATTAATTTCAGAATTACAAGGCTTATTGAGCTGGATTTATGGCCTTTGCAGTTGGTAATTCACTTCTGCTTCCTTGATGAAGTAAAGGACTACTTCAGAATGAACAATGAAAATGAAACCGACTTCCCTATCCTCAAAACATCTGGAGAACTTCTGCTGATGGAAGGTCACGCTGGCCTTAACCAACGAGTCAAAATACATTAGGTGTGGGAAGAACTTGTGGAAATACTTGGAAAATTTTGCTTTTAGTAGAACAAAATAAAAGGGAAATGTTCAATTTATCTTGATTAAGTACAAACTTCAAACAACAATAGAGTACATGAGCACTTCTATTGAGAAGATGTCACGGTCCAGTCAAATGACAAATTTTCTTGGGGGCCTGATCCCAAGCACAGCATGGCCAGTGAGGCAGCTGCTTTCATTTACAGCATTCCTGGCTTTCAGTCCCAATATTGTGCATTTTTTTTTTTAAGTGAAATAAAACAAAAGCTGAGAAGTGTCAGCACCCAGAGAAGGAAAGCTCAGTGTCAGCCTCTGGACTCAGGCCTCCCCTCCTGTTTGTTGCCCCAAATCAATCTCATGTAAATCCCGACCTACCCAGGCTGTTCAGAGTAGTCCTCCACTACAATTAGCATATTTTCCATTTCTCATTCTCTACACACTTAACTGTACTATTCGTTTAATTGTTGGGCAATTAAAATCTTGCCTGATCAAAGCATTTTTCTTGCTTGTCTTGTTAATGCATACATCTTCTGATCTAATTTCCATTTTTTAAGTTGTCCACAAGCTGAAACATTTTTTTCTAGATTTTTATTCAAATGGTATCTTCTATGATCATTAAAGTAATAGAAATCTATTTCCCTGCAGATTCACTGATATTTTTTCACCAACTACCTTACAAGACAGCTTTTTTGTCTTTTCAATCTTCTTCCTTACAATTATCTTCACACAGTTCTTTTTCAACACGTAACCCATTGTCATAATTATTACAGTAGATTTTCATTTTTTAATTTGGATGTTCATTTAATCTATTATTCAATTTACTTCTAACAATACCTAGAAAATGAAGTACCTTGCATAACTGCATGACAATTTATCATCATTATGGTGTTTCTCAATCACCTATTATGGCTTAACTGAAATGTCATAAGGGATACTCCTATAAAGAAGTAAATAAGGCATGGGCTGCTCTTTTTTTCTTTCCTTTAAAAATATAATGGTTTTCTAAATTAAATATTGAACATAGTCACTCAACACAAAAAAAAATGTATTAGGCACATTAGGCCTGATCCAGCTTGAATGAGTTAGTTTTTCTTCTTCCACAATGTCCTGTTTCTTTTTCTGGTTTTTGTATCTGATTAAACACCATTTTCTGGTACTTTCCTCTCCACCAGTATCTCTACTGGAACGTTATTCTAAAACCCTTAACGTTGTGCTGAAAACCATCTATGCTCCCATGCCAAAAGTTGCCCTACTTCAGCAGTTTTTCTGCTCTCCTGGTCTTCTGATGGATTCCTGGAGAATAGTCAACTTTTGATTTTGCTAATTAAAAAAAAAAACTGCATCTCAGAGATACTGCAACTCAAAGCAAGCAGACTGTAGATCTTCCAAATAGCGATCACAGAACTCACTCGCCAGATTTGCTGAACTTTGGAGAATTGATCAAATTTTATTCAGTGTAATATCTTTAGAGTATAAAGCTGCTAATAGTCTTCATTCCTAGATCACCTCTGAAACTTTACATTTTCTTGATCTGGTTTGATTTGAGCTCTTCTGGTAAGAAGTTTCATTAGAGGTTCAGACAAATGTCACATCCACCTTTCCTCACAGCTGAATTACTCTGGTAGCTCAGAGTAACACCTAATTAAATAATTTTCAACCACTTCAGACAGCTGAACTTGTAGCAGATTTCTGTGTTACTTGTCTCAAAACAGACACACACCTTTTTTGACTACATTTCACCCATTTCATTTATGGCATTTGGTTTTTGAGATTACTGACTTATCGTAGAAATACAGAGGGAGACTTTTGGCCAAGACCTGCAGTGACAGGATGAGAGGAAAGGATTTTAAACTGAAGATGGCAGGTTTAGATTGGACTTAAGGAAACAATTCTTTACAATGAGGGTGGTGAGACAGTGGAACAGGTTGCCTAGAATATCTGTGGATGACCCTAGACCAGTTCCCCATTGGCATTTAGTACCCCATTTTCCCTCCCAGTCTTCTCATTGCTTTGCAAGAAGTGGTGGACCTGAAGATCCAGCTGCCAGTTCCTTCAGAACTCTGATATGAAGTAACCACTGGCACTCACACAGCCTCTCTCAGCCCATTCCATAAGAGGTTTTGCTGATTTATTTTCACTTCAGGGTGCTCTCTTTATTCTT
The DNA here is from genome assembly GCF_015832195.1 of Motacilla alba alba. Taxonomy (NCBI): domain Eukaryota; kingdom Metazoa; phylum Chordata; class Aves; order Passeriformes; family Motacillidae; genus Motacilla; species Motacilla alba. The sequence goes on from NC_052017.1 coordinate 147,306,780, forward strand.
AGCATCTTTCCTTTGAAATCACTACTGATCTGGTTATATCGGAAACCTTTTCTGTGTGAGTTTTTCTTTTCAGTTTTGAGTAACCAAGGCTTGGGTAGGAATCAGAAACAACAGCTGCTTCAAAACACATCACACAACAGTGTGTTTTGACATGAGAGACCATTATTCCTGTGCCAGATGCCCCAGTTTCATCAAGTCAGTCCATTTTTTCTGAGTACTACCCCAGTCCCTCAACACTTCCCAGGAACTAAAGCATGTTGCTTGCTTGACATTGCCAAAATATCCTCCAAAACAGCCTGCACACAAGCTGCTAAAATATGGAAGTGTTCCCACCTCTCTTGGATCTTAAAAATAAAAATGAAAAACCTGAAGATTTTTCTAAATGGATGAGAAAGGTCAGTTACCTTGCAAAATCCATTTATCACCAGATTGTTTTGCAGTTTTGGTTGTCCTGTGAATCAGACTGTGATTTTCTACCTTACAGACAGCTTACTCTTGAGATTTCCTGGCTAATGCTCTTGGGTGCATCTTTCCAATTATGACACTGGCCAGACTACTGTAATGCTAAAATAGAAATAATTGTAGAATATTTTAGTTTGGTGAACAAACATAGTAACATCCACCATTTTTCTCAAGGGCAGGCCCTTATATATCCTGCTGATTTGTTTGCATTTCCCAGCCTGTACCTATATAATATAAATTATCCTGTCTAGGGCCTAGGAGGGTTTTTTTATTAAAAGAGAAAGTAGAACTATTTCCTTACAGTTCCCTATTAAGTTCAGTCTTTGAAAACAGCTTTGGAATTTCAAATATGGGGGAGCAGCAACATTGTAGGACTGCCCTGGCTAAAATCAAACTCTGAATAATGGTCTTGTGTGCAGAGATCTAGCTCATTTTAACTAAGCCCATGGGACAAGATTGTCCAGGGGACATCCAAAACACAGCTTAGAGGTGCATCATTTATTCACTGGTAGACACTACAAAATATTTTCCTGTGTATTTGGGATGCAGTGATCTCACACTGCTGAAATCCCTTAATCACATGAATTATGGAAAGCAAGATTTAATTATTGTCTAAGGTGAGTCTGGAAACTACAAAATAAAATCAGTGTGCAGCTTCAGTAATTAATGTTAATATCCCCAAAACATAAAGCTGTGAATACTGATTATGATTTGGTGCTCTCTAAAACATACAGTTAATTATTAAGATAATTTATTTTTAAAGTATGCTTCTGTAAGATGCTTCGTAAAACTTAACCAGGCTGAACTTCCAAACAAGCTGTCATGAACCATATGTTCATAAAACATTTCAAAAGACTTTAAAATCAACATCTTCTATTGATTCCAGCTACCTCTAAGGAACAATTTAACACCACCTTCACTTCTGAGTTTTTTTGTTTCCTCTAAGTACAATATCCTTACATGCTGCAGGTAGGCACAGAATTTATTGCGGGCCCACAACAAGGAGTGCAGCATTTCCTACCAATAAGTAAATAATCAAGACTTTGTCTACTGCCCATCCCTTTTCTTATTTATGACCTGAGCAGCATCCAACAGCAGTGATTTCAGTTCTCCTGTAATCACATACTAGGAAATAAAATGCACTGTATTGTGCACAGGCATCCAAGTACACTTAAACGTAAAAACTATACTGAAATTCACTTTTTTTTTTTTTTTTTTGTATGAAGAAGGGAAGACTAAGTTAAATAAGTGAATGAAATAAAAGAGTGAATGGAAGCAAAATCTATTTCTGGACTTTTTCCATGGCGAAGCTTGACAAATGCATGTTTCTTGGAATATTACTGTTAGTAATATTAGAGTTCATGTATGATCATTGATTTTCAGTTATTCAGTTAGCTGCTATGGAGAAAGAAAAGCATTTGTTTGATATATTAAAACCTCTAGCACTTTTCACTGTCTACAGTTCTAAATTCCTAAACCAATTTTCTCCAATAAATCTTTCCTCTTATACACATGAGGGTTATCAGGAAAACATTTCTATACCTGGTGCTTGCAGGCAGTGAAGGAAGTTAAGTTTATTTCCCTTTATGTAGGAGAACTCAAAATAAGTTGCTGTCGTAAAAATTATTTACAGCATTCAAAGTGTCAGGAGCCTCTTGTTTCAGAGGAATTTCTCACTGGATGCAGGAATATCCCAAGCCCAGCCTGCTCCAGGGTCAATCAGGAGCCGATTTCACTCAGTTCAAGTTCAAACTCTACTTTAAGTTCAATAAAACCTGGTGCACACATTTGTACCTAGGATAATTTTGCTATGGAAATCAGCAGAGCACCATCAAAACTGAGAAGCGTTCGGTCCAGGGATTTTGCTTGCTTGCAAAGTCAGTGGCATAAATCAAATAAAGATTGAAAAAGTCCTGCACAGGCAGCAGCTACAGATGACTCCATCGGATCATTTCCAACCATGGCACATGCCTTTGAGGAGGTTTGGTTCTCCTCGTTACACTCTGCAGGCTCTGTTTCCTTGATTTGATGGTATTAATGTATTCACCTCAAAACCACATCTATGCCTACATTTGGTTTGGTGCCCAGCTGTAAAAAGAAAATATGTCATAAATTTTAGAGAACATTGAACCTGCTGGTGTTGAGCAAGATGATGCTTTTCAATTACATGTGATTTACTCACCTGCCTCACAGACAACTTCATTTTACAGAGATGTCCTAAATCTTAAAATCAATTCTAACTACGCATTAAGAACTCTCACTCCAGCCTTTGAAGTATTTTTTTTTTTATTATTCCTCTTGTCTTAAATACTTTTCCCTTCCCCAGTCATTAAATTATATGAAATCAAAACAAACTATGCACTACAGATCACTTTTTCCCCCCCTCTGTGACAAATTTCAAAGGTAACTTCTTACCCTCAGACCAAAATTTCAATGTCACCAACTTTTGATTCTACTCTTTGCCTTCTATTTAATGAAAAAGGATAGGATTGTCAAATTTACATGAAAAATTATTTCAATATGCTTTCATAATTCTAGAGATGTAATATTAACTCTTATATGAATTAAATATGCCAATTTTAAAAGGAGTGTTGGAGCACAGCTTCTACAAATTTGAGTAAGAGCCAGTCATTTTTTTAATCAAAACCATGTTAAATATTCATTCATGTTTCACTGTGAGCACTTATAATAAAGTAAACTCTTCCATGTGACCAGCAGTGTAGCAAACTCCTTGAATAATCATAGAATCAATTTTATTGCATAAAACTAAGCCAAATTTTTTGCCAATTTATGCAAAGGCTATGTCACAATGATGGCCAGTAGTAATGAGTTCATATTAAAACGCAGTTATTGTTAACATACAGAAAAACAAAACTCAAAGCAAAGCCAGGTTGTAAATACAAGCAGTGTAATGATTAAAAAAAAAATCAGCTGATACTACAATACTAGAGTATCTTAAACTCTTCATATGTTTCCACGCCTTTAAGAATTGAATAGGAAATATATTCTGGCCCTGAAAGAGAATTTAAGTCCAAAAGACAGTGTGTCAAATTGTCTAAGTGCATGTACAAGGCACACACACACCCTGGCTGTCCAAACATTTCAACAGCTCCTTATGACTCCCACCTACCAAACAATAATAACAATCTCTTAATTTCTCCTGCATCACACACATTATTGAAGAAAAAGTCATCCTGTATTGCCATGGTACAGAGTCTGGAGGGACTGCAGGAGCTGCAGGTAGGGTTACCTGCCTACAGCACCACCAAAGATTTAACTGCTGACTATTCTTAATTATGGTGAACTAAAAGAAGCTAAAATGTCTCCATCGTCTTTAAGTTTTAATTTTTGCTCTTGTTTTCAAGTAAAATCAGGCATTTAACCAAGATGTCCTTTTCAATAATCTCATCAGTAAACTACAGCTTCCACATGGACATACTTTGTGTGTTATACAAAATAGATAATATTCATTAGCAATTACGAACTGGGGAAAACTAAACTAAGAAAGTTAGGTAGACTTCTGCAAAACTGAACTTTCTACTAGCAAATATGATATGTAAGTAGTGGCAAACCAAGCACTCAATATCCCATAGGATCTCCCGTTCCCTGCTTTGCTCAGTGTAGAAAATTAAAATGTTCAACACCATCAGTCAACAGACTGTGCTTCAAAAGATTTTGCAGCTATGAAGCAAAAGAATATCACAGAGTTTTGGCTGAAAACTCAAGTAACTGAGACTCTATAAGTGAATTAATCAGCAGCATGAGAAATAACCAATTCCACAGGAGATTTTGTTGTAAATCAGTGTTATGTTCATGTTTTTCAACCAGTGCATCAAAGATCACTATTCAGGCAGGAGTGCCAGGCCCAATTCTATGATTCAAAAAGCCTCTTTTCCTAAGAAAACAGTAGAATTTGGCATAAAGAGAACTGAAAGGAGCAAACCAAGGGTACAGGAAAAGAAGAAAAACATGTTTTTCATCCTTTAGGTGATGTCTTTTGCAGAAGTGCCGAAGGAAGGATTTCCACCACAGAGCCCAGGTTACAAACCTATTGATGGTCAAAGCCACTCTGCAGAGCCAAGAAGTGACCACTGAGCTCAGAACACACACGTGACACAAACCACTGGTTTTACTGGTGAGGCCCAGGGCAATCATGGCCAAATCCCATCAATCATACCAAAAAATGCTGCCAAATCTTTGAATCCTCTGAAGAACTGAGGCCAGGTAAGCTTGGTTTCAGAGGTTGCTGATTATGGCTAAAATTGGACATACTAACAAACTACTTTAAACCATTTTTAATCTTCTCATCTATAAACAAAGTGCTCACAGGTTTTTATAGATGAGTTGAGGGTGGTAAACACGCTTGAAAAAGACCAAACAATTCAAAGAGTACACAAATAATGGAGTTTGGGGTCATTTCAATTTTAAAAATTAACACAGGCAATAGTGATGGATCATTGTTCCTTAAAGTTGCTCCTCATTAGGTCATTAAAGTATTAAAATATGGAGCATAGAGTTAAATTTGCTTGAAAAGCAAAAGCTTTGGCAACAATTACCTCTTGACCTGGGGACTTTATCTGAAACTTGCAACTCACACGGAAGTGTTGGGGATGAAACATCCCATGTTCCAAAGCCTCTGAACAAGCATTGTTGAGAACCTCAGACAGAAGTCACAATGTTATGACTCTTCAAAATTAAATTAATTCAGTTTTTCATTGTGGGAACATCATTCTAAATGGAAAATTAAGGCAAGTAATTCTTCCCTGCTACCCAGAGTAAAAACATTTTCTGCTCCTCAAAAGTTAGTAATGCAATTGTCTGGACCATAATAAGAAATATATCACAAGGACATTACCATTCATATGAAAAAAAAATCAGAGAAATTACTCTAAAAACACACACTGTAAGAAAAAGGGGAAATTTAAGTAGCAGCCACATCTCATACAAGACAACTAGAACTGAAAATTACAGGAAAAAGTGCACAGTCAGGTTTCATATTTACTATCAACAAACAGTGGTACTTAAAATAAAACAGATATCAATTCCACATTTATCTTCAGCTAAGTAAAACAGCTAAAGGAAAATAAAATTCCTATCAAATTCTCCGCTATCAGGGATTGTCAGTAAATGAAAACATTATCATTCTCATGCTGCTGAAAATTACAAGCCAGTAGATTCTCTTTAAAAGATCATCAATCCATTTTGACACCACTCACCCCACTGGAGAGGAGCCAACTGCAGATGCTCCAGGACCAGCTGATTAAGAACCCCTTCCACACTTGCTTCCCCTTCACGCTTCAAGGAAGGGTAAATTGGAATTAAGGAAAATTTTGTTTCAGAGAGGAAAAGGGTATGTGATATGCACAACTTTTATTACTGCAAATCAAAACTGCAATCTACAGATTCATTAATATGGTTTATTAACCTATAAATTGACTGACAGTAAAAGTACAGCAGTTGATATCTTCTGAAAATAAAAAATTAATTCCACTGAGGATGGTTAAAGCAAAGGTAAAATATACTTGAACCATAATAAAACACGAGGGTAAAAAAGTCTGGGAGCTGCAAAAATGCAAAACCTTTAAGTATGTGGTGCAGGATGAGAATTCAGAACGATAAATCAGGAACAATCTGAAAACAAAGAGGTTAAAATTTGATAGGGCAATAGAAAACAGAACAAAATTTAACAGGGCAACAGAAATCAGAACAAATGTCTGCTAGGACAGCCCTGACTGCAGACTTGGTGCCAGTTCCATAGGATGTTGCACAGTGACAATGTCATTACTGAGGGCAAACATCAGACCAGAACCACAGGCACAGAACCTGCAAGCTCCCCTCTCTACTCTGCATGAGCTCAGAAACAGGCCCAGATTGAAAAGAGAACAAATTAGGAAATTGTTCTTACTCCAAGGACAGCAGAGCATTGAAATAAACTGTTGAGAACAGAAGAATCTCTTTTGAAAGGGCTTCAAAACAGGTTACACAAGAGCTCAAATAAAAGTATAGACAATATCCAATGTCATGCAAAGCCAGTATTATCCACTTAAACAAATTATTATTAATTTTGTGTGATGAGTCAATCAAGATAACATTTCTTTGTAACAGGAAGAGCACTGGATTTCTGTTTTCTAATTCCCTGGCTGCAGAATGGCACTGGATTCACAGGGCTTGGAAGCAGATGCAGATGTCAGCACCATCTTGTGTCCAGGCATGTGTCCCACCATAATTAAGGAATAAGCTCCTAGTGAGATTCATCAAGATTTCAACCAACTACTCCAAAAGTACCTGAACCCTGGTCCTCAAAAATACATCAAAAAATAAAAGAATATCTGAGCTGTTATCAACAGCTTCTAAATGTGATCAGTCCCTTTTCTGTAAACTCTGGAGATGGACACACAGCATCTGACTGCTGCAGTTTAGGTTCACCTGTGTCAGTTAAAAGAAAATTAACAAACACTGCAGATCACTAATTTCTACCACAGGACATAATCTTGCAGTCTCCAGGAGATTTTTAGAAAAGTCTTGAAAGCTCAGAACAAAAGAAAATCTAACAGTGATTGAGACTCAAGAGCTCAGAGATGATAGAAGAGGAAAATCAATACCAAGTACAGGATTCTTGCCATTATTTTTAAAAATATTCTCATTATGCCCTGAAAAATGTCATAAATACCACCTTCTTTTTTTTCTCCTAAAGAGACCACAAATAAAGAATTCACAAACCCCAAAGAGTCTGAAAGCTGTAAACATCATTAAAGAAAAGCATCTATTTGGAAAACTGAAGGCAGCAGAATATCACCTTAGAATAGTGCTGCTGCTGAAAAATGAGACTCAGAACACCAGCACAACTCAATAATTTCCATAAAACACACTAGAGGGTAGAGAATAATTTGAATTACTTCACAGATACAGCAGATAAATAATTATGTTATCACATCTTTAATCTAAGGACTGTAAGTGAGAGAAAACACTAATAAAAAGGCAGTATTTAAAAGATGCTTTAAAACAGAGTGGCTGCCATTAACTGTAACATTAAACTAACTTTAATGTAATTTACTTACAACAGACTCACAGTGGTGCCTGGAATATCACAAATTTTCACTGTTTAGAGCTTCATGGAAAGCTTAATGCCTCAAATAACACTATAAAATTACTATAAAACAGGTGATTCTCCCTTCTTTATCACTGGTAAATCCCACCAAAGCAGACCCATGTATTCAGAGGTAGAATATTCCTCCTGGAACATAAAACCACAGGAGGCAGTGAGGCACATCTGGGGTGCTGTGTCCATTCAGGGCACCTCAGGACAGGAGAGATGTGGAGCTCCTGGAGCAGGGCCAGTGCAGGACAACAAAATGAAAGGACTGGAGCATTTCTCTTGCAGGGAAAGGCTGAGGGAGCTGGGGATGTTCACCCTTAAAAAGAGAAAACTGAGGGGGGACCGCATCCCTGTCTGTCACTGTCTGCAGGGAGGGCTCAGAGCAGGGACCAGGCTCTGCTTGGCGTGCCCAGCAAAGGGACAAGAGGAACGGGCAGGATCTGATGCCCACGAAGTTCCTGGACATCAGGAATAATTTCTCTCCTGTGCACTGAACAGACTGTCCAGAGAGGCTGTGGGGTCTCCTCTCAGTGGAGATATTCCAGCACTGTCTGGACACAATCCTGTGCCTGTGGTCTGGGATGGCCCTGCTGGAGCAGGGAGGTGGCACAAGGTGACCCCACTGAGGTCCTTTCCAGCCTGAACCATTCTCCGATGCTTTTGGTGGTTTTCTGGTCACACATTTCAGAAAAAAAGTTAGAAATCAAACTGAATGGCTCTTTGCAAAAGCTAAAAAAATGTTTAAAAAACCCCAAAAACAAACCACAAACAAACAAGAAAAAAAAAAGGGGGGGGGGGGGGGGGGGGGAACAAAAACAAAACAACCGAAAAAAACCCCACAAAACCAACAAGCAACAAAAAGAAAAAAGAAACCCACCAGAAATACTCACAAACTGATAAACAGAGAAAACAATTATGTACTAACCCAAAAGCAGTTTAAGCTTTCACAGCCCAAATTTTCAGATAAATAAATTTCCTTATTCCATCACAAGCACTGAGCTCATTTTCAGCACACTGCTTATTGTCATCTAGTGGCAAAATGAATTCTATAGACAAGAAATAGCTCAGTGAGAGTTCTTGTAGATTAATCCAGAGGTTCAGGGTCTTATTTGCTCATTTGTCAAACAAACTGATGTATTAGTTTATCTTAGATACATGGCCATGGATTGTAGAACTGATGAAGAATTTCAACTTTCACAATTCTCTGTGAAAGAAAAATGTAGTATTTAAATCGTTAGGCCATGAACAGATTATTTGACTCATGAAATAAATTGAATTTGTCTAATGAGAGGATTGAATGAAGTAAGGAGTCTGGGGGCAAGGGAGGGAAAGGTGAGGCTGAGATGCAACCACAGAAGTGGACTTGTTAAAACAGAAAGGAATAAACACCTAAAGGAATTATGTGTTCACATGGACCTACAGAGGGATCTGGAACATGGAATTCCATCTCACTGATATCTGTCTCCTGACTATACTATCAGGCAATTACAATAAATTGTTCATTATAGGACAGATACAAAACCGAAAATTGCAACAAACTCATTACCTTGGAGATAAAAAGCGACCAAAATATGCAATAAGAAAATATAAAAGGAACAAGAGAGAAAAGCTTAACTCCAGAGTTTGCCTAAGACAAAGCCTTTAGAAGTCAATGAAAGCAAAGGAGTTGAAAGGGGTTGCCAAATTACCCTTTTATTCTTAGCTCAAAGTCAAAGCTGATAAAAGACACAAGTGTAAGATCCAGGATTTAAAATTCATTGAAAAAGACTGCCCAGATAAACACAAGTACAGACTGCCAAGGTTAAGTCTGACCTTGCAGAATTTATCTACTTAACCAAATCTCCACACATTTTGCTGAGGTCTCACTGCCATCACAAACCTGCTCTTCTGTTGGAGCCACATTGCTGACCTAGGCCTCATTTTCTAAAGTTAAATCTTTGTTATTAACAACACAGGCATTTGCCAGGATTCAAAAAGTTGACTTCCAGCTTCCAGCACAACAGTTCATATTTAACAGCTCAAGATATTTTCATCTGCACAATCAAATCAGCCCCAGTGGGGGCCTCAGAGCTAACAAACACACAACCACCAGATGCTGTTTAAAAAAAAAATAAAACAAAACAAACCTAAAAACCTAATTTTTCACAGTTGACACCCTTATTTCACGTTTCTGTAGCAACAGATTGAATATGATATAAACTGTTTCATACCAAAAACCTAAATGACAGTCAAATGAACCAGTTATTTCCCCAAGGAAAACTTTGGTCTTTTACACTCTCTGGATTGCCTCATGTGGAGCTGGGTACTCACAATTAGAACACAGTCTGTTACCTAAAGCCTACTGCTTAAAAAGACAATTGGTTTTAAAAAATGGCTTCTATCTGGAAGTTACTCATGTTTTTTCTCCCTACAGCACTCCACATCTTGCATCCTAAAATAAATTATTTTCAACACATATGTCCTTTGCAAATAAATGCAGGTGGGAGAATGCACATAATCATAAAAACCAGCAAATGCTCATAAATAAGAATCATACTAATTAAAAATAAATCTGCATGAATTGCACATTTTACTTACAGCAGTTGCCTCATTCATATTTTAAGGTTCCTGCTTGATTATTATTGTCGAATTTTAATATTAAAACTAGTTATAAGCAGTAATTTAGGGTCTGAAATAATAGTTATTTCTGCAAACAATAAGAAGCAGCATAGAAATTTAAAGAAACCTTTACTGATGTACAGAAGTTCCACAAGATGTAATACTCTCATAGCTGATGATTCATATTTATGATCAAGATAAAGTCATCAAAAGTGGAATAGCCACAAAAAAAGTGAATTTCAATAAGAGTTATCAGTAATTTGCTGTCAAGCAAATGAGATGACTCAAGGCTCTGTCTGATAGATAATCATTTCAAAATCCTGATTGGCTGCTTTGATGATGAAATACAAAAACATTCATAATTTTAATGTATTTGGGAAAAATAGCAGTGTTCACAAACCTAATAAATGAGTGGAATTTATGAAGATCATTGAGATGAAATGACAAAAAGTTCCAAGTACCACTCTAGAAGAAACCAACAAATCTATAAATAAAAGTTGGGAATAATAATTCAGTCAGTTATGCTGGACCACATGCAAAAAAAAAAAAAAAAGCAATCAATCAGACAATAGAATTTAAGAATAGTTCTCAGAGGTAACATCATCTCTGAAACCTGGAAGGTACAATTTTATTCTGTGAGAAATCTCACCTGGAGTATTGCCTCCAGCTTTGGACCCCACATATTGAGAAAAATAGACCTGTAGTGCAGGACAAAATCAGCAATATGACTGAAAGAAAATGTGCTTTGAAAGAAATTTTGGCAATTACATTTAAATATGGGAAACAAACTGAGGAAGGAGCACAAAATACAACTCAAAAAATGTAAGGAAACATTGCAAATAGGACAGACTTCCTATACATCACAGATATTAAGGCTGAAGAAAAAAAAAAAAGTCTCACTATTAGAAAAGTTAAATAGGGAACACAATATTTAAGGTGGCACTGGAAGTCTGTCTCACTTTTTTAAAGGCTGTTAGGGCCAGGTTTAGAATATTTTCAAGAAAATGACCCCAAAATGTTATAGTCTCATTTCACTGAAATAGCAATTCCTTCACAGTACATTAGAAAATTTCTCTGGCTGCAATCAAACCTGGGGATAGCAGAAGATGGATGAAGGAAAGAGTTTAGTTTTCAGAAGTCATTCTCTGACCCAGCCCTCTGCTCAGTTGCACAAATCACAGAATAATTTATATTGAAAGGCAATTCCAGTCACTGTCCAGCCCTGTGCTCAAAGCATGGAAAATACTGAAATTGCACCAGGCTGTTCAAGGCATTATCCAGAATTTTTCAACATCTTCAAAGACAGCAATTTTACAGCACTTTTGGACAACCTGTTCCAATATCTGAGCAGCCTCATTGTGAAAAGAATTTTGCTAGTACCTAATTGAAATTTAGAAGTCTCCTCATGACACACCTTGCTCCAAGGGTCAGATGAACTTTGTTGACTGCTGTAACTCTAAGGCTTTGAGGAGGCTGCTCCTGGAAGCCCAGAAACTTCACTGGGACTAGATCCAGCATTCCTTCCAATCCTACCTTCCCCAAAACCTCCTCTGCTCAAGTCCAGAGCCATGTGCCTTCCTCACTTCCCTCAGGATATTGAGCTCCATCGTCTCCAGACAGCTGCAGCCAAACTTCAAACACTCCAGCTGGATCATTTGTTCAGGGAGCAGATCTCACACATCACCTACCAAATCAAACTATCCAACACCTGTACACAAAAACTGCCCTTATTTCTGAAATTTCAGAAATAAGCTCACCTGCAACTGCAAGACTTCTTCTAGTCCTTAAAGACAAGTTCATCCAGCTTTGTGTCTGGTTTGGGTGGTCTGTAACAAACACAGAGCACCTCACTCTGTTGGACAACTCTGTCCTTGATGAAAAAGCTTTCAATTGTCTCATCCCTCCTTTCCTAATAATTCCCTGTGCACACTCTAATTTCTCCTCCACACACTTTTGCAAGTCCTGGTACAAGCATCTGGCGTGAGCCTTGGGTCACACCTCAGGGCAGATTCTGTGACATTAACTCACCTCAGCCCATCACCTTCCCATGCCATGCACACAGTCAGGACAGAAAAGTTATCTGGGGAGCTCCAAGTATTTCAGAGATGATGGATAACAAATAGATCACTTGGCATTACCATTCAAGAGACTTCCGAAAATGTCTCCTCTAGGAGGAAATATCAGTAATTCTGCCCCTTTGCCATTTTGCAAATACTTCTCCTCTCTTGGCTGCACTGAAGCTGACTCCTGAAGGAAAACAAGGCTAAAGCAGCTGAACTATCCATCCATTTCTCTGCCTGTCTGTCCATCAGTATAAACTCTCCTGACCTGTGTCCAATTACTCTGATGGGAGAAAAATATCTTATACTTAGCAGAATGGAAAGAAGAATATTTTTTTATTGACTGGTTCACATCTAAGTATTGGTGCAAGAAATAAAAGGATGAAGCCAGAGAGGTTCAGGTAGGACATAAGGAAGAATTTCTTTATGGAAAGGGTTGTCAAGCATTGGAAGGGACTGCCCAAGGAAGTGGTGGGGTCACCATTCCTGGAGGTGTTCAAGAAAGGACTCAGTCTGGCACTCAGTGCTGTGGTTTAGTTGGTGGTATTTGGTCCAAGTTTGGACTTGATGATTTTGGAGGTATTTTGAGGTCTTTTCCAACATTAGTGATTCTACAATGCTATGAGAAAGACTAGCTGGGACATGACACCTGGAAAACAATGGTCACATGTCTTCAAGGGTTTTCAAGCACATGTGAAACTTGTTGCCTTTCATTAATTAGATGAGTTTTATTTCCTGGAACAGAGAGAAAAATCATAAGTATTAAAAATACAGAAACTAGTGGTTGAACTGAATTTAACACATAGAACCCACACAGTGTTCTACTGGTGTCTAAAGTATCGACTTTCATGTCAACCACAATGGTTCTAGGATCTAACCTGGGGTTAAATCCAGAACACAGGATGGATGTACCCAGTGTTGCTCAGCAACTGGAATGAGTGAGGATGAATCTTTACACCTTGACAAAATGATAACAACTGTGCACTCAATTCCAGTGTAAGAATTCATCTGTGCTATCACAGAATATTTATATCTTCCCATAACACACACGTTTTCTAAGTGAGTTCTGGTTAAATATTGACATTTTTTGCATAAAAGGACTTCTCTGAAATGTTGTTTGGGGAGTCTGGACTGAACCAGGCATTAGGAATCTCATTTATGTCTCAAGCCTTGCCTTTGACAAATCCTGATCTGATTTAATCATCACAGGATGGTTAAGGTTGGAAGGAACCACTGGAGGTCATCTTGTCTACCGCCTGTTCAAGCAGGATCCAAAGAGCACAGGCTTGTGTATCTCCAGGGAAGGAGACTCCAGAGCCTCTCTGGGCAACCTGTGCCAGTGCTCAGCCACCCTCACAGTACAGAAGCTCTTCCTCACAATAATTAGTAATGAAACATCATTTCAGATCACTGTAAAAAAGTACAACTAAAAGTACAAACAGATCAAGCATGGTTTGATTGCCATTCTTCTCTCATCTTCTGCCACCCCCTATCATGTGAATTCAGGGATGATCTGAGTGAAAAATATAAATCTCCAGGGAAGTGCTGAGTACCATCACATGGCTTGGGGGACTGTTTACTGTACAGAATGTTTCCTGAAGAAAATCATGAGAAAGTGTATTTTTACAAGCCAAGGACAAGATTTTTTTATAGAAATCACAACATTTATAGCAACACCATTGGTTTATTTTAACTCTAAACTGAATGCTATTTCTTATTAATAATCATAAGGCAATATTTTACTGCATTTAGAATTATTGTGGGGATTTTATGTTTAGAATGACTAAGTCATCACACAAGTCCTATCTAAGCCTTAAAAAGCTACCTAAGATTAGATACATTGCTAAATCTATAGAGAGGACTTGGAAATAAATTATTCTAATATGTTCTAATTTACCCAAATTTAATTAAATATATGCAAACTCTCTAAATCCAGCTTCATTAATTTCTTCATGATTCAGTTACTCAGTGTGAGGGAGAACAGAAAAATCTGACCCCATGAATCTACTACTCAGCAATCCTAACTACACTTCCTCAGTCCCGTAAAAGCTGGGAAAAACACACAGGATTTATGACATGCCCAGTGACTCAGAAAAAGCCATTATGGGATGACCCAAGCATTGCCTAAATAATATACAGCACAATTAACCTTAAACAGTCTATAATTATGATAAGCTTCACAGTTCTAATTATTTTTCTTTTCAGTAACACTGCCACGAAGTGAGTTGAATTATAAAATAAAATGTATCAGAGGGCATCTATTTATATAGTTTTAAAGCAAGTATTTATGAAAGGATATAATTTTCCAGCAAATATCCAGCTTGCTGTTAATCTCCAGGCCTCTTGCTTGTTGCCTTTCTTCTTCCAGCTGCTTTGCATTCGCCAACTGTGCCCCATCAGTTGGGGATTCTGGGAAGCTCTCAAAATTGAACTTGTCCACTTGGATAGCCATGCTGCAGCAAAGAAAAAGAAAGAGAAATGTCAACAACATCATTCTTGTGATATTATTTCTGCAGAAACTACAGACCAGACCACTGTGAACACAGGCACTGCAATATCAATATATTGGTTTCAGTGGCAGCCAGTCTGTAATTAATGATCTATAAACCATATGGTTTATGCTACTGAAAACAGAAGTCTAAGCCTGTTGATGGTAAAAAATGTTTTCAAAATCATCAATCGACATCTTAATGACTTTGTGAGTGGTGCGTAAGACATTTATTTCGCAGTTGCAAGCAGATGACCTCACTGTGGTTCTGCAGAGGTTTACCTGCCTCCACTCTTGGTAGGTGCTCAAGACTTGCTGAAAAAAGCCACAAGACTGGGCCAAAAGCTGAAGAATATTCTATTTAAAGTTATTTATTTATACCAACCCATACTAAAGGAAAACAAAATATTATATATGAAAGCGTCTCCTGAAGTGAACTGTAACACATTTGGAGAGCCCATTGGTTTCACAAGGCAACTTCCTCACTTTTCCTTGCAAAACTCAGGAAGAAAAAGTAAAATAACCACAGAAGCAAGTCCTTAATGTGGCCCTTGATTTTTTTTTTTCTTAAGAAGACACTTCTCTCCTGCTTTGTGCATCTTCATGAATTACAGCCCATATTAATTTTTCAATATCACAGTAAAATTCATTGGTAGCAAATGGTTAAATAATTGCTTTATTAAATGTACGGTAAGGCATAAAAGGTAATCAAATTAAATATAGTACACTATAATGCATACTAAATACTGATATGTTAAATTAGAATCACTAATCTAATATAAAAGGGAATTTAGACCAGCTCACATCACATGAAATGTGGTTATGGAAGATCTAATGTACTGTGCTGCCAAAACAGCTTTAATTTCCTGAATTGTCTGAAATAGAAAAATAATTAGGGGAGAATTAAAATATATTGCTCTTGAGATGACTTTGCACTTAAGGAGACCAAACAACAGCTTTGAAAACCATTCAGGATGAAGTGCAACTGCAATCTGAGAAGCAGTCTGGGAAGGGCATTTCACAAAACACAGGATTACTATTATCCTTTTATCTATTTCTCCATATAAAGAGGAAAAAATATTCCATGAATGTTGCCAAAAGGAAAACACCAGTCACAAATTTCAACAAGAAAGAGCTTTGAAATCTCTCCAGACCATAGAGTATTTTCTATAATTCTCATCAATTCAAAAGAATCTTGCCCCCAAAATAAACTGGGTGAAAATAGATGGCAATTACAAGGAATTATGTAGAGCTTGTGAAGTTTGCAGTGGGAAGATGAATTCAAACAGGCTTTATCAACACTAAGCAAAAACTGACATCTCAGGAGAAGTCTGAAATTTCCCCTTCACTATTCTAGTGGAAGCCATCCATGCCCACGGCAGAGGGGTGGAACTAAATGGCCTTTAAGTTCCCTTCCAACCCAAAGCATTCTATGATTTTATGATAAAAAAAGTTCAAATACAGCACTCAGGCATAGGTTTCTATAAGCTCCCACTTCTGCAGCCTGCACCATTGCTGATCCTCACATCCCAAAGGTGGAGGAATTAATCTGTTCCTCTCTAAGGGGGGGTTTGTTTTGGCTATTTTTAATGCAGTAAGAGCTCATTAGAAGTTCTTCATTTGCATGCAGAATCCATCAAGTGCTGGGCATATTCAAAAGCTAAAGATGAGTTATAAAAGTGGAACACAGTAACTGCCAGAACCAAGCCAGAAATAAAGACCATAATGAAAAACACCCAGATACAATCTAAAGAGTGGATTCTGAAAAAAAATTACCAGGCCTGAAACTACGACTAACAACATCAATTCTTACTGGCATTGAAGTATGATTTGATTCTGCAATGGCAGGATGCGTTTCCTGGATTTTGCACAGACGATGCACGTGGAAGACACAACTGGAATATTTTGAATTTCACAGTCTTTGTTTCTGAGACCACTCCACCCCTCTGTGGTACATGAGCAGATGCAAACCCAGTACTTGATTTCTATGATATACACAATAATGCTGATATTCTCACAGAAATATAGTTTATTTCCTATAGCCATATTCTAACAAATTGCCTTTGCTTTTGGACAGTCAGAAGTATTTAGAATCCATCTCTGAAGGGACCAGGAAAACAGCTCCCATCTAATTAGTGTTGCACTTTTCTAAGTGATTGATATCTGAGAAATATATTCCTGCCTAACAATATTTAATATGCAACTCCAGCATTCCGATTGCATTCCTCTGTTGAAGGATCATTGCTGGCATTATGGTCAGTATAGTAATTTTTGTCTGGAAATTAAATATGCATGTAAGCACTTTGTACCCCAACAGCCTCCAATAAATCGACATCAGCTTTAGGAACACAGCCTAGATTGCTCTTAACTCTCCATTGTGCATTTCTGCTTGAAGTAACTTTTATTATGCTCTGAGTTATGGAAAACTTTAGTAAACAGGGCTCTCAGTACTCAGAGATTCTACTAAGTTTTCAAATCTTCTAACCATGTTTTTATTTATAATGTTTATACTGTATTTAGCACAGTGGCACCTCATGTCACATGAGAAGTTACAAAACACCCCCATCAACTCACTTGCCAGCTAGAAAGTGAAGAGTCTGAGTAAAAGAGAACTACAGAGAGAAAAATATCCCACAAAACAGTACTATGAACACAGCTCTAGGTAGGATATATGAAAGCAATAAACAGAGATAAAATAAAATGTTTCAAGACTATAATTCCTCTCAAAGCAAAGCACAACAGAATTAAATCCTTGCTTTTTTTTTCTAAAAGGTATCTGCCTTTTATCATGCGTGTTCTGCTTCCTCTTGTGCTAAAAATATTCATTTTAAGTTTTGTCTCTGCATTTTTTATCTGCAATGTTGCTTCAGTATTTTTTCCTCAGCCTATGGAACATGGGAAGCCTATGGGAAGGCTTTGCACAAGAATCAAAACAAAAAATAAATACCATAACCTAAATCAGTCATTCATCCTGAAAAATGTACCCCTACTCAAACCCAGACTCTTCACTTTCTTTTTAAATATGAAGATTTCTCCCATCTCAAGAGATGCATTTCACCAGGGAGATGTTAACAAGTGGACAAACAATTCCCAGAGTCAGCTGATGGAATGAGAAAATGGATAAGCTGGACAATGAATTACCACCAGCAGCTGAAAAAAGGATCTTTCTCAACTTTTAAGTGATCTCTAGAGATCACATGGACCTCACCCTGAGGAAGGAGAGGGACACACTTTTGGACATCACCAACTTTGTCACTGGGCTGAGCATCAGAATAATGAGACTGAAATCTATTTTAGCCAAAGAAGTCATTCTCTGCTGTCTTCTGCAGTAACTTTGCAACCTTTTTCCTGTCAAGAGCTCTCTGCACCTCTCCCCAGATTTGTCCTTGCCTGTTGTGATATACAAGAATCTATGGATATGTAAAGAAAAAGGTAAAAATAGACAATTCAGTCTGAAACAGGCATTCAATTTGTTGCAAACAGCCAGGATAATGACGGCTCACATTGTGCAAGGGCACCTGTTCCTTGCCCTTCACAGTAATTACATATCAGGGAAAACAGAGAAGATCTTAAAACTCAAAAGTTCAGAAATAGACTTGTTCCAGGAAAAGGGACTAGAATTCCATATTAACTTCTTTGCCTCATGTGGAGCTATCCAAATTTCCTACTAGATGAGTTTTCAATAAATAATGAGATATTTGTATAAAAACACCGCATTATGAAAAAAAAAATTAAATATCCAATCCTGCAAATGCAAAACAGGTTTTGTTTCTCTCTGGCCAAACTTGTCTGAGCAGGAGGAGGAATAAAGCTACAACAGTTTTCATGAATAATGAAACAAGCATGTTTTGAAACTGCTGGGTTTTGTCACGAAACCAGCCCAAGCCGTTGTGACAGCTCCTCAGACAACTGAGCATCATTACAGGGATGCAAATTATTCAAATACAAATGAAATGGATGAAGAGGAGAAGGTCAGCTCATTGGCAATGCTGATGATGTGTCTGCAAGGTATCATCTCACGTCATCTGTCAGGATGGCTTACAGGGAAAAAAGTGACAAACCTCCTGATGGCACAGCCAACATCTCAATGACAGTCACCTAAAGTCCCATTAAAGTCACAGTGCAGAGCTGCTAAAGGCACTGGACAGCTCATTTCACCTCTTCTCAGAAAAAGAGCTGCAACTTTACTGGAAATCTTACTCTTCTCTGACAACAAAACACTCAGCAGAAAGGATTTGCAGGGAGGAAAACAACTTCCTGCAAATGACATCATGACTGCTCTCAAGCCTGTGGCTTCCAAATCCCCCTTTCCCAAAGCAGTGCCACTTAAAACCAAGCAGCACTGACAGCTTCACAGAAATGGCAACTGGCACAGAAAATTCATAGGTGAAAAACTAAGGGAGCATCACTGGGTGTGCTGCAAACTCCTGCCTTTGCTCCTGGGAGGACAGTGGGCAGGTCCCAGGCACATCCCATCCTCTAGTGACGCACCTCAGATCTTTCCATGTCCTCCTCTGAATCTATAAAGTGAAATTAATTATGTGATACTCTCCAAATGAAATGAGGTTAAGAGCAGGCATGGTATTAAAAGAAAAGCAGCAATCTGGTCAACATAAGTAGATTTAATCTTTCATTAAGTAAATAAAACACTGCTGCTTAGCTTGGAAGAATAAAATATAGAGATAGTCCTTATTTAATTATCCTAAGGAAAAAACAATATAACAGGAACCCAAAAACTCTTCCTCATGGCTAACTACCTATTTAAATACTATCATCCACAGAGGAGTTTGCAAGCTGCTTCCAAAATGAAGCTGACAGGAGGCAGTTGGAGACTTTATTCAATATTATGTTTCCTGTTCATCCTCCTTTCTTATATAAAGTAGACAGTAGGGACACTATGCCAGACCATGTTACTGCCACTTATGCAGAATGCTTATGTGCATGAAGTGTCCCTGCACCCTCAGTGACTTTAAATTTCAGGAAAACTTGAAGTGATGATGATACTCTTGTTCTCACATTCAAGAGGAAAAAAAAATGCATAAGGCAAGTTTCCTTTTAGAATTTTGCCTGATTCTTTCATTGTGTA
This sequence comes from Motacilla alba alba, assembly GCF_015832195.1. Taxonomy (NCBI): domain Eukaryota; kingdom Metazoa; phylum Chordata; class Aves; order Passeriformes; family Motacillidae; genus Motacilla; species Motacilla alba. Next base: position 147,326,570 of record NC_052017.1, read on the forward strand.
ATCTCACTTGTAATGTATAACCTCATGTTTCAGGTGCACATAATTCCACCCTAAATACAAGTCCTGCATTTGATACCAAACTGGACATGATGCCCCAGTATATAATAATTTACAGGCAAAGAGGGACCTCAAGAATCAAATCTCTTGTGAGGAGAACACATATATATAACTGGCTGGAAATAATAATGTAAAGTAATGCAAATCAACATATTCCTTGTGTTTATTTGTAATTACTTCACAGATTTAGAACTACAATCTGTATTCCATTCACTACTATAAAATACAACTGTAAAATTCAGTAGCTCAAGTGACCCACAAGTAATGATCTCTCCTCCTGGCCTAAAAGTGACTGCAGAAAGAAAAATGATGGCTTTAATATCTGAACCCTGCAGAGCAGAAGATAAATTTTTCTATTAATCTCAAGAAAGGTCAATTAAATTTAAAAAATTTGCATTTAGAACATAATTATTTATTTAAAATAACTGAAGAGGAGATAAAAGTCAAAATATAGTGCTGAATATTCAACAGCTTCGACTTATCTCAGTGACAACATTAAAGACAATAAAAAGTTAAACCAGGAAAGAATTGTTCCACTGGATATAATGTAATATTTGAAAAGAGAGCTATGCTAAGAGATAGTTGGCTACATAAATCTTCTGCTTAAATGTGATTATACTATGCGTGCTGGGCATATAGCTTCTTAATTCCTAACTCCAAATCTAAAAGCCATAAACTGCAAATGAAGAGGCAGAACAATTAACTTCAACTTGCCTCTTTTTTTACTTGTCCATTTAAATAATTTGGACTCCCATGGCAATCACCATGCAGCAAAGCTGTTAGCTACCTAAAGAAATAGGAAATTTAAAATAATAATAATTGTGGTTATAGCCTACTTTATGAATACACCAATTTCCATAGAGGGCATAAAGACCACTAATCAATAGCCTTTCATTCTAGGAAATTTGGAAAATCCTAAGTACGGTAATACTTGAAGATTGAGTTAAATATCCTCTCTTTATTACAGCTGAACTACACAAGGATTTCAAAATTCTCTTTATCCAAAATAATGCCATACTGTACCTCCTACCTCTCTCTCAGTGGAGTACCAATAATCAGAGAAATAAATGTCAAAATATATATGTTCATATTCAGCTGCTCATTTGTGTAATTCATTATTGCCTTCATATGGCAGGAAGTTCAGAAGAAAACATATGCAAATTAAAAACATGGAATTTTGTGCCAGATATAACAAACAAGACCAAAAACCCTCAATTCTACACTCATGCAGTTATCACTTCAGCTGTCCGAATCTCCTCAGAAAAAGACTGAGAAGATTGCCCACCCCAAAATACAAACAGCAAAAATAAGAGTGGAATGAGGTCAGTACTTCTGTTCAAAGCATCTACCAGGGAGCCTCAAAAGAAGGAACCAGGTGCTCACCTGGTGCAAATCTGATTTCCATTCTGAATCTGCTCACACTGAGCACTGAGGGACAAAACCACCACATGTCTCTGCTCCTGGAATGTCACAAAGAAACCAGAAATGCTGGTCATGAATCACCCCTGGATCATTTCCCAGCCTGAGCTCTGTCCTGACCCAGCACTGATGGTTTTTGCTAGCCCCAGAGCCCCGCAGGATGATGCAAAGGAGTGGAGCTGGGTGTGTGCAGCACCCCAAAACCCCCAAAGGGATCTCACAGCCTCCTCCACATGATAAACCTGGAGCACCAATTCACTTTCACCTATGAGAAAAAAGAAAAAATTCCCAGTGCTCCTCTTTTAAAGGAATATGACTGTGACATGTGGCACACAACTGGAAGGTTACTTCAGAGAAGATGCTGAGATCCTACTCAAAAACCAAACTAGGGGGCAAAAACCCCCAGGACAGCCTGTACATCTGGGAAATTATTCACATGAGAGGAGTCCATCTCAGTGACTACTCCAGGGAAAATGCAGAGATACAGAGCTTTACACACAACATAAGGAAAATTTAAGTTTTTCACAAAGGAAATGATTCAAGCATTTTTTGGGTAGACTCACAGGATGCATGAATGCTCAGTGTGCAAGAATACACATTTCACCATGGACTGTCACTTCAAGATACAATTAGACTTTACATTCATAATGAATTATTAATTTACCATCTACTTGCTTGTCTTCTCTTTTTATACACAAAGGTAACATTTTCCCTTTTCCCAAAGCACTGCAGCAGAAGTTCACCTCAAGATGATTTAGTGTAACAAACAAACAAATTCTTTTTCAAGTCCCTGTTTTCCCAGCATAACCTGTATAATTTTATCACACATTCAACCTTCACATTTTCTGTTCAGAGCACTCACTCTTTGGTGAGTCTCTTCAAGAGTCTTTTATTTCAAGCTAACCCAGTCCATTGACTTTAAAATATTTATTTTGCCACAGACATTGATTCTTTTCACCTCTAGAGTTGCACAGATTCTATTACAGATTCTCAAGTAATAGATGCAAGTTTTGTGAGTGATGCCATACTTAAAAAAGGAAATCTAGAATCTCAAGTAATAGGTGCAAGTTTTGTGAGTGATGCCATACTTAAAAAAGGAAATCTAGAATCTCTGTCAAAGAGCAAAGCTGGAGGAACAGCCAGGACACCCTCAGTTTAAGAAACCAAAGCACCAGAACAGCGGTGAACATCTTCCAGCAAAGCAATGTGGTCCATGAGGTTCAACCTACAGAACTTACTCTTTAACTAGTGACAGGAATAATGTTCACAGACATGAGTGGGAGCACAAAGGCTTTAATCATGCTCCAGAAAGCTCAGCTCACAGTGAGTGTGTGTCACAGGTTCCAGAGCAGTCAACTGTTCAGCACTAATTACAGAAATGATACACATCTCACTCACCCACATACAATTTCACCTAAACCATTTTTTTTTCCAGAAAAATCACTGTACATATTATAAGTTTATTTATTGCTTTCACCAGCAGTGACACCTGTACGTGTATTTAGAAGCATGCTCAGAAACAAGCTATTTTCAGAAGACAAACCAGCATGGATTGTTCACCCTGAAGAGGAAAATGCACTGAGGGGATCTCAAAGCAACCTTCAGTACTTAAAAGAGGGTTATGAGAAAGATGGGGACAGATTTTTCATCAGGACTTGTAATGACAGAACAAGGGATAATGGTTTTAAACTGAAGACAATAATGGGTAATAAACCAAGGTGCTGCTTTTACTGCTTCTGTTGCTCATTATACTCAGCTTTGGCAGCCCCGGGTGCAGCTTCAGCCAAATGCAGAGCTGGGGTTGCCTTCACTTTCATTCCATCACATTTATATTGATTTACCCTCGCACACTTTGCCCCACAATATTGCTGAGCTCTGTTAATTGTCTTATGTGCTTTACCAGTTTATCAGAAAATGAACACAGCTCTAAAAAACCTTTTCATTTTAGCCAAAACTCCCCATGTGGAAATCACCCTCCCAAATAACTTCTCTGCCAGGTGCCCTCCTACTCAGTGAGCCTTGAGCTTGAGCTCCCCTGGGAAAGGGCAGCAAAGCCAAACATCCACCAGACTCAAAGCTGAACACTACAGCTAGAAATTCAGTATTTATTTAATTATTGTGATGGAATGATACTCATTTAGGAGCAGTTTCCTGCCACATAAACCTCCCTTGGTCAATTAGGGTGGTATTGAGCACATATTATATATGGACAGTGGATCCTGCTCATGCGTGGACTGATGTTCAGGCAGTGACCAAGCCACCTTCAAAGAACAAAAACAAATTAAACAAACCACTAAAGTCAAATGGGATCAAGGGGATTTTTACTCCTGCTTCCTATGGTTCAGAAATAGTTTGAACATAGTAATCTAAATTTTGGCCAGGGAAATTTCACCTGTCAGCAAAGTCATGCTTGGGAAGCCTTCACAGAATATGCAGCTGTGTGAAGGATCTCAGAAGTAAACCCAGGATTTTTGGTACCACTCATGAAGCAACTTTTCTTGTCAACTTCATATACACAAATCTCTTACATGGATTTTTTCACTACATTTGGAGGAAGTGATGGAAAAGGAACTATAAATACTACAAGTTATGAGCAGTCAGCTCATGGTGACTCTTTGAAACAGTCACCTCGGTTTTAAAAATCATCTTGTCCCAGCATCCTTTCTTATCATGGCTAGCACAAAGCCTCCAGCTGTGGAACGATTTCAAACAAAACCCCCAAAATATGACCTTTCCATTACAAGTTTACACTGAAGGTATAATTTGAAGTCTGCTGCTAAACTTCTTCAGAATTTTCGTGATTTCTAGGAGAAAGTATTATTCTTAAAATGGGGCATACAGTAACATGATGAAGAAGTGACAAAACTTTTTATTTAAGTATTTAGTTAATATCTACTTGAAATAACTCTTTGGAAATGTCTAGGTTTAAAAATATGGAGATTTTAGACTAATCTTTATAATCCTTCATAAACTAAGAAGGGATTATTTCAAGTAAAACATTAACGTGTTATTATTTAGAAGCTTTGGCAATGTTTTAAAATATTTAAATATTGAAGGTGGGTTTTGTCATCATTTATGTTTACCATAGAAATTTTAAAAGTCTTTTCAATCACCTAAATCTATATTTTATTAACTAAGAAACAATTTTAATCACTATACTGTTATTCTCTGTTTATTTGTAATATTCCTTTACATATAATAAAAGTCCAGAAGATGATGGTATCTAAACATCTGCCATACAAATTTTCCTTTAGAAAAAAGGGAAACTGTGAGGTAAAATTCAAAGATATTAAAATAGAAAACAGTGGTTTGCCATCTCTTTATGAAAATTACATCTACTTTTCACTCATTGACTAGATTTTTCTGACTATAAAAAACACAGGCATATCTAGATTTAGGCATCTTTTTTAAACTGAATTCCTGTTTAGGAATCAGATTTATTCTCTGCCTTTAAAGAATGGCAAAATTATCATAGTTTCACTTCCAGCTTATGGAAGAGTTGAAATCCATTTTTATATAGATCACCAACATGATTTATCTTCAAATCATGCTGTGCCATCAGACTGCCAGTTCCTGCAAAGAAGACAGAACCCCCCAAAAACCACAGATAGCACAGACATTAACATACACAGACACACAGAGCTTTGGGCTGATTTGACAGTTCAAAGAAAAAAATATTTTTTGTTATTTTCCACCTACAAAGAGCAATTTAACATCGAAATTCCCGACCCAGATTATCCCAAAAGGACCGACTACTACTACCAGAAAAATTTTACCCCAAAATTGTGTAGCAGTTTTACAAACTCCCCATTCACAGCTGAGAAGTCACCATGGTTCTGATGCACTGATTTGCCCTGAGTTACTCAATTAAACAGTTATAAATGGATTAGAGGGTTAATACTAAAACTGAAAGTACATTATTATTAAAATTGGTTGTATCTACCCTGTGCTCAGCAAATAATGCTATAAATACACAAAGCAAAGATTATACTATCTGCTTTGTTGTCAATATAAGCCTTTCACACAAAATATTTCCTTTTATTACTTACTATTCTCCATTTCTCTTCTTCCATACAACTACAAAAGAGATGCCATCAAGCAAGTAAATCAAGGAGTAAAGCTGCAGAGATTTTTTTTACTCCCATTTATTCCCATTGAGCCTCCCTAAGGGATATACAAATTGGAAATTGCTAAATTGTCATCTAATAGGCAGAAACAATGTAGGCGAGACCAATTAAGTAAAAGGCAGAAAGTTGTATTACACATGTAATTAAATTAAATTCTTTGACTAGACTACATTAGAATCATTCCCAAAAAGGACAAAACTCGACTTTAATCAGCACATGACACATTGTAGGACACGTCACTAAAATAGTGCATTAGGAGTTTGGATATTACCAAAAAGAACACTTTTCTTAATTGTAAATCAAGTTACTTCCAGGTGGTAGGAAATTGGCTAAACAGCAGCATTCCCTCCCAGATATACAAGACTTTAATGATACATAATTGAGTACAAAGTCATAAAAAGTAGGTTGCTTCTCTTTTTTTAACTGTAATATCCTTCAGCTGGGTACCTACACACAATTTTTCAGTGGGACTGTTCTCTTACAGAGATCCCCAGAACGCAGGAAACCACCAGATCAAATCACCACCCCGGCTGCCAAATGTGAGTGACAATAACTGGGGATGATTTGGCTTGGATTCACAAACGTCATCAAAAGGAACAATGTAGTAGGAAAGAAAAAAATTGCAGTGCAAACAATTCTGACCTACAAGGTTTTGGGTTCTTCACCTCTTGCCATTGTCAGCACTGAGCCCAAAACCTGCTCGTTGTAGGCACCAGTGCAGCCTTCTCCTTGTGCCACTGCACAGCCCCTGGAGCTGGAGCCCAGGCTGAGATGGAAATAAATTCCAAAATACTGGAGCTGGAGCCCAGGCTGAGGTGAAAATAATTCCAAAATGCAGATACAAGGGACTCTCCTGGACTACAGGAAGCAGAGGAGGAGGAGAAGCAACATTTACCTCTGCCCATGGTGCTTTTCCACACTTTTCCTTTCTGGAAATTGGCTAAAGCAGGCAAAAAGCCATCAGCACCCCATTTTGAGAAGAGTACTATTTAGTAAAACTATTAATTGTTCATCTAGATGATAATCAGAACATCAAAAGTGGATTGACAGCTCTAAGCATAAACTGCCTTTTGGAATTAAATCAGTTCTGTGATTGTGCAGCAAACAAGGGGGGCAAACGTTTTCACAACCTCTGTGCCCTAAGACAAATGGGTATTTTCCTCCCAGTAATACCCAATAACTCACTTTTTATCTATCTCTTTTTTTGTTATGTTTCTTAGATAGTACCATTTCAATGGCAGATCTGTGATTTTCTGTCCAAAGGAAGTTCCTATCCTATAGGAGCACATTTGCAGGGGAGCTGAGAAATCGTGGTTAAAGCACTATCATTATTTCAATATTGGAAAAATCAGTTTATTGTTTATGTCATACACCTACACAAATTGAGATGGAAACTAGGAAAGGAAAAAAAGTGATCTGCTTTCTTGATTGAATAGCATGGAAATGCAGAAAATTAAAAAACCACATGGCTTAAATTGCCTCAGGAAAAAATTAACCCATTTATACGAAAAGAACAAACAGCTTTTAAAAATTATAGATATTTTTAAATGCTAATTATTTGTATAAACCAGTTCCTGTGCACAAGGGATCAAATATAAGTGAGTTAGAGTAGCTGACAGCAGCAGTGAGAAAAGCAAGAGGCCAGGAGAAAGACAAAAACCAGGACTTGTTTTGGTGAGCCTGTTCTGAGGACAAGTAGTACAGACATAACCCACTGTCTAATGTCACCATGTGCTTGCAAATATCACTGTACAGGAGTCCAGCCTGCACAGCCTCTCAGATAATGCCAGATAAATGGCAAGAAGCTCTCCTTCAAATTACAGATGGATGCTTCTTACCAGAAAGGGAGACATAATGTCAAAATGCAAGAGAGAACACAACAAAGAAGCTGCTCTGAACCCACATGGAATGGCCCCAGAAACAATGAGCACTGACATAAAAATATTCCTCATGTAAATTCAAATTCCATCATTAGAGCCTGTTTACATGTATTTATTGCCTGATGTCACCATGTAATCAGCAGTCACTTATCACTCCATAGCTTACTCACATAAAATTCTCCATTTCATACTGGAGATCATGACTGAACATTCCAAAGTCCCATCCTATTCAAGTCCTTGTGATTCAGAAAGAAAATAAGTGACAGCTTGAAATAAGCTGCTAGTGATGCCCATCTTAAGAGATGCTTCCCATCAATATATCAAGAGGGAAAAAGGAAATATTGGCGAAGTGTGATGTGTGATGTGGATTCATTGTGCCTGACATTGTAGGGCTCGGCAGAGTTGCTGGAGGAAGAGGTGGGGTAAAGGCTGCTCATGAGTTACACAAAAGACAATAATAAGTAGCAGGTTACAGCATTATTTAAAGAACGCAGCACAGCTCAGTATTTTATGTCTTATTATTATTGATATTTTAAAAAACATCTCAATGACTTTTGACAGATTTCCCTTTCCAAATTTACTACTTAATGAGTCTAGACCCGAATGAAAAATAGGACTTCACTCAATTTTCATCATGATGCCTACGCTCTTCTACCTTAAAATTAATGGTTTTGAATTTCTTAATGTTCACCTTTCATTTCATTTTACATAGATACTGTGTTTTTCCCTCCAGTGGATAATAAATAATATAGAATATAGAGTGTAATGCCTGGGAATAAATCCAAACTGAATTCAGGGAGGAAAATGAAACAGAGTTGTTACATTCATGTCAGGATCCAAAACAGTAAGGTCTGATCAAGCAGCTAAAAAGACAACGCTTGTAACAATAATGGGTATCAAATATGTAAGAAGAGAAAAAACCCACCAAACCCTAAAGATTTCCAAGTGCATGGACTTAAAAATGGTGAAATGTTTACTTAGTCTATGTCTACATAGTCTGCAATGTCACTGCATTCTTTTACTCACAGTTCCGCCAAAGGCCAGTAGACTTCATAATGCAGTTTCTTCTCTAAGGGTGAATACTCTGATTGTTCCATGATTTTTATTGTCATAAGCCTTTCTACAACAATAAATTGCCCTTTGTTGAGACAGCTTTAGAAGGCATGTAGATTTCATGATGTGAAGGTACAAAAAACATTTTGTGTTTTGATGTACCCTTTTTATTACAGTGGAGAAATCATCTATTCTCAATCTCAGCTCTATGAATAATTAAAAAGGGGTTTTTGCAGCACAAAAGCTTTTTCAAAATATCGACAAGTCTTTAGACAACACTTTTGCCCTGCCCATAAGTGCTCATTGCTTAAAGTGAGTTAACTTGAGGCATAATAACACTTCATTTAATATACATTTACATTCTAAAAAACTACCCTACAGTTTATTGGGTCACTGACTCCAAATCAAATTTCTTTTGTTTATCATTTAATTCCTTCCTTCCAGTCTTCTAATCCCCACACTCAGATTATTAATGCTTTTTTTTCTATTAATCACTATCAATAACAAACTTTTCCAAAGTCACTGTTCCCAGAAGTGGAAGAAATGCAAAGAAAGGACAAAATTTGGCCAAGGAACAAGAAGTCAGTTGAAAGTTCTGTAGATAATACATGGCCCAGGCTATAGTGACTCTCCATATCACACTCCTGCACCCTAGTAGGTAATCAATTTTTAGCATTTATAAATATGGAAATTTATTTACCAAAAATTGGAAGTTCTTTTAAGATGCCCATGTCCACTTCAGAGTTTATGTTCTGCTTACACTCACCTCTGATTTAAGTCACCTTTTTAGCCTCAGCCCTATAACCTCACTCAACAGCTCACGCAAACTCTGACCCTTCCACATCCTGCTGGAAAATGACCCAAAAAAGGACATTGTAACTCCCTGGCCCCCTCCAGCTTCTCTCAATGTTCAAACTGAATTCTATATTTTAAAAAATGAGACAGATAAAGGGAAAAAATCAGCTGAGTATTGCAGGTCTTACAGAGTTTGTCATCAACTCCATCAAGCTGGGTGTTAAATCATCTCTGGCCTCTCCACCACCATTAAGAGAGGAGTTGCATCTTTCCCTGCTGTCAGTGCCTGTCTGGCTGATTTGGGGTAAATTCACCACTCAGTTAAGTGCAGAGAGGCTCCCAGACCATGCACTTCCATCCTGAACTTCAGGGCATTTTCATAAATCAAGAGATCAAGCAGCTGCTGGAAACTCATTTATGGTAATATGAACATAATTACTGCAGCTTCAGTGAGTTCTTCCTAAGGTATTTTCACTAGGAGCTGGAACTGAGGTAAAGCATCCATCATTAATCACAACCAGTGAATCAGACACACAGCTGGGCTGGGCCAGGAAAGCACCCACAGCAGAATCCAAGCTTTGCTTGGCATCCCCCACACATGAAATTCCAGGTGTGCTCAGTGCTTAAAATTAAGTAAAGGACATTATTTTTCATGTTACCTCTTTTGTTTGGAATCCAGAAATGGCTCAAGCACATCAAGATGCTTTGGGCTTCACTTGGCACTGTGAAGACCCACCAGGACCTGGAACACGATGGAGCCCAGAGCTCCAAAGCACTTCCATGGAACACAGATCCTGTCTCCTAACCAGGGAAAAGCCTAAACAGGGTAAGGGCTGAAGATGAAAGGCTCCTTTTTGCAGATGCTGGCCATGACTCATCATCAAACAAAAAGCATGGCTCAAATTACCTCCAGAAAGTGAAACAGCTGCACAATCATCTCCAGAAATCTTTGGACCTGTTTGAAGTAATGACAAAAAAACCCTTTACTTAACCTGAAGTGCCCATATCCACTGCTGCACTGCCCATATCCACTGACTCCACATGCAGCTCTGGAGTTACAGAGAACCCAACTACACATCCCAGTACAGACAGGGCTTCTAACCTACGAGAAACTGATTCTATTTACACAAGAAGATGCAAAATATGAAAAGCACACTAACCCCCAAGCCCCCCAAAGATGAATAAATACAAATCAGTTTTCCCTATGAAGAGATATAATTTTATTTCAACCTCAATCACAATACATAACTTGAACCACCATTTTCTGAAATTCAGAGTAAGTCTCTGTACTTTTTTTCTCTTTGTTGTCACAAAACAGCTGCTGTAAAACTCTGTTCTTCTCAAGTGAGAGGAAACCTTGTGAGGAAGACACTGAGTAGTGTTTCCTTGCAGCTTTCACAAGCCTCTTCCTAAGGATGGAGGAAAAACTGGCAGGCAAAGCAGTTGCTCTCACCAGCAAAGTCCACCTGTCTACACTGGTGTTGAGACACTCATGAACCTGAAGGAAGGTGACCAAGAGGATGGTTCCTGCAAGATCTGGGATGCCACCATTCCTGCTGTGTTTCAACAACTGCCCCCAAGGCAGAGGAGGAGGAAAGGCAATCTCCTTGTGAAGCTGAAGATCCTTGCAGGAGCTCCATCACAGGGTCAGAGAACTGATGGCAGCTTCTGCAAAGCCAGGTCAATTCTCAGAGACTCTCATAAGGCACAAGGAACTGCATCTTCCTCTTCTCCAGCTCATTACACAATTAAACAACTGGATTTCTTAATGACAGAGTGTTTTGTCTCTTTGTCACTTCTGAGAAAACAAGATTTAAGCTGCAGGACGTGCCCACTGCACCCACCTGTGACACAGCAGTGACACAGACCTGCCTCAATTCAGCACATTGGCTTTAACAGGCATGTTGGGAATAATGCTGCGGATGGGAAGAATTCCAGGTATCTCAAGGATGCAGAGAGATTATACACATCCATTAACATAATTGTGTCACCAAGAAAAGGCTTGCAAGGTGTTCTTGGGGAGTTCTGTGGAAGCTTCATGGAAAGACTGAGATTTCCCTGGAATTACTGAGGAACAGTGGAGGCTGCAGGGGGGGCATCGATGGCAGGAATGCTCTCAGGCACAATCAAAGCTGAGGAAGACAATTCTCCTCTTTGGCTGGGGCTGCTAAATGCAGCTTGACTGAAGTCGGCTCCACCTCTCCCTGTGAACACTGAGACCTTCCTCAAGACTGGGTGTTCTGAGACTTTTTTTATTTTCATTTGAATAGAGGAAACCAAGGAAAGATCAAACATCAAAAATCGAGTGAGGCCATCAAAGCCCAACAGCTTCAAAGCCTACACCCACAAATTCAAATCCCCTGTAAATATTTTTTTTGTCAAAGTTCTCAGAACACAAGCAAAGCAATATTCTAGAAGAGACATTAAGGAAAATAAATGCAGCTGCAATGTCATGTTAAGAATGACGCAGGTAGATTAATCTCCTCCTGCAGATACACACAGATTTTAAGGGCATTAATTAATTGAGGAGAAGTTGAGGTATTTGGTGACAAGCAGAAGAAAATACATCCCTGTTAGAAAGCATACATGGGGTAATCACTGAAAGAGGGGAAAAAAGCCCATCTGTATCTATTTTAACAACAGAAAAATGTGTCAAAAGCCAACTACACAAAGAGAACTGACGTAGTTGCTATAAAGCATTTTTTCCACAGCCAGTTTTCATTAACAGAAAATACCTACAGATCCTAGACTTTGATCAAATAACGTGTGAAGAAGCAGCAAGGTATTTTATGAGATTCCAAGACAAGCTTCTCTCGATCCCATCAGGGAAAAAAAAAAACAGAAAGACAAAATGCAAGTCATTGCTGGAGAATCTGCCACTCTACCAGTACCTCACACATCAGTCTTTCTCTGGGCAGTTTCAATTGTAAATTTATTGAAAATTTAATGATTAATGTGCAGGTAGTTATGGTGCCTATTTTTTTCTTCCAGTTTAAATTGCTGATTACAACCTAAGGCTAGTTCAGGCAAAGCTGGGGCTTGGGGTTTACCATGAAAATACACTGGTTTTCAAAAATGTCTACAAATATAGCATAAAGATGATACACAGTACAAACTATACCTGTTTGGGGTTTTTTAAGGCAGAAAACCACACAACCAGACCAAAGCAGCCAGAAGCTGCTTCCCAGCAAACATACAGTTGCACTGAATCATTAAACCAGCACAAGGCTTAAAAGGATAAATCTCAGCTTTTAAGTGCAAAATAGAATTCAGTTTTAACCACTGAGCCATGACCACTGCCTCTTTAACAATGCTATAAAAAGCTACTTGGCTTTTCAAATTTAAAAAAGTCAGTGCCACATAAATACGCTCACAAAAGATCTAAAAATAACTTTAAGCTGCCCACCCTCAAGGTCAGAAGGAGCAGATGCAAAGAAATAAAGCTCTACAAAGAGCTTCCAAAAAGAAAATACTACTGACAAAAGTGAAGGTGTTGCCACTGGTCCACAGCTATTTCTTTACAGTTCTTCTGTGTCAACTTCTGCTGAGTTCTGCCCAAGCAGTTCTCATCAGTGAAGAACTTCGCTGGTGTTGAGAGAACACTTATTCAAACTTACTGACTGAAAACAAGCTTTGGTGCGAGTCCTTTTCACTCTTTACAAATGATGCACTGAAGGAGAATAAAGATGGATATATTTGAGGTGTTTGAAGGCAGAAACGAGCAATTTTCAGCATTTCAGGATAGTACAGAATGCCTTATTACCACAAACGCAGAAGTCACAAACAATGCTGATCCTGCTACATCAAGAAACTTCTCCATGTGGATCTGCTAATGGATTCCTCTCCAGCTCCTGATGGAAACCAGATCATCACAGCCCAACCATCCATTTAACACACTTCACATTTCTCAGAGTAGAAAAACAGAGTGGAAATAGTGGCAGAGATGGGGGCTCAAACTGCCTTGAGAATTTCCTTTTTTTGGCTGAAGCAGGTCCACACTTGGCAGAATGTCCTATCCCAAGGGAGAAAGCTGCTCTTTGTGGACCTTGAAAAACAATCTAACAAGACCATCAATAAGTGTGCTCTGAACACCAGTAAAGTGATTCCCTGATACAACGGTTTAGGGATTTCAATGATTCTGCACTGAGCTGAGTTTATGTGGCTTGTAAAAGATGAAGGACTGAGCCTACTCTCCTGTGATTTGCAAGTCTGATTAAAGGAATCTAAATATTTCAAATCTGGTGTTTCAAGCATGCTCCCATCCCCTGAAGCTACACCTTTTTTTGGTTTAATTACCATTATGCCTTTTTTAAGCTTTAATGTTTTCCTTAAGAATGGGCACAGAAAGTATTCAATTACTGAAGTAAGAAGTCACAGGCTGAAACAAAGCTGTAAGAAATACTGCAGCCTGTCAAAGGTGATAAGGGCCTCTGATTATCCTTGACTGCATTCCCTGGGCTCAGCATTTCATTAAATTGCAATGCCCTTTTTTAAAAATAGATTTACCACCATATCCAGAGGGTCTTTCCTATTTTTAGCTGAAGCTATGCACAAAAATACCACTTTCCTCATTAATTGTATTTGATTTTCATTTTCAGTGTTACTGGTAAGATTTGTTAAGTTTGGGTAATGCAACCTGAAACAAGTCATGAACATTAAAACAGTTTTTAAATTCATTTTTATGAATTTTCCTTCAACTGGATGAATGAATAACTTCCTAGGAGAAACTACAAAATGCTTTAAAAATTAGGTATTAAATTAAATTAGGTGAATTTGGCTGTTACAGCCTTGAAGAAGAGCAATACAGTCAACTGTGGATCAATGCCAAAATAAATTAGCTGAAAGATGAAGAAACAAAGTAGAAAGGGTGGTCAGGCACTGAAGCAGACATAGCCAGGGAAGTGGTGGAATCAACATCCCTGAGGTGCTCAAAAGACAGACAAATGTTGTGCTTAAGGACAAGATTCAGTGGTGGATCTGGCAGTGCTGGATTAACATTTGGACTCACTGATCTTAGAGGTCTTTTCCACCCTTAAAGATGATGTAATTCTATGAATGAATGAAGTTTTTTCACCGTGTGTTAACAAAATTCTTCTAGCACGTACCAGGATAAAAAGTGTTTGCAGCAACTGTTTAATAATGCCTGATGAAAAGCTGTAGGGTTGGGGATTTTTGTTTGGTTTTTTTGGTTTTTTTTACTGAATACGATATTAAGTAAAATAGCTTAATATGTAGTAAAATATTGTGTATTTATGTGGGTGGAAATCTTAATGGAACATTGAAAAGAGCAGGTCTATTTTCAAATAAACATTTTTCTTGATGGAATGGGCATAAATGGTTCTGCTCCACAGAATAATTATCTAACTAGGGAGACCAACAGGAAAGCTGAATTAAGTGTTAATTGAAACTGAGAAAACAACATTTTCTACAAGATGTCAAATATCCATTTCCATTCTTCACTGGCAGAAGCTTCATCAAACATCAGTCAGAACAGAAAAAAAATTGAAACAAATATTGTGTCTGAGGAGAAAGATTGTGAAATTCCACAGATAAGCTTTAAAGTGTAACACAGCTTTAGAATAATTACTTCTAGGAAAAACACAGCATTATCTCATGCTTCCACAAGTCAAGATGTTCTTCTAAATGAAAAACCTAACTCAAATATTGGTAACTTTTTAATAGTTTTGAAATGGTTTTAAGCTGAAAGAGGAGAGATTTAGATGAGGTATCAGGAAGAAATTCTTAAAAGGGTGTTGAGGCCCTGGCACAGGTTGTCCAGAGAATTTGTGGATGATCCATCCCTGAAAGTGTCCAAGGCCAGGTTGGATGGGGATTGGAGCAACCTGGGATGGTGGGAAGTATCCCTGCCCATGGCAGGGGGTGGAACTGGATGATCTTTAAGGTCCCTTCCCACCCAAACCATTCCAGGATTCTGTGATCCTTTGAAGACTAAGCACAATCAATGAAAAAGATGAAGATGTGAAAGGAGAGTAATAAGGTTTGATCCGGTGTCCCAAATCAACAACTGACTGAAAATAAAGCTAAGGCCACAAGTAAAAGGAAAATATGTGGCAAAAATATTATGTGTTTTGTATTCCCTCTTTAAAATAAATACAGCAATGTTTTCACATAAAGACAAGTCAGCCCAGGGTCATGAAGATGATTAATGGATACAAATATTTGTCATACAAGGAGAAGCTGAGAGAGTTGGGAGAGAGCCCAGAGAAAAGAAGGCTCAGGAGGATTTTATCCATAAATTCTTGATGGGAGCAAGGAGTAAAGAAGCCAGACCCTGGCTCTTCTCTGTGGTGCCCAGTGTCAGAATGAGAGGCAATGGACACCAATCAAAATTTAGGAAAATTCATCTGGACACAGTATAAACCCTTATTCTTGTGAGGGTGCTCTGACACTGGAACAGCTCAGAGAGGCTCTGCAGTCCATGACTGTGGCTGTGATTCTGTGACCTTGCTCATAAAATTATCAGTTCTGTCTTCAAACTATTTAGGAAGACTGAGAAGGAAAAACCAGTCTGAAGGTTATTCCAGAATGTCCACCCTCTAATATGTCCCAAGTCCAGATTTTGCCTACTAATAAATAATTAGAAAGTAATGGGGGAAAATCTTCAATAGAAAAAATAAATAAAATATTCCCAATTATTAAAGAGGCTGAAAAACACAGAATAAAACATTTAGGAGATTGCTCTAGATGAATAAATATGCAGAAGAACTCCATTTCTATTTATCAGGTGGAGTTATGCAGAGTTGGGTTTGATTTTTTTTTTTTACATTCAGTACTTGAAGGATTGCTTGCATAAGGCACAGTTAGCTCAGAAAACATGTTTAACACAGTGGAAGAGAAATGTACACAAGAACTTCTGGGATCATCTCCTGCTCATTATCCCTGCCCTCACAAAAAAATGGAAGTTTTCTTTTACACTCATTTTCTACTGCTGTTTCAATTAATTTCACCAAAATGAATTCTCTGGAAGGAAATCTCCTACCTTCAGCTACTCCCAATGTCTAAACAAAATATTGCAAAAAGGGAGAGGGGGGAAAAAAAAGGAAAATTTTCTTTTGCTTCCAAAATACATTTACTTGAGATAGGGAGCAGCTCAAGGTGAAGGGATGAGAGAAAAACAGAGACTAAACCAGGAAATGAGTGAGAGAGAGAAGAGGAGCGAGCTGCAAAAGAAGCCCTGAGGAATTTTGTAATTCTGGGGTTTATATGTGGCTACTTAATGCACCCAGAATTGATACAAGGCAGACAAAATATACATTCCAGCTCAACACCTGAGGGACACAGCCTGCAGAACTTGGAACCTTAGCACCCAGGGGAAAAATGGAGAGAACACAAACCCAAGTGAACCCACAGAGTTCCTCGGAACCAGCAAACAGCTCACAAAGTGAGGTCTGAACTTTATAAAAGAGTTTTTTATGTTGAAGCCCAACCATCACAACAATTGCAGAACTGCATTTTACTAAGATTTTTATTTACTACAGTGTTTATGGCTGCCAGTTCACTCAAGAACAACATTCTGTATCAATAAATCACTTTGTTTAAGGAGTTCTTGATGAACAGGGAACTGGGTGCTAATCTCAAGTGCGAAGTTCTGTCCCAGAAGGAGGAGGCTGCTGGGTCAGAGAGTTTTAAGGAATATCAACCATAACACACCAGGACAGCTCAGACGAAACATCACTGAACTTCAGACAGATGAAGAATTTGCTGCAACAGTAGAAGTTTTATTCTCTTTCCATCTAGGAAGGTCAAAGTTAGTGTAGATAAGCTCAGTACCATTTATCTTCTAGCGGCATCCTGAATCACTAGCAATTGGTATGCAACATAGTCCTTCCTAAATTGCATTTCAGGGATGACTTTCTGTTAGATTCAGGGGGGAGAAAAATTCTCCTTGATTGCTTTCTCAGATTTCTGATTATCTTGCAACAGATTAATATGTAGGGCTTACGTGGTTCCCTGCCCATGGCAGGGGGGTTGGAATACATGATCTTTGAGGTCCCTTCCAAGTCAAAGCATTCTGTTATTCCATGGCTTTATAAAACACTTAAAGGGACTCAAAATAGTATGTTCATTATGTGACATTGATTCACTCTTCATGAACAGACAGCTCTCCTCCACCAGAACTATAAACCTTCTTATTCTCATGCTCATTCTCTAGCTCATCAAAATGTTCCAAATGTTCCATAATCTCTCTAGCAAATACCTGACTAAAGGATCACAAAAATACTGACAACAGCCAGTTCAGTAACACAGAAATAGCAATAACAAAAAAATTACCAAGTAAAGCACTGTTCCAACTTTATGTCAGTATGTTCAAAACAAGTTATTTTAAATTAATTACTGCTGGTGAGTACAAGCAGAAAAGAGAGCTAATATCCCAACATTAAATCACGCCAAATCACCTAATTTGGGTACTTTTTTTAAATTTACTTTGTGTAACTTTTACTTCCTATACTTGCATTTTCATTCCACTAGCTAGGGAAAAAAAAAAAGATACAAAATTGCAATAAAACTCTCCATCATTATTAGACCTTTTCTGACTCCTGACTGTTTAATTCCTTATTGATTCTTTCTTTTTTTAATCATATCCAAAATGAAACTGATTCTTTGTCTGTTGAGGATAAATCTGGAAAGAAAACCATGAATTTGCTGAGCAGCATAATAAAGACCATCCTGTCTCATAGACAATACTCTCTGTAGGAGCAAACCTTTCCTTTACCTTGACAGAGGCAATTCAAAATGGGGCTCGGTGTGAAATCAAAATATTGAAACTGTCAAATATAATCACTCTTCTGGCACATCATGCAAAATTGAACCTTTGTTTTATAGACAAGAAAGATGGTTTATTTCGTTAGCAGACCAAGGTCTCAAGAGATGATTCAGACTCCTGCTAGGGAATGCAGAGCCCAAGGTGGAAGATGTGCACAAAGAAGAGACCAAGCCCAGGGTCCCAGAGCAGAAGGGAGGAGTTTGCACCTGAGAGGGGACAACTGTCCTGCTGGGCACTGGACAGGTTACAGGCACAAGTCTCCTCTTGGTGCTCTTGTAACAAGCACTACAAAAGGAGTATGTTGTGCTTTTTAAGCTCTCAGTGAGATCAACCCATCTGTCCTGAACTGATGTTTTCTGCTGTTTCGCTGATCCTCCTGTAGCACAGGAACCCAGGTTCCTATATTCTCCTTTCTTTCACTTGATTTTTCTTTCCACATTTTCACTTCATTAGACTGTGACCCTAAAATGCAAATTTCTTTCCAGCTAAGAATTCCCAGCATTGTCTTCTCCATCCCTGGCCACAATATGTGTGTGTAAATCTGAAATCACTTAATGCAGCATACAAATTTCGAAATTCATTTTCCTAAATCAGTTTTTCACGTTCTCCAATCACCACCATGGTCCTGCAGGCCCCACTAGTGCTGACACAGAAGCCCAGAATGCCACCCTCCTCCTTGCCCACTTGGGCATGTGCTGGCTCACATTTTGCCACTATCAGCCAGCATCCCAGGGCCTTTCCTGCTGCTGGGTACACTTCCAGCCACTCTGCCCCCAGCCTGGAGCTCTGGAGATGCTTCTTGGGACACAAGGGCAGGACCTAGGCCTCGCTCCTCTTCAGCCTCACCCCGCTGGCCTCACAGATTCCAGCCAGCCTGTAGAGCCTACCGACGATCCAGCATATCAACACTCCCGCCCACCTTGGTGTCATCACAAATTTACTACTGAGGGTACCCTCTATGATCTTGTCCACACCCGCAGGACAGACACCAAACATGACTGGGCCCTGGGACACAGCTAGTGACCAGACAACACTGGATGCGACACCATTCCCCACCACTCTCTGGACCCAGCCATCCTGACAGTTCTTAACCCAGCAAAGAGTGTGCCTGCACAAGCCCTGGGCTGAGGGCTTTTCCAGGACTGTGCCGTGGGAGACAAAGTCAAAGGTTTTGCTCAAGTTCAGGGAGACTCCATGCCTCGCTTTTCCCTCAGGCTTGAGGTGGAGGCGCCTCCTCCTCAGCCCAAGGGACACAGGGTTTGTGAGGCAGGACCGGCCTTTCCTAACCCCACGCTCGCTGGGCCTGATCCCTCAGCTGTCCTCTCTGGGCCCTGTGATCCCCCTCACAATGATCTGCTCCAGAACCTTGCTGGGCCCCAAGGTCAGGCTGACAGGCCTGCACTTCCCTACAGCCCCACTGTGGCCCTTCTTGGGCCTGGATGTCACACTGCCACCTCCAGTCAGCAGGGACCGCCCCAACAGGCAGGGAATGATGACAAAGAAGGATGGCAGAGTGGCTTAGCCAGCTCTTCCATGGTGTCCCTCAGCACCCCTGGAGGACTCTGGGCCAGGCCTACAGATTTGGCAGTGTCTAAGTGGCTGTGCAGGTCACTGATGACTTCCTCCGGGATTGCAGGGAGTCTGCTCTGCTCCCTGTCCCTGTGTGCCAGCTCAGGGGACTGCTTGTCCTCCAGATAACCCACCTGACTGTTGAAGGTCGAGGCAAAAAAGGCATTTCGCACCTCAGCCTCTTCCTTGTCCCTTGCGATCATAGTCCCCTCATCCCCACTTCCATTATAGAAGGGTGATTTTCCTCAGAACTCTGGTGTTCCTAATGTTTTTAATAAAGACTTGTTATTGTCTTTTACAGTAATGCCAAGATTAAATTCCAAAATTTTTTTTGCCTTTCTGATGATCTTTCTACCTGGCGTCAGGGTAGCGACACAGGGGAACTGGGTGGGAGTCACACTTTGGCACAGCACAGGGCTTCCTTGGGAATGTTTAGGGGAGGAATACACAAGGTGGAACAACAGAAAGCTGCAGGTGTTTGGGGAAAGAAAAAGCGTAGGCAAAGACAACGGGCAGAGGACTAAAAAAGGTTTTTCTGACCAGGGACATCTGCATGGAAGCCACCAGGTCTCTGGGACCTCACGCGGCCATGCCCACCAGGCCTTTGTGACCCGCGGTGACATCATGCCCGGAGACCATTGTGACGCAGGCCCATATTATGGCCCTTGGGGCTATAAATACCCTGCAGTGGCCAGTCCCAGGAGAGCAGCTCTCTGAGGAGGCAGCAGCTTCTCAGGACGCAGCAGCTCACCTTGGTAATTCCGGCCAGTGTCCAGTACAGAACTCTGAAGATGTGGAAGCAGCAGGAGGCGAATGCCCATGGCCAGCACGGGCAGGGACAGCCACTGCTGTACAAACGGCATGGGCCAGCAGCAAGGCAGGGCCATGGCCTGCCACCCGTGCAAGCCGCAGGTGGTGTGCCGCTCTGCACTGCGACCCAGCCGTCTTGCAAGCACCTGGGGCACTCTGAGACAGAGGAGCTCATCAAGGTGCAGGTAGGGCATGGGGGCAACACCTGCAGTGACCTGTTCTCAGGCCTGGTCCCATATCTGTGGGAGAACAGGTCCGTCAAGTCAAATTTGAGAAGCCCCAAGTGGTTAAGTGAACGCCAAGGGGGGGAGGGAATTTGTCAGCCAGCCAAGCAAACTGTGTGGCATAAGCAGCTGTGCCCAGAGGATGATGAGGCTCTGGTGCATCATCTGCATAAAAAGAGAGAGGAACTGGAGGAGATGGAAGTCAAAGTCTATGAAGAGATGTTTAGAGCCATCTTCTCCTCCCTGGATGACAAAGAAAGACCCATGAGGTCCAGGAACATCCCCAGTGATGCATCAAGCCTCTCCCTGGAGCCAGCTGCAAACCACTTGGTCCTGCACAGCACATGCAGCGTGACCAATGATGCCACAGATGAGATACAAACCTGCTCAGAACTTGTGTCTCTTGAGCACCTGTTGGCTGAACTGTGCCCTGTCACGGACAACATGCTGACTTGCGATGCTCTGGTCAAGGACTCCACAGGAGAGGCAGAAAACCATGCAGAGATTGCACATCCTGACCTGTTGGCAGGCCTGTGCCCTGTCTCTGGTGACTCGCCCTCCTGCGCCTTTCTCAAAGAGCTCCTAGAAATGTGGGAGGAAGAAGAGCTCTTTGACAGAGCAGAGGCAGGAGAGAGTGACAGTGAGCCAGAGAGCCTGTTGTCTCTCTCACTGCAGGAGGAGGAAGCAGAACCACCAGCTTCTCCCGTGGACAGCGAACCCAGCATCGAGCACCACAGCCAGCCTCTCCCCACGGCATTGCTCGAAGACCCAAACATGTCAGTGGGTTGTGCATTGCCTGCTGACCCTGCAGATGAGTCCGACACAGCAGGCATGGAGACTGGCTCTGCCCAGGCCACCCCTCTCCAAGAAAAGCCCTGCGGGGATGAGCCGCCGGCAGGAGCTTGCCCCGTACCTGCCCAGCCCCTGGCACGCAGGGTTCCTGCTTGCCCCGCTGGCAGCGCAGCTGTCCCACAGCCCCTGGCCACACGGCCATGGCGCTCCCTGGCCAAGATGGCCCAGTGTACTCTGTGCAGCCTTTTCTCCTTCAGCTGCCTCAGGGGGCAGCCAGAGGAGTGAGCCCGGGACCAGCAGCAGGACGATGCGCAAAGATGCTGGCTCACCCGGACGACGCCCAGCTCCCAGGGGCAGTGGCAGGTCTAGGAGGCAATGGCACGAGACAGAGAAAAACACTCGACACAACAATATGTGAGAAATAAAACTCTGGAAACAGGAGCTCTTTTTCAGGGTGGTAGTTGCTAGTTGACGTTGATGAAGTTGATGGGGTCTTTATTTGAAGTGTTGGTCTGTTGTTAAATATTGAATGTTAGAGTTCTGGGACTTGCCTTTGGTTGCCATTGTTAAGTGTTACCATCTTACCCTGTATTCGTATCCCTTTCCGTTGGGAACCACTTCCCCTGCTCCCAGAAGGACTTGCACCCAGACTGAATTTAAATGAGGGACTGTTGGTACTCTATGGACCATCTCAAAAACAACAAACCAGCACCTAAACTATGACTTTAACCAGCAGAACCACAGGAAATCACTCACCATTCACCAGAGCTGGATTCCATCCTGTCACCATAACTTTAATAGTACTCAATCTGGATGACACCCCTAAACCATGAGCCAACATCATCTTTCTAAGGACTCTGGTGAGGATAGCAGCCCCAGCTCTGCTGAAAGACTAAGCTGTACTCCTCCTCCTCAACATTATCCAGTGGGACCAGCAGTGGTGTGTGGCACCCCTTGGGTTCCCCACTCAGAGCTGTCTTTAATAAAGGCCTTTTCAAAGGAGCTGGTCTCCTGGCCCTGTTCTTTTACAAATGGATGAGTGGGGGCCAAGGCAAGCACTTGCCAAAGGTAGATCCTTCTGCCATCCCCTGTCCTTCACCCCCAAGCCAACAGCATGGCAGCCTGGTCAGGGAGAGCTGGCTGAGGAAGGATGACAGCACTGCCTTGTGCACTCCACACAAGCTGAATTTAGGCCTGGGCTGCATTTTCAGGGGGCATCCCCACACTGTCCCAGCCTGGATTCAGAGCTCAGAAATGCTCCTTGGGCCTCAGCATTGCAGGGAAATGAAGGTAAATCCATCCTCTCTTCACACGGCAAATAGGAAAACACTCTCCAATCTAATTACTGCTTCTTGCATTTCACAGTCTCAACAAAAATTATAAACACCTCATCAATACCAAATATGTCTGTCTGCATCATTATTTCCAGAAATATTTAATCTTTATTTCCAGATCACAGACATGCTGAATTGGAAGGGCATATTACTGCTTCTTTATCTAGCGCATGTTATTAATGTTCTCTAAAACTGCTTCTGGAAAGTCAAGTTTTGTTTCCCTCAGGTTATATAATGTATTTCTTTATCATGTTCTGTACATTATTCAAGACCTTTGACAATAATTAGTTTTGCTTGAAACACTAAGAGAACAGCACTGGGTTTGGAAAATTGACAGACTTATTTCTGAACTGAAGCAAGGAAAACTGTTTAAAAAACAATGAAATACATGTGTAACAGTGAAGGATGGTTATTAAGAAAAAAAAGCAATCCCAGCCAAGCAGCAGAATATTGCCATAATATGTATTATTTACATTAAATTATTTTAAACCTCTGTAGGTTATTATTTCTGTGTAACTTCTGTGTAAACGTATTAGACACCACACTTAGCAGTGAATAAGTTTAATTTGCATGATCTGAACCAGACTTGAAAATTGATGAATTTCCCGATCAGCTCTCAGAACGTTTGTTTTTCAGTGGGTTCAGAAAAGCAAATTCGGTTCACTGTTAGTTTTTAATGCAACAATTTACAACCAAGGAATTGCAATTGCACACTTCTCGTGGAATCAGGAGTGTTGATAACCAATAAGAAGCTAAAATAAAACATGCAACACACCCAGAGGTACCTGTAAGGCATCACTGATGGACTTGCCAGGTACTGACAGAACTTTTGGGAGCCTAAATTAAAACGACACTTTTTTCAGTCCAACCATTCAAGGAACTCAATCAGAGTAAAAGGTGTTAATAGAAAATAATAATAGAAAATCAGATTTGGTGTATGCTCCTTAGGCACCAACTTCTACTGAAATAACTTCCTACTGCCTTGTTGCATGCAGTATTGTGACTAAATCAGTATTTAATTGTATCCAACATGCAGTGAAGGTACCAAGGCTAAAAACTTCCACCAAATTTCAGTATGGAAATCAGAAATGCAGGACCTGTTCTTCTTCCAAGCAAGAACTGAGAGCCCAGAACTCATTAAATTCCTAATGGCGCCCAAGCACTGGCACTGGGGGATATTCCACACCTAAGAGATGGCAAGGAATTATATTCTATCTTCTTCAGTTTCACTTTTCATTCCATTTGCAATTATTTGAAGAGAAGTACAGCACAGAGGACTCCATTGGCTTAAATCTTCTACTGTGAGGAATAGAATCTCATGCCCACAAAGTAATGCCTGCAATTTCTACCATTTCTATTTAAACAATTTCACAGTACTCCATTTTTTTTCTTTAAAAATCTAGTCTAATGTTTTATTTCTGTAATTCCTGTATACATTTCTCTGTCATGAGGTTTCTAATTCCCTATCTGAATCAGCCTAAATAATCAAAATGTTCCAAATAAAGCAAAGCAAATAATCCCTCAGGTAGTCTGTAACACTACAGTTGGAGGTTATTATCTCACCTTCACTAAAGAAAAAGACATCTGCACTGCTTGTGTTTTCTCAAGCATCCTGCCTGTGAGGCTTAGCTGTAATTTGGATGCCACACAAATATGTTCTTGTAAATAAAGTAATTTTGAAAACCTGCTAATTTCTTTAAGATCCAAGTAATTCATTCTTGATGAGCATCTATTCAGTCTTCATGCACAGATGGACACAACCTATTTGTAGTTTTTCTTCAACAAAACAAATTAAAATATTTTGCCAGAAAAGAGGGTACAAAAAACCTTAAACCAAACCAATTTTTTCTTTTAAGAGTTTTGAGATACTGAGATATCTCTCAGAAGTAAAAAATAAAGTTAAAACCCTAATAATTTTTGATCTAAGAGATCAGACACCTACCACAAGCACTGCCATAATTTTAAAGTGACAAATTCACTTACACTTCATAAATTAACCTTCAAGTTATGAAACTCCGATTATTTTTTTAATTACTATATGACACTAAAAGAAAATTCTGAATGGGAAAAGCAGCTTCTGGTTTTCTAATATTCTTTCAACACTCCTCAAATAAAGGATAGGAAAGGTAAGGAATACCAAAGATAAAATTCAAAAGCTTTCAGCATGAAAATGTAACTGTGAATATATATACATACATCTGTCTCTACATATATCTGTATATCTATATATATATATATCTATAACAGTCTGCAAAAGAGTGAGGCACCAGTCTCTGCCATGGGTCATGTCTGGATTAAAGGGAACTGCAGGAAGCTCACCAATAAATGGAGACAGAACTTTATTTTAAGATCTGATGATGAAAATTTGCCCTTAAGATACATAAAACCAGTGTATTTGCTAGGGAAGAGAAAACTCATGAAAGAGGAAGAATGATACAAGGGAAAGAATCTCCAGATTTTCTGGACCTAGGCAAAAGGCAAGGCAGACTTCATATCTAATCAACAAAACTACCTTTAAAAGGGATAAGGAAAAGGTCAAAGAAACTGAATGTGATATTGGAACTATTTTTTTATCTTGGAAAGAAAAAAAAATGTAAAACCATCAAACAACACAAACCCTTTTTAAAAGTGACAGATCTGAAAAGGGGGAGAAGTCATCAGGCTGGACCCCAGAAGGGCCAGTTTTTCTGGGGCACCACATTCCTTGATCATTGTCATTTCAGGGAGGACTTCCAGCATCTCCATAAGTCACTCATCAACTGCTCTGTGGGGACCCTTCCTCCCCCTTTCATCATCCAGGACCAAGTCCCATCAGAGGCAGAGATAAATGCCTGGACTTCTAAAAGTATTCTTCAAAGGTGTGGGAGCAGAGAGAAACAGCAGCTTAAAAGGAATCATGTCTGAGGAAACTCAGTCCTTAAGAGAAACAGTACACTTAATACTGGGATTCTGTTCTTTGTGCAGTTACTGTGCTCCTTACGGTCAATATAACAACTTGTCTCAGGTGCAGATAAAACCTCAGAATCTTTTCTTGAAAAAAATCCATTAAGAAAAAAGTAGAGGAAAGCACAGGAAGTATTTGGTCAAAATCCTTCCCCTCTGAGGAATTTTAGCAACCACTGCATTCTGTACAGCACTGCAGCAGATTACACCTGTGCTAGATGACCCTTCTCAAGTAGGGGCATGGCACTATCTGACCTCAAAAGGTCCACTCCAACCTAAAAGACCCTGAATGATACTGTGACAACACATTTCATTGATATTTTTGATGGAGCATTCACATCCAAACCAAAATGGTCTTAAAGTTCCTAAGTATTTAAACTACATTTACTGTCACTAATGATAGATGAAGAAAAAACTTTGAATGGCTCAAGCTGTCAGGAGCATATGTTTCATACTTTAATACATGAGGACAGAATTTAATGCCATTTTAAACAAGTGCAATTTTGCTGCAGATTTTATTAGAAAATTACCCTCCATGAGCTTTCACAAGCCTCTTACTGTGAGCCATTCATAAACTGGATTCACACTGCAAGAAAGCACAGAATTGTGTCAACAGCATGAGCATTTCATTCAGTTTCTAATTCTGCTTAGTTCTCCTGAAATATCCAGGCCTAGAATTTAACACAAACTGCAAAGCAAAACCTGAAAAAAACACACTGAACACTTTCGGTAGGTAAACTGAAATTCCTTTGGAATCAGGTGTATGACTAACTTCCATTGAAACTTTTTCTAGTTCCTCCAACATTAACAAAACCATTAATTATGCCTTATTAAATACTTTCTGTACACTTAAGTGAAATACATGAGAAAACATTTGCTGCTACAACTTAAATTACTATTTTCCTCTTTTCCATAATTTTGTATTACCCCTTAATCTTTTGTAATTCCTGCAACAGCAAGTGTTCAAACCTAAGTACTGATCAGAATCACTTTGTGTCAGAGAGAAAACGCACGCAGGAAAAAGGCATCCCACTGCCAATGCATCTTTGATCAAAATGAAGATATAAAACTGCTGAGAAGAACAAAAACCATAGTCAAAATGTCCTAGTCAACACAATATAAATTCAACAAAATAAGAAAAAAATCTTCAGTAGGTGTTCAGCTACAAATTCTAAGCAGCAAATGAGTACATTTTGCTACATAAAATTAAAGTTTAAATGCCTCTAAAGCTTGAGAAGTTATCACAGCATGTGAACGCTGTTTTATTCAACACACATTTAATTTCAGATTTCCAACAGGGCTCAGGTATTTCCAGGACTGACCACTGGAAGAAATTGTCTTGAACAACATTGCAAATTTCTACATGACTGCAAGTCATGGTTTTCATTTCAGATCACCATTGCTGATGCATTTCAGATAAAAACTTCTGGAAACCTTGAAGATGCTCAATCCAACACCCAGCTCTGGTATTTCCACCTCCACTCGGGCAGTGCAGGTTCAGCTGTTGCCAGGGCAGTGAATTCAGCACTCACCACAAACCGAGGAGCAGATTGTGCTCCTGTCCTTGGCCCTTTCCTGCCCAGAGTATCACTCCCCACTTGGTCTCTCCAGCTCCAAATCACACCTTGCATCTCTTTAATAACATACTCACAGCATATGGGTAAAAAAAACACGTGAGAGGGACTTTGTTATCCCAGGCCACCCGCTAGATGAAATTATCAAAGTTTCCAAAAAATGAGCAAAATGCCAGTTCTGAATTCTGCTCCTGTTCAGACATTCCAAGTGAAGAATACAGGAAAATCTGGAAAGCTCAACAGTGAGGCAGGAATTGTAGCATCCAATACCTCAGGGAAGAGAGTGAGGGCTCTAAAGTCCATTGAACTGGCTTCACAGTGACAAAATACCAATTTTGGATGCCACAAAGCTCTGCTAACTTCGTTCTAAATTACATGAAAGGCAGACTTACTGTCAATAAGATATAAATCCTGTCCATCTACTCAGCACAGAGAAATCCTTCATGCTAAAGAAGAATTAAAATTGCTGAAAGCCAATGACAGTCTTCCAGATTTTGGGGTTGTTTTGGTTTATATTGTAAAAGAGGCTTCTACTCAAAGTTATATACAGGAAAAGAAAAACAATGGCAAATGAAACACAGCCCTTGAGGATGTCTGTAATTCCTAGGTCTCCATTATTTAATTATTTTTAAAATTTCTAGCTTTGTAGCAAATTCCCATTCCCAGGCATGAAATGACAGTTCTTGTAAATTTCTGCTGAGGAAGCATAGGAAGAAAATGAAATTGTTCTAAGCATGGGAAGAAAATGAAATTGTTTTAACCAGTTCTAGTGCACAGTTCTTGGACTTCAAAGCAATGGAATGCATCATCCTTGGTACTTCAGAGTCAACACTGAATAAACATCTCTTATATCTTCTGAGCTTGCCCTGTGCTAAACTTAAGTGCTGATCTACACCAGGACTGAATTGATATTACAGTGAGAAAGCTCAGTGTTTAGAAGTTGGGAAGTTTTAAGAGTTTTTCTCTTAAATTTCAAAAAGAAGGAAAAGGTCAAGTGACTGCTGGCTGCACCTCTGGGTGAACTCTGCCACACAGAGATGGGCTGAGTGCAGAACAGTGGCTGAACACACATCTGTGTTCTGCTGAAAAGGACCTCACTGAAAAGCTGAGAATCCTTTACTTTCCCTTTCCCTTCCCTTTCCCTTTCTCCTTTTTCCTTTCCCTTTCTCCTTTTTCCTTTCCTCCCCCTGCCCTTGCCCTCCTCTTTCCCCTTTCCTCTTCCCTCACTGCCATGTTCTGATGTCCTCTGACTTTGTTGCCTTCTTTAAGGCCACATTTTGTGCCCATATCTGCAATCCCATTTTCCTGCTCAGCAGAACTGAGCTATTCCCTCCCCACACCAGCAGTTGCCAGCCCCACTCCAGCTCGAATTTCTCCTCTCTGCTGCCCTGTGCCCATGGGATGAGCATCCTGGGAGGGCTCATCAGGTCACTGCTCCCTCCATCCTGGGCCTGGAAAATGGAGCTGCAGTCAATCTAGCAATTAAATTTGTGACTTCTCAGCCACTGGAAGTGCAGCAGTCATCCTCCAATACACCTACAGGAAATTAAACAATGATATCATCAGCCTATGAATAACTTTTAATTCAACCTGCTGCACCAGCAGATGCCAGGTGGCTGCATCTGTACCAATATAGCACCTGGCCCAGGTACCAATATAGCTCAGCACAAGGCAACTCTTCTGTGTATTACAGGCTTACTTTAAATTAGCTTTTCAGCTCTTCAGGATATGGCTTGTTTCCCTCTATCTCTGCTGGTAGTAATATCTGCTAATAAACAACATGACTAATATTTGATAATAAACAATAGTAGAAGTCTGCAGGAACCAAACCCATGTCTCAAGAGCACTGATACTGTTTCATATCAAAACATTTGGAGGACAAATCTGATAACCTTTTAGTTACCACTGGAACTAGTGGTAACTAGTGGATTTAGATTTTTTTTCCACACTGAGGAGCAAAACACAGCGTTTAGCTGCCAATTAGTCCTACCCTGTAAAGCATTTTCTCACTAATTCTGCTAATTCATTCCACTTAGGATCTGGAACTTAAATGGAGAAGGAGGGGATGAGCTAAAAATAGCAGCAGCAAAAAAAAAAAAAAATTAAAAAAAGCCAATTAGTAGGAATTGAGGAATTGCCACAGTAACCTTTGTCAGGATAAATTTAAGGTATAATGCTCCAAGATAGTTACTATGGTGACCATGGGCCCTTGCAAGGTACCTCTAATGAGAAATGCAGTATCTGTCACACAAGCAAGCAGATGCAGCAGCAGCAGCCCAACAGGCTATTTAAAGACACTTTTCTCCCCTGCCCCCCTTTTTCAAAGAGCAGCAGGAAAATAAACTGCTACTAAAGTAGCTTTAGTATGTGCATTTTTTCAATTTTTTTTTTCCCACTCCTTCAGTCACTGAACTGTTAAGATCTCAGTGTAAGATTTATCCAAATTGAACAGGTTAGATTTACAAACATTACCCACTCTTTGCCTACTCTTTGCAAAATAAATTCAACTCACAAGTCATCCAAAAAGTCCAAGGAGTGAAAGGTTTTTACTTAGAAAAATGATATAGACACAGGTTTAGAGTAAGAAAACAAGAAAAATGTTTGTGAAAAATCTTGCATAAATTCTCTTATTTGCCAATGCAATGTGCAGCTGTTATTAAAAAATGTATTTTACTAGATGGGAACTATCTCAGATTTATGTTTGGTATTTTCTCCAAATACATACAGACAAGTACTCAAGAGTGAACAGCTCAAAAAAAAATAAGGTTTCTCCTTTTTCTATACAAAGTCCACTTCATTTCCAGTGTTTACAAACAAAGTCTTTCTCAAATCTGGGCTGTCACTGCCACCACAAGCACCCTCATTAAGGGCAAACTTGGATTAACTTGTTAAAGTACACACAAAATGACACAGCTCCCATCAGGACTCTCAATAACATACTTCAGAACCATGAGAAAAATAATAAAATGTGTGTTGCTTCAACTCCTTGGTACTTTTCAGAGTGCTGCAGCCAGCTTTGGGCTCCCCAGCACAGCAGGGACCTGAGACCTGCCCAAAGGGCTCCCAAGGAGAGCCATGGAGATGCTCCCAGGGCTGGAGCCCCTCTGCTCTGGAGCCAGGCTGGGAGAGCTGGGGGCTCAGCCTGCGTAGGAGAAGGCTCCTTAGGGTGTCCTTTAGGGAGAGCTCAGAGCACCTTCCAGTGCCTGAAAGGGAGTGAGAAAACCTGAGAGAGACTTTTTACCAAGGCCTGCAGTGACAGGCCAGTGGTTTTAAGTGGA
This sequence comes from Motacilla alba alba, assembly GCF_015832195.1. Taxonomy (NCBI): domain Eukaryota; kingdom Metazoa; phylum Chordata; class Aves; order Passeriformes; family Motacillidae; genus Motacilla; species Motacilla alba. Next base: position 147,357,210 of record NC_052017.1, read on the forward strand.
AAGAGGGCAGATTTAAATTGGATGTAAGGAAGGTGGGTTTTATGACGAGGGTGGTTCTGGAACAGGCTGCCCAGAGAAGCTGGGGATGCCCCATCCCATCAAGGCTGGATAGGGCTTGGAGCCACCTGAGGTGGTGGAAGGTGTCCTTGACCAGGGATTGGCAGTGGATGATCCTGAAGGTCCCTTCCTACCCAAACCATTCCATGTTTCTACAATTTCAAGCTACACACTGAATGGAAAGGTTTGTCCAACACCACCCCCGGCCTCAAACCGGGGCACCATCACCCTTCCCAAAGCCTGGGCCAGCTGCCAGTGGTAACTCAGCTGTGCTGGGAGCACAGGAACAGCCCTGGTTCACACACAGGGTCAGCCCCTGCTCCCACCCTCACTCTTCACACAGACACACTTCACTGCAGCTTGCCACTTGTAGTTTTTTTTCTTGATCAAGTCTGGTTTTCTTCATACCAAATGAATTTTCATGCAGTAAAAGAATCCTATTCATGCCTCTTCTTAATTAGCAATAAATTACTAAACTGCATTTTTTTGCCTTTCTCAATGCTAAAGAGGCAGCTTCTTTCCTTTTAAACACTGCAAATTAAATACTAAAATCTTTCTTTAAGTAATACATCTAAGCCCAAAGCACTCAGGAGAACACACTGTGAAAACCAGATCAATGGTAGCTTGTGATTTAAATAGGTTAAATGTGGGTTTGGCAACTTTGCAGCCAAGCTTTTGCATTGATATTAGCAGGTGTTAGATCTCCTTGAAGCTGCAAAAGCTCTGCCAACTCATCAGGAGATGCACAACTCATTAACTCAATTTTTATATAAAAGATAGGGCTGAGAAGCTTCCCTGATGAAGTAACCCTGGAAGGAAACTTTGGTGGTGAGTGTAATTTATATGTTAGGCCCTCACTTGTCAAAGGAAAAGGTTTTAGCTGAAATAATCCCCTGGCTGGGATTTTACCACACATTTCACAGCCTACTACTAACAGAATTAATATTCGGCCATGTGTTCTGCAGAGCTGACATACATTTCAGGTTCAACTTTTTTTAAAAAAGACAATGAATAAATACTTCAGGAAAAATCCTCCTGACCTAGTAAACTGTCAGAGCAAGAGTCAGAGAGAAAAATTCCCTCACGCAAGCAATGACTCAGTAGACTCTTTCCAAAAGAAGCTTTGTTTATAGAGACTTATACAGATAAGAAGAAAAAAAAAATAATTCTATGAAAGGCACACTAAATCTCTGGCCCAACCCTGTTCTGCTACACTGAGTTTATCTAGTTGCAACAAATACCCGAATTTATCCAGATTATAACTGTTTTGTTGTGTAGTTTATAACTCTTTCACCTGACTAAAAATATTAAAGCAAATGTTGCTCTCCTGCTTGTCCTGCTTTCCCTTCTCAGTTACAGCACAGACCTAAACCCACCTGCTTGGCATCAGCACAATCCAAGGGAAAGAAGACTCTGAAGAGGAGAATAAGCCACAGGGGAGAGGAGAAATAGAGTATTTGAAGCACCCAGAAGAGCACCTGCCATTGGTGAGGAAAATCTCTATTCCATCCCAAAATAATCTTCTATAAACAGCCTCCAACCAGCTCCTCTCCTCAGCAGTGCAAATCCTGCAAAAACTGCATGTGTGGGAACACTCCAGAAACCTTCAGGTTAGGATTCAGGAAAAAATATGTGGACAACAGCAAAACCTTCACCAAGAAGTAAAAAATTCAGTTTGTGAAGATAAGAATTAATAAACCACTTTCCATTTAACCACCTTAACAACAGTTACACCAACTAGCAAAGTTTTATCCTGTAACTGGGTGAGGGAAAAAGAATATACTATCAATCATCTCAGACTATTACACCTGAAATACTTTCATACTTCACTCTTCTATTCACAATGAGTGCTTACTTTTATTTTCTCTTTTTTCCCCTCAAGTGTAACATTGGATTCCTCTCTCATATCAGGTTCCCTTTTGCAAATATTTTTTCCTAGCACTTCTTTTCAACTTAAATAGTTTTCAAGTATTATCTTCGCATTTGGTGAGATCATTCCAAAGAAGTGAAAACACAAAAACATCCTGCCCTGTGCTGATACAAAACATTCTGCTCAAAAAAATGCTTGTTTAGTATTCAACCACTACTGAGAGCCATAGGGAGGATTTTCACAGATGTATTAAAACCTGGATACAGCTCCTAAGAGGTAAAAGGCAGCCCTGAGCTCATCATCCACTATTTAAAGCTCAGATTTTTTTTCCACCCTGTTCATCACTTTGGATTTATTAAGACTGAAGTTCACCTGACAATTCATCATCTTGTTCTATCTAACTGCTCACATCAGCTCCCTCCTTCACAGTCCAGTACCAGGGACCTTCCCAACCCTCTGCTCACCCCTCCAGTACCAGGGACCTTCCCAACCCTCTGCTCACCCCTCCAGTACCAGGGACCTTCCCAACCCTCTGCTCACCCCTCCAGTACCAGGGACCTTCCCAACCCTCTGCTCACTCCTCTTCCAACACAGTTCCACACACAGCTGAGCAGTTCAGGGCCCAGCCCGCATTCCAGAGGGGCTCCAATGAGAACGTGAGCTCTACAAGTTATTACTCCCTTTCTTAACTAATTAACGACTTACTCTTAACTAATTTCCCTTCCCATCCCAGAGCAGCTTGGTTTCTCTATCAGCTTCTGGTGGGGAACTCCTTCCCATGTCAAGAATGACGTTAATTAGACCGTTCTCACCCTTGTTCATTCCTGACCAGAACTCCAATGGATACTTAGGTAGTTATTATTTGACATATCAAATCTGCAATGTTTCCATGATGTCAGGATCTTTCATAGCCTGAAAGCACCATATAAGATAAGGAGTAATTTGATAAGTGTATATAGGAAGGTTTTAAACACATCTCCTGCACTAGGCAGAAATCAAGGTACTACACAACCGAGACTGAGAGTTGCTCTCCCATTGAGGGCCAGGAAATCAAACAATTCCCAGTGATCTCATGTCAGAATTGTCAATTATACTTCAAAAATCCAAGGCTAGAGCAGAATCCTTCCTTGTTATGAAGAATTAGAAAGAATGTGCATTTTTGAAAACCTCAAACATGGCAAAGCTCTCAGTGGGAGAACCACTGAAAGAGTTGGCTGGAGTGGACAGAAAAAGAGGTTAAAGAAGAAAGATTACAGATTCAACATCCACCCATTCCCTGCCAAGATTCCATTGCTACTTTTATAGGGCAAATCACAAATTGTAGTCAAACTTAGCAGAATACTGGTTTGGTTTTTTATTTTAATTCAGGACCTACAAATCTTTCCATTATTTCAAAGAAGACTTTAACTTTTTGCCTGTGATCCCAGTTATTATGGTGGCATTGGTGAGGGGGGAAGAAAACATAATTTCCAAATCAGCATCTGGAGACACATTTGTAACTGCAAACTGAAAATGTCACAAAAGGTTGGCTTTATATACTACAGCATTTACTTAACATCTTTCAGTAGTGATCTTTTCAAATCAATGTTGTTTTAGCTTTTGTTTCCAGTTAATGAAGGCAGAATTAAATGGATGTCAAGAGTAAGGAATAAATTCAAGCTGATGAAGCACTAATTTTAAATGAGTGTTCTCTTTGAAGGAAATACTCACAAACCAGCTATTTTAATTATACTTTTGATCATCTAAAACAAATTAATAGAAATTGGATATTTTAATTTCCAACTTCAGGAAATCCATGCTGCACCCTCGTGATCTTTTACAGAACATCAGAGAGCAGGCAGGAAGCCAAATCTGGGCAACATCCGAGTGTAACTTTCATAAATCCTTTGGCCATTAAGGCAGACATAACTGGCAGCCACTCAAGACAATCTTCTTTCATCCCATTAACGCAGCCACCGTGTCACCACAGCCACAAAACACAGCCAAGTGCTCCTCAATACAGGGAGGGCTGTGCTCTAAATTAATCTGTTTATCTACAGATATCAATCAAACCAGGTGTGACCTGGAGCTGCACCTGCACCCAAAAGCTCAGTCTCTCACTGGCAGCATAAACAAAAACGACCTGAAATGTGTTAGGGAGGTTTTCCACAAAAACTAAAAATGATGGTTAATTGGGAGATGGACTAAAACTATTCAGTTACCTTCACCACTTTGTCCTGCAATCTCTAAAGAGTCTAAGTGCACCCAGCTACCATTCACTCCTTATATCCAAGTGTCCAAATATCATAATAGAGCAATTTATTAGGCAAATTAATTCCACACAGTTCTTTCATCTGTTAGATGAACATACAAGGCACCATGTTTAGGTGACAGTGAGCAGAAAAAGTATTGCACCTAACTGAACCTATGGAGGAGAACTGTGCAAATTCACATTGCTCATAATAATACACTACTTAAAGTAAGACATGAGTTAGAGGTCAAAGCCAAAAAGTGGCACTATGCCATCTGTAACAGCAAAAAAAAAAAAAACAAATAAAAAAGGCTAAGGAAAAAAAAAAATGTCCTTCAGAGAAGGGTAAAAAAATAACCCCAAGATTAGGACAAATTTTGGAAAGACAAAGTCTTGGAGGACAAAAGAAAACAACAGAGGAACCAGTTCCTATGGACACATGCCCATAACTGCTGGCTTTGGGAAGAAGGAGCAAGTTTACCCACAAGTAAATAGATTTTCAAACCAAGGAATGGTGTATGTTGGGAGGTCCCTCTGGAAGTATCCACTCAAACCAAGGAAGTTGGCCAAGAAAGTTGGCCATCAAGCCCCATGTTGGCAGCACAGCACCAGGCACGTAAATTACTCTTTGCATTGCTGCTCCCATCCAGGCACAGAGCTCAGGGCAGCTCCCCCTGCCTGCCCTGCCTTGGGCACTGTTGCATCCCACTGGGTAAGAAAGAATTCTGCAACAACCTCTGCAGCAACAATCTCTGCAGCCTGCCTTGAATTCACACTGCAAAGGAAGTCGGACAGAAATTTGGGCTGTGCCAGCTGTGCTGCAGCTGCACAAACTCACTCCCCAACTTGTCTGAGCTCCTGTGGAGGGCACCTCTTTTCTGCCACCGTTTCACTCAGAACTCCCAAATTTTGGACATGGATTTTACGAGGAGAGACAGCCAACAAAATATCTCAGGTGTGATGACCACAGGGCAGGTTTGAGACAAAACAGAAATTTTGATTAAGTATCAGTCTCACAGAAATACAGACAAACCATGAGAGAGAAAAAACCATGTTGATCACTACAACTTTCCTTTCTCCTTCAGTGTTCAGAAAACGTACTGGAAAAAGGACAAACCCCAAAGTTCCATGAAATCTTTTCTTCCTGAGAATATTGGTATTTTTGTATTTCATTCTTGCAGGGAGATTAATTAATAGTGAAAGGTTGGTAATGTTCACCTTCATCCCCCACTTTTTTCCATCACCCATCAATGTTGAAACATGATTTTCTAAAACTACAGTCTGAATTAATTGGTTTGAATATGTGTAAATTAGGGGAAGCACAATTCATTTCAACCCTGACTTCCTTCAGGAAGAGGTATTTCTTCCTGTTAAGCTTGTTGTTCCATTGTTATCTAAAAAAAGAAACAATTATAATTTTTCTTACATTCTTACTTTTTCTTCCACATTCCTTGCACAAAAATGAAAACCCAATTAAAAAGTATTAGCACTTCAGTCAATTTTTTTTAACAGGCCTGCACTTTGTCAAATGCTTCCACAACAGTGCTTAGCACCCAAAAATTTCAATACAGAAATATTTTTTTTTTAAGTATTGAGGAAATAAGGAAGGAAAAGTCTGACTTCTTCTACAAGAAAAAAAAAAAAATCTAAATCTGAATCCTGAAATCAATTACTCTGACTTTTTAAAAGAGACAGCTTTGAACCCTGCAAGTCGTACAACCTGTAATCTACTTAGGATTTAAGGGGAAAATGAAGATGACTGGTCTGGATTTTGAGTGATTTATAGCTCATTTAAAACTGGAACAGCAAACTCGTGCTACATCCGTGGGATATTTTGTGTAAGGGCCAAACTACCCAGCCATGTTTATGTTGTACCCTATTAAAGTTAATAAATCCTGTCAGAGACAAACTTGGCCTGCGCTCACAAAGCTCCCGTTTCCCCAGCTGCATGCACAAAATATTATAAATAGTGCAAATTGGGTCTTCTGAGGCCAAGGCAATGTTCAGAGAGGTCACAAAAACTGCCATGCAGGCTAGATGCAGTGAGTTAGTCACCCCTGATTTAGGAAAAGGCAACGGAAGAAGTGGGAAAAGAAAAAGAATCTTAGGGAAAGTCGTATGTGGTACCAGAAGAGGTGCCTAAGCAGTGCAGGGATTGCACCCCGGGATTGATGTAATCCATACATTGAGTTTTGGGGAAGGGAGGGAAGGGAAGGGGAGAAATAACCCCCTTTTCTCATCTCAGACAAGTCTGAGAAAGCTGACCCAAAGGAAGCTCTTCATACCAGCAGCTGGAGAAGGAAAGTTCCCCTCAAATTCACATTTCTTGACAGAAACAAATGCTAAATTCAAAAGCAAACCATAGGAATATATTGTCTGCACACTCCCTATGGAAACACGCCCTAACTGTTCAGAAGAAAAGGATGATATTGCACTGGGGACAGGACAGGGAGAAGAACAGGAACATACTGCTATAAAACCTACAAGGGAATTTGTTTTCATCATCATTACAGGGATAGAACACTGGAAAAGGCCTTCTATTTGGGAAATGTGGCAACTGCAGGCAGATCTTTGGCAATTCCATAGAGATCACCTCAGTACCAGCCTTTGTGAAGATCTTTTCCTCCACTTCTCCGTGAGAGAGACAGTCTGATGATGCCTGAGGCCTTGAAATCTCTTCATTTCTAGATGCATTCATACACAGCTTGAAGTTCATTTGTTATTCCCATGTTCACTTCCCTTAACCTTTCCAGGAGAGCCCTCCTCTGTCCCCACCTCATACAATGCATTAAATTACCTTTAAATTTTACTGCACTTGCCAAACCAAAGAAAAAGTCTTTTATTTTCACCTCTCACCTGCATCTTCAGCCATTTGATCTCCTCTTTGGCCTGTGTGTGTGACCAGAGCTGAATGTCAAAATTCCCTTCCATCATTCCCTCTTTCTGTTGGCCTCTCCTGCTCTCAGATCACATTTGGGTTTTGCAGTGCAGTCACACTGAGGATCCCTGTGATCAACCCCCAGTTGGGGTGGGACACTTCACCTCTTACAAAAGAACCAGGGCCAGGCAGGGACAAGCTTGGAAGGGACCTCAGAAGAGCATCTGGTTTTCATGGGATGCAAATGGATACCTTGAATACTTCTGCTACAAAGCAGTCCAGAACTGAAATTTCTCTTTATTACTTCTTCTATTGCTCTTTCCTTTTTATTATTGTTATTTTCCCATTCTATAGTTTTTTGCAGAATCCTCCTGTAGCATTTCCAGATTTTGCAAAGTGCTTTGAAATAAATATGAACATCGTAACTGGTTCATATTAGGGACCTGACCAGTGCTAGATGTATCACCCTTTCCTACCCAAACAATTCCTTTAATTTTTTTGTTGAAAATAACTAATTATTCACTCAAAATTATGTACTGTGTTTAAAGATTGATTTGGCTATTAGTAGAAAAAGGCAAGCCTTAAAAATCTAAAAGCGTATTTAACAACTGTCAAATAAGAGACAAAATAAAAACTATTGCCCTGACAACAAAGGGTGATTTTCATGTTTTAGTTAATATTATTTGACTTGAAGGTATCTCAGAAATATCCAGCTGGCCATAGATTTAACATGAAGACCAAGGGCAACTGCTGTGAAATTTTATTTTCTTTTGACAGCAGGCAAAGCCTTAATCATAGCAGCTTTGTCTTTAAAGCATAAACTGTAACAGCAATGTATGGAAAAAAATCATTAATCTCTCATACAGACAACATGCCCTGTCATAAACAGACACACAAATTAAACAATAACTTGGCAGCTGTGAAAAATAACAATCATCATTTACTTACATACGGGCAATAAATTTATTGGGGGAACTTTTGGTTCAAAATGGGGCAGAATTTTTAGTTCTTGCTCCCTTTGAAAGAGGGCTTATTTCAAAGTGTTTTCAAAATGTGCATTGTTAACTAATACTGCAGACATTGCAGTGTACCACTGCACAGACTTCACAGCTCAATTAATCAACGCATTCACATCAAATAATTAAGCAGCAGAAATGGCACTCATAATTAGTATGCACACAAAGGACTTTTAAAGAATTCTTTCATTTCCATGGATTAAAAAAACCCACCAGACTATGGGATAAAAGGTATAAAAGTGAAAATAATAATTTGTTTCTTTAATTATTCTTGTCTCATTAAAATGTAACAAAAAAAATCAAACTGGGTGAAGTCAATACACACGAAAGTTCACTTAGCAAAACTGATCAAAATACCTATAATTCTGCTGACCATAAAAAAAAGAACAAAACTTACTGTAGAGTACATGTGTAAGCAAACACACTCATTTTAGCCCTGTAACCCTGCTAAAAGGCAGGGTAAAACTGCTGACCCAGAAAGGGATCCTGAAGTTGAGTGTTGACTTTGCTACTGCAGTATTTCTTCAGATTATTTTTAGTTAGGCAACTTCCAATTAAAAAAAAATGAAAAGGCCAAAATTCCATCATGTGCTTTCACATCAGCATCCTCTAGGTCACCAGCACTTGCCAGAACTTGTAAATTTTGCACAAAAGCCTCTCTGATTTGAATTACCAACAGAACTATTTCCTCATTTACCACAGCCTGTCCTGCTTGCTCTTCGTCTCTCAGCTCCTCACACCAGTCCTGTCCTGGGCATCCCAAGCTTTAATCCCCATGGTCCTCACACCAAGGCCAGAACAGGCTGAAAAATCCAATGTGTGAATGTGCAGAGCCCAGCTGTGCAGTGTCACACAGGGGGAAGGCTTCAGCAGCCCAGCTGTGCTGTCCCACAAGGACAGAGGAGAGAATTGATCTGATTGATCTGCTCAGACCCTCCCAACCATCAATCTTCCCCCAGTGCCTCAGACACACCGTGCACAGAATGGGGATGGAAAGGCAAGGCAGGGTGTGTGGTACAAAATGAGATATCCTGGGGCACACAACGAGATTACATCTATTACCATAAATTATGAAGTGATTTAGGCATAAATGAGGGCTGTCATGAAATTTAATTTTAATGGTTTGATAATCAAGTAAGAAACACAATAATTACCGTACCTACGGTTTTTCAATAAATTCAGATCACTGCTAGTGGCAACACTTTTTTATTCAAAAACATTAATATAATTCCCTCCAAGAGCTGTCTGCTATATTTTTCCATGTCAGAACAACCTGTTGATTACCTCGTTGCTGGGATAAACAAGCTCAGATTTCCCACTGATTACTTTCAAAACACTTGCACTTTGCTCACTGCAAAACTCCTTTAACAGTGCAGCTGACTGCTGCAAGAAACAGGTTTTTTTCTTCTAAAAGAAACTGGAGACTCAGTCCAGAAAAAGTCTCTGGAGGCTGAGCTTTCCAATAGCAGGCATGGGAGAATTTGCTTCCCTCATCATCATCAGATGTCATACATTCAAGTGGAGAGGTGAACAAAACATGTTGATACCACTGGGTGAATATTTGAAATTAGCTGAAGACATTGTGAACACCTCAGCATCACTCACTGCAGCCAGAACTTCCACAGAGTATCTTGGCTGACATCTTTCCATCAGGACCAGGTCTCCAGTGCATTTCCCTGTGGACACAGAAGTTTAAAAAAAAAACTCCTGCAGATGTAAAGCAGTAAAAATTAATTCGAGTTGGAATTGAGCTTTGCAATGAACCCTACAATTATTTTCAGGAGTTCAACAATGGAACATACAAAACTCTTGCTCCTCTGTTTTCTTCAACCAACCTCACAGGAGAGGGAGGACAAATCTCCTGTTTTTTCCTTCTCTACTCCAAAGGAATCTTGGTTCTCTTGGTTCTCTTGTCTCCCCATCATAATCTTGTGGGGAAAAAAAGACCTCAGACTAAAACATGTCACTAATTGTCCCACAATGGGATACGAAGGAACATTTCAAGTCATGTGGAAAGCAGAGATATGAAGACTCTAATTAACATCTTGGGATATAGGAGGAAAAAAAAAAGCTGATCCTTTCATTTGTTTGTCTGCAAAACAAGCAATGATGAAAGACAGAAAGATGAGTGAACAAAATAACCACTGAGCCCAAATAATCGTTTCTGACTATAAAATGACAGGGAGCAAAATGTTTCTCCATCCTAAAATAGAGGGAGAAGAGTGTCACTTCTCAGAAACACTGCTTATATATATATATATATATATATATATATATATATATATATATATATCCAAGAACAGCTACAATGCACACAGTAAATAATCCCAATTATTGGCTTTAAAAGTACATCAAATTGTAAGTTTAAGCTTTTCTGGAAGCTAAAATGATAAATTTCACTAGTCAGCAGAATAATCTTACTGTAGAAAAAGGCATCTATTTTCCAGATAGCCTTTTAATGGCCTAAAGGATGTCTCTTTTCCTAAGCAGTATAATACCAGTTTTTCCCAACATATGCAGTGTTATTGTAGCAGCTATTATTGCCCTGTCTCTAAGTTAATTGAAGCAAACTGCCTTTCAGGCCTTAAAATAAAAATATTGTGCAGTATTCTACACATTTGATCCATTGTACATGAATACAAATAAGAAAGAGAACAGGACAGGGTTGGAATGCACCAAATAATGTGGATACTACAAATTAGATACCAGGGACTGCCCTTCATGGGCCCAGAAAGGTTTGGCAGTGCCAGCACTGATCTGCTGACAATCCCAGAGTTTTTACTGCATTTCTGTTTTCATCTCCTCATCCTTCCCATTGCCAGCACCATGGTCAATCGTGGAGCTTCATTATAAATCAAATTATATTACAGAGAGTGTTCTAATAAGTGCAGCACCCATCAGCATTCCTCATTTTCCATGGGAGCAATGCATGAATCCCCTGCAAATTCCCTCTCAGGAGGGAAAAAACTTACATTCTACAGTGACCACTCTGCAATGTAGAGAAGAGAAGCAACACATCAAAATTTCCAAGTCATTTTACTTTCTAAACTTCCCAAGTGGGAAGCAAAAGAGGCCAGAGTAAGCAGGATGCAGCATTATCCTTTGCAGGTCTGGAGGCAGAGAATATGAAAACACTTGGAGTCCCCAGCAATAACAAAAGGGACAAAGAAAGCAATTTCCTGCTCCCTCCACCCTGTCAGGATGGGAGATTTCAAAGTGAGGGTGATGAATGGAGACAGAGTAAATTACAAAAGGAAGAGAAAGTGACCAAAGCTGGCAAAAAGTCTCCATTTAAATAAAGGTAGAATGAGGCAAACATTAAGAATTAGGGCAGCATCAAAAAAGGTACAGGGGAAATGAAAGAAATGATGAACTTGATCGAAGAGCCTCTCTTGAAATATTAATCAGGTATTAATAACAATCAATATCCAAATAAAAAAAAATCCTAAAAGGAGATTCTAAAAGAGAGATGTGTTGTACATTTGGGTTGAAAACCTTGGTTCAAAAGCAGATTCCAGGGAATGCCTGCCCTGTATTAAAAAACAAAGATCTAGAGCCATTGCTTAAAAAAGGAAAATATTTTTCCTTCTTTTTTTTTCCCTAAAAGAGCAACAAAAGCTTTTTCCGAGGAGCAAGAAGCTAATTTTAAAGCCCAGTTTATGTTTCACCTGCTTTTTTGTAGTGAAATAAAAACTAAAGCTCATGGCAACATAGGAGCCATATACACAGTTTTACAATGAAAATCACTTACCTGCAAGAAATAGATAATAAATGAGTTTAGAACCAATGCAAAACTGTGCAATTTCTAACCAACATGAAAAACGTATTTTGCAATAAGAATAAAAATAACTTTAAAGGTTTAAATATCTGCAACACATATACAATCTCCTTTGATAAATGACTGTTTCAAAAGACTTATTGAAAGGGTTTATATCCATTACAATGTAATGATTTAAAGATATTTAAATTTAAATCCATAGGAAATAAAATTCAATCAAAGAGATGCAAAGAAATTTTATAACCTGATTTGTAGCTTAATTTCTACCTGTTATATATTGTCCCAAAAACTGAGAATGAAAATTTCTAGGGGTTTGAAAACTACAAAAACAATGCAAAAAAGCAAGAGTCATAAAAATAAAATTATAGAACAATATAGATAGGAACAAGAATATTTTGGTGACTTTTTAGACTGCTTTTTAAAAAAGAAAAAAGCCAATTCTTTCCAAATAAAAGGAAGAAGCACTGTATGTTACTGATGGTTTGGTCCATTGCTTGGTAAAGTAAAATTCAACCTGAGTTTGAGTCAACACATTTCCACTTGGTTGTGCTTTGGGAGTCAGCAAGGCAAAAAGCATTCCAAATGTACTGCTATTTCACCTATTCTGGAATTCTTTTTGACAGCTGCATTCCTTGCAATTAACGTGGTTTGACTTTGAATTTAATATTCATCCAGGGATTTGCAGACATGAAAACATCTCTCTTTAACCAAGCGTCTCAGCTGCAGGCCTTAAACTCTCCCAGAGAAGAGAGCAGTGCAGGGAGCCCAAAAGCAAGATGCCCTTTTTCACATTATCACCTTTCCAGGATGAAACTAGAATTCAAATGCAATGATCATCTCAAGGAGATTAACGAGGCAGCCCTGGGCTACAGCCAGCAGCAGGAATCTGAGGCAGGTGTGTAATGGCAAATAATGGTTAATAATGAGCTGTACATCCCTCTTGTAGGGTTGTAAGAATCAATACCCACAACAGCCTGCTTGATCTGAAATATATTTTCCCACAGAGATTGGAATTGCTTTTTCTTCAATTCTATTTTTCTTTCCTGGAGTTTTCTTTGTAAGAAAGTGAGAAAATGGCTGGGAAACCACATAAGAAAAACTTAAAACTGGGAAAGGATAACAAACTACTGAGATCAGGTTTTAACACCAGGATTACATTCAGAGCACATGGAAATTACATTCAAACACCCTACAAAAGTTAAATGAGCTGTATACCTCAGAACTAACTGCTTCATATTTCATTGTTTCCAGGATCGCTACATGCAGAGCCCAAACAAATTTACTTGAGATATTGCTAAAACTTAGTGATGCACCTCTGTAGCATTTGCATTCTCTGAAAAAATCCCTTCACCCAGGATTTTTCTCCTGGGAAGCTGAGAAGCCTCAGAGAAAAGGAAAACAATTCTTATCTCATTTGCTTCTCTCCTGTTTTGCTCATGTGGAATGTGTTTGGAGATTGTTGACCAACAGGTGATTGTTTCATTGGATTCTGGTGAGAGTTGTTGTGACTCTTTGGCCAATCCAGGGCCAAGCTGTGTTGAGACTCTGAAAAGAGTCATGAGTTTTCATTATTATTATCTTTTTAGCATTGAGTAAGTATCCTTTCTGTATTCTTTAGTATAGTATAGGATAGTATTCTTTAATATAATACAGTATCATAAAGTAATAAATTAGCCTTCTGAGCAAATGGAGTGAGATTCATCATTCCTCCCTGCCATGGGGGTCCCTGTGAATACAATACACCTCCAAGGAAAAAAACATTTATATTCTTTGACAATGTTTAAAAAGAACAACAGGCACCTAAATGTCATCAATTACATCTGGGCCCTTTTGGCCGTGCCAGCACTCACCGCTGGCACTCCCCGGCGTGCAGAATTAAATCCTCATTGTTCCTGGCACTGATGGTCAGCTCATGCTCTGTGGAATTGAAGACATCAAGAAGGAGGTGGCACTGCCGGGTGCTGTTCAGATGGAGGGAAAAAAACACCATTTCAGTGATGATATTATTGTCTGTTTATCAAAATTAGTTTTTATACATGGATATAAATATATATACAAAGAATACATACATTCACATGGAGGTTTTATCTCCTCCTTCAATTGTACAAATATCTTTATCCTTACAAAAACAACCTTTCTAAAAATAGATTTATAGTTTTGTTGTTTTTTTTGCTAAAACTAAGCAGAAAGGTACATCCCAAAGAGAAGCAGTCCCATGACAATTCTGTCCTGCACAGTATCAAGACCCACAGCATTTGTACACCTCTCTATATTCTCACTTTGCAGCTTTCACATTCACTTCTGTGGAGAAAGCCACAGACATTTTTCAGCTCTTTAAGCCTTCACACACACAAAAAAAAAGAAAAAAAAAAAAAAAAAGAGCTGCATTATTTTAAATTACCTTGACATTACTCTTTAAGACACAAATTTGCAAGCAAAAATTTTAATTGGCTTAAGTTCATTATAAAGGAGAAATTCCATTTCCATGGCTTGTCTACAGACCAAAACAAGCTGGCAATTGGAGCACTTAACCTTGAGAAGAACTTCTCTGAGAGGGAGAATTCTCTCCCCCATGTCAGACAGGGAAACACAGGCACTTCTCACAGAAAAAAAACTTAATATTTGTTGGCTACTATCCTGCAAATCCAAATTTCCCCAGATGCATTTGAGAGAAGTACACCAATTGCACTTCTGGCAACCTCAGAAAATAATAGTGACAAAGTTGCAGAATAGAAACCTTACTGCAGAAGTTAATTCCAATAAACCTTTTAATTATAATTAATATTTTTATAATAGTCACCATTCTTATTATGTTAATACTAATAAAATAATAATTTACTAACTTTTTTTGCAATTTAATACAATTAAGTGTTACTATTTTCAATTATTTTATTCAAAGTAAGATTCTGGAAAATTTTATTCTAATTTACAACCTTTTCTTCCTTGTGAGAATAAGCAGAAATAGCAGCATTGATAATAAAAATACAATACCCATGAAAATTTATTGGAACCAGGTACCAAAATGCCAAATCCTATCAGACAGCTGCAATAACACTTTATCAATCTATCTAAAATTCCAAACTTCCCAAGAGGCTACTGAACAACCCAGAAATAGCCCCAAAAGGGAAGAAAGAGGATTATTGGTGAAAGTTGTCAGAGCCATCCTTCATTGTGCATGAACAAGCTACAGCTGTGTGTCTGGAGCAACCACAAATATTTATATTTATATTATTTATATTTATATTTATATTTATATTTATTTACTGCACAGTACCTTACAATTGAACTGAAATGCCATTCCAAAGGCAATTAAACTCAGAGGTACAAGAGTTTAAGAACTGTTCTACTCTGAAATAGGTTCTCTGGTCCATAATGCAACTCTGCTCTGAAAATCAAAGGAGTCCCTTGCAGAGCACACACAGGAGGAAATGTTTTGCCAACCCTTGGGTCGGGAACACTCTCAGGACAAGCCCAGGAGGTCGAGGTTGAGGTCACCAAGTGACAATAATGTCATCTGCAGCAAGGCACTGCAGGACAAGCAAGCACTGCTGGGGTCAGGACTAAATCTCTTAGCAAAAATAAAGCAAAAGTGGGGGTGGAGGCTTTTTTAATATATATTTTAAGAGATTTCTCTCTCTTTGTAAAACCCCAATGACTACTGAGTATAGAGGGGGATGCAGGGAGGCAGCTGAGTGCCTGAAGCAAACTTGTCAAAACTCAAGAATTTAGAACAGATAAGGAGATGTGGCTCTTGTTAGAAACTACCTTCCTCAGAAGTCACAAGAAAGAAATAACTGGAAGGGCAGTGCTTGAGTCAGTTACCAGGAAGGAATGGAAAAGAAAAGAGGGAACAGCTTTTATCAACTTCTACCTCATCTTTGGCAGAGTGGGACGAGACCTGTGAAGTCTCAGACAACCTCTGCATCTCCAGCAGATACAAGGTGATGGTCTGGAAGAGCAACTTCCAGTGTAGATTAGTTTTAAAAACTTAACACGGAAGGAATTTGTTATTTCTGCTACAGCAAACCCAAACAAAAAACATTCAAACCTCCTTCAGTATCTTCTGGCAGCAGAGCCAAAGTTTTGCAAATAAAACAATTCATGCTACAAAGGACCTACACAAGCAGCTGCCCTTCAGGATGAAACAACATGGATTTAAAAAAATTCCCAAATATGAACTCCTGAAAATTATTCATCACCACAGTATTTATTTCCTCCTCTTCCAACACTACACAAAATAAACATATAGGGAAAAATCATTATTTACTTGTAATTTTAAATTAATTCTTAAGGGAAATCTTTAGGTTAAAAAAAATATAAAACTTGGAGTTACAAAATTATTACAGTAATTTGAAAGCTTGGAAGATTAAGATATTAGTGTGAAAGAATTGAAAGTAACATAAAGACTGTAGAAAAAGGTAGCACTAGATCTTCAGAATAAATACAGGACAGTATCAGAGACTTTTGCAGCAACTAAAAGCAAACACAATTAAAGGTTAATTTTAATTTTTTAATTTTTTTTTTTTATTAAAACAGGAAGCTTCAAACAGAAGCTGCATCCATGTAAGGAAACCAAGAAAGCATAAGCTCTGGAAAATCAGATGTAATGCCAAAAAAAAAGTTTAAAAAAAAGGAAAAAAAAGAAACCCTGAAGTTGTTAAAGAACAATTTGCTGAAGATCTGAGAACTAGCAGAAAGTTTTTTTTTTCTTTTTTTTTTCTTTAACTTTCTGCAATCAGTAGGACTGTGTAGAACTCATGATGCTGAGTTAGCAAAGTTCCAGGAAAACAAAGAATTAACAAGAAAGCCAAAAATTAATATCAATTTTCCCTCCAGCAGAACATACAGAAGGCCATCCTTTGCAAGACAAGAATTAAAGAACTTATTTCAGTGTCAGTATAGGAGATTTGAGAGGCAAATCATATTCATGCAAGTGTGATGAAGGAACTCCAGTAAGATTCTGCTGAACTCCTATATTTAAGTGCAGTCAGAAATGTGTTGCTTAAACCAAGCTCTTTACCAGAAAATTTCAAACATCAAATTGTTTTAAGGATTTGAAGGCAACTGACCAAATCTTTAACCACCAGTGCTGACCTCAACACTATGTAAATCAATTTGTTTTTTTCAATCTGCCAGCTTACAAAAAAACCCTTAAACCACTCAAAATAATAAATGGATCTAAAGTTGATTACATTATACACCATAATGGCCTACTGACATGTTTGGCAGAGAAACCCCAGTCAAAAGCCACAGACTTCTGGAACTGGGAAAGACTTGCCCATATATACAAAATTTATTCTCCCTTACCCAAACTATCCACCAGCATGTAATAGTTTACACTAAATATTTAATTGGTGGAGGATGGTGGATTTTGAGTCCTCTAATTTCAGTTAAGTGTTAGTTACCATTCATCCCAGAGGAGGCAGAGAACACCACGCCCCACACTTCACACATTCTGAAGGGTCACCAGTGGCTTCCCAATGTTTTTAGGGGTCATTATTTGTTACCAGCTCCTTTTGGAGGTTTGGGATGAACACATGCAGAATAAATCAGATTCTGTTTGGGTGGGGTGGGTTTGTGGTTTAGGATGGAGTCAGACACACAACATGAAACCATCACCAGCTGTGCTGGACCAGGAACAGACACCAGGATACAGAACAAAAGTTCATGAGAGGGTTTGACTCATCTTCCCATCTAATGGGAAGGAAAGAAGTCTGGTCCAATAAACTCAGCCTCCCAGAAAATCACAGCACCCAACATTTTTTTCCATTTTGATAGCCTTCCTGATTTGTTCATGATGCTTGCTTTTGAAAAATCTTCCATAAATGTCTTCTTCAAGATTTTCTTTCACAAGTGACACAAAACTGCAGAAGGTTGTCGAGGTAAAAACTGGAATTAGAAGGAAATACTTTTAATAGATTGATTTATCATGTGAACATCTCAGAATTACAAATTTTAGCCAATGCTGATCTCAAAAAACAATTATGCAATCTTTTTTTTCAATTGAAAATTGAGTTAAATCAACAATGTCTCAGAAATTTAGTGTATAAATGAATTTATGTTATCATCTACTGTAGAATTGAGAACACAGCACAAGCAAAAGTTAGCAGCACAATGAATCATGCTGTATTTTTAAAATCTTACAATGCCAGTTATGGTTCCAAAAACAGTCACAAAACTGGGGCCATGGGAACTTCAGGCAAGTGACAATGACACTGTGATCTAAAAATCTCTTTCAGGAGGATTGTGATTACTTGAAATGACAGCTGAGGATACTCTTCAGTAACACTGAACACAGAATTAAACCCCAAATGCAGCTGCAATGATGGCTCACTTCAGTGAACAATCTCTGCAGTTCTGTCCCCAGCTTAGTTTAAAAGTCACTTTAAACAAGAAATTCTCAGGAGAGTTGGCAAGTTTTCTGCATCCTGACTCATCTCGCTTCCCCATCAACTGAAATCATGGAGTATTTTCAGATCCACTTTTAAATTTTCTTTTCTTTTCTTCTGTTTTTTTGGGTTTTTTTGGTTTTTTTTTTTTGAGCAGCCATTGCTCCACAGAATGGGACAGACAGGGAAGAGAAGCTTTGGCTCTGGTGACAACGGCGTGACAGATGACAGCCTTGTCCTCCAAAATCCACTGACCAACACAAAGAGCAGCACAGCAGAACAAGGATCTACACCACCTTTGTTGATTGATGCTCTTGTGTCTTCAGTAGGGTCTCTTTAATTTAATTTCAATAAGTTATCTAAAAATTGAGTTCTCAGTACTAACTTCAGATGATTAAGTCAGTTTCTCCACCTTACTGGCAAAAGGTCTTTTCACAAATTCCAAGAAGAGTCCTCATCTGACTTCTGCCAGTTGCAAACCTTTTCACTTATGCTAAATATTCCCAGCACATCTATAAATATTTGCAGATTTATGTTCTGACAGCCTCATGTGTCAAACCACACGTATTTAACATCTGGATCTCAAAAATCAATTCTCCCAATCTGCAAGCTACTTTCTGCTGCTCTTTCATGAACCCACTGCAATGTTACACCATTAGCAGAAGTTAAATACCTCTGATCACCAAGATAATTTAACTATTGGGTGTAACCTCCCACATGCCATGAGCTACCACTCAGTACAATCTATATAGAGCTCAATGGTGTATAAATAAGGAATATATTTTAGAATGACATCCACTTTGGAGAACATTAATATAAATCCATCGCTTGACAGATTTTCCTAATGATCTGTCAGTTTAATTGCACCAAATGAGAGCTTTATTTGTTGTATTTAGTTGAATTTGCCTGGTTCCCAATTTGACTGACTTTTATTATTAATATTTTTCATTAACAAAACGATGAATTTAATACAAATTACTTTCTCCATGTAAAAACATCCGATCAATTTAAACAGGTCATATCTTAGTCCTCCTCCAAACCAAACATCTTGCTCTTCAAGCACCCAAACATGAGAGGTTTTCCTCCACCTTTCAAAGCTCTATGACATTCTGAACACCAAAACATTAAGAAAGAGAAGACTATAAGCAGCTGCCTATCAGTAGGTGGCTGATTCTCCTTCTGAATGTAGCAAATGTGAACATTTAATTTAAAAATCTGGCTATATAAAACTAACAAGGGTTTAAGAAACTGCTACATAACTTCTCATCATATAACAAAAACGTCTGTCAGAGCACAGCTGAAAAAACAAGGCTGTTTACTCTTTACCTTGTATAACTTGTAAATATACAGTAATCAGGATTTCTGATCCAAACCTCACATGTTGCAATTTATAGTCGTGAAAATAAGTGAAAATAATTTATAGTAGTGAAAATAAGGGCAACCTTGGAAACTGGAATGGAAATGTTAAAAATTATGTATGATTTTATTAAGCCTCAAAGTTCTACCCACACAACTGAGGACCTCCTGAGAGCCCTCACCACAGCCAAGACTTCTCTGTCTCCAAACCCTCAGTGAAACCAAGCTGGAAAAACTCATCCTAACTTTAAATACAGAACCTGAGAAGTCTCAGACTAGGGAGCACCCTGCAGACTCTGCTGAGAACTGATGTCCTCTGGATGAAACCAAATCTTTTTACCTAAAGATGTCCATTAATGACACAAAGGACAATTACCTTGAACCTACAGTTAGATGAACTGGCACTTTGAATTTAACAGTGTCAGACCCGCTACCATTCTTTTTATTTTTTCCCTCTGATTTAAACACAAGAAAAGAGTCTAAGGCTCAGCACTAGCCAGAAGAGATCTGCAGCTGATGTCTCAGCAGCTGTATGGTGACTTTAAGATAGAAAAAAAAGTATTCTGCACCAAAAAAAAAATATTTAAAAATTACCTTATCATCTTGAATTTGTAGAATTTACAGGTAAGAATATTATTATGTATCTGGATTCCTAACTTTGCTTTAAAGTAAAGGCACCATCCCTGAGGATTGACTTCATCTACAAATTCAGACTGTCTCACCACATTTGTAGTATGCAAGATCAACATTTTCTGGCCTTTGTAGGCTCTAGTTTTAAGGCATTTTTGTACTGATGGCACAGTGGCAAGGGACACAAGGGGATCAGCAGGTCCCTCACAGTGGGCAGAGAATGTTACTTGAATTCTTGTCAGAGCTGCAGTATTTTTTCTGGCATTTTTTCATGCTCTTTTATAAAGGCAATAAGGAAGGACATTCAGTG
This sequence comes from Motacilla alba alba, assembly GCF_015832195.1. NCBI lineage: Eukaryota > Metazoa > Chordata > Aves > Passeriformes > Motacillidae > Motacilla > Motacilla alba. The sequence continues at coordinate 147,377,724 of NC_052017.1, forward strand.
CCCATGAAAACTGGCAGATAACACACCTGAGAGAAACAACAGGTATAAAGAAGATTGTTCAAGACAACCTAGATAAGTTTCAACAGCAGACTTGCTTAGAGCTAACAGGATATCAAAATGAGGAGGAGAGTCATACAAAACTATCAACAGAATGTTTCCTTACACTGAACCACCTGCAATCCATCTCCACTGGCACTTTAGGGTCAGATCATGGGATCCCCAGTGGCAGCCTGGAACCTGCTGGGAACTGCACTGCCTGGAGGCCTGGGAGCACAGCAGGGTTTGGGGCAGAGCCCTGGTATGGAATCAATTCACGTGGTAAGACAATTACAGGAGACAATTAGGACAATTTTACTTTATTTACCATTTTCTGGTAAATAAGTGCCCTGAAGTCCTTCAAGATTTCCTTGAGCTGCAGGACAGAACGGGAGAACTTTCAGCATTAATTCTTTATCCCTTATACCCCATTCCAGGGCATTCTTGATGATGCCTCTTGGGACAGCCCCCTCCCTGTTCACACCAGCAAGCAGAGCCAAGGACCACAGGGAACCTGCTCAGAGGGAATATCTCCCAGCACAAGGGCTGCTCTGCCAGCCCCTTTGGGTGCAGGCAGCTGAAGGAGCACGGGGTGACACCCAGGGAAGGACCTGGGAGCAGATGAGGGGTTCTTCAGGGATGTTCTGTCAGTTCTTCACTGTCAGTACCAACAGGAGGGCTGAGATCTGAACCAGAATTAGGTGTTGGAAGAGCAGAGATCTGAACCAGAATTCGGTTTGGGCAGAGCAGAGATCTGACCCAGAATTGGGTGTTGGAAGAGCAGAGATCTGGACCAGAATCAGGCAGCAGATCGGGCACTGCAGCGTGGCAAGGGCTGCATCCACCCCATCTTAACCCCTCAAGGCAGCACAGACAAAGGTTAAAAGAATTTGTTGTCATGACTAAGTAACTGAAGATATATTTGAGGTGTGGTTAATGAAGCTTCTCCTCATGAGGCAGAACTTGTGCATGAGTGGAAGATAATCATTTTGCTTAAATATTTAAAAAAACAAAAGCCAAGCCCAAATCCCCAGTTGTTTCAGTGATATTTCCCATGCATTTCTGCTCCAGCAGCTAAATAGAAGAAATACCAATTAAGTTTGGAAGACTTCTACATAAACCATAATCTTAATGTTACAATGGGGGAAGAAGTGTTTTCATTAACATTTTTCCTGAGGTTTTTTTCACTAAAGGCCTAAGGGAAGAATCAATGCTCAGAATCTTTTCAGTTTGCTTTGACTTTTTAAGCCCAGGAATTAGTAAGCTAATGTTTCTTACTTTTGTGGAGGCAATAGCGTAAAATAAAAACAATAAAATGAAAACGAAAAGGAAAAAAATTAATCCAGATAATAAAAGCAATGAGAACTTCCATTCTGAAATGACAGCTAAAGAGGTAAATTATAAAATACAATTTCTTGTAATGACTAAACAAAAATAGCTCAGCACCTCAGACAGTACTTAAGCAATGAAGTCTCAGTTATAAACCAAAAGGAAATCAGATTTGAGTTTCTACCAGAGCAAGTAAAAGTAAAAAAAAAACCCAAAGTTATAATTTGCTGTCGCCGTGTCTCAGATATTGGCAGAGATCATCAACAGTAAAAAACAAATTTTGTTTCGTCTAATGATGAATAGTTATCCTTAGCAGATTGAAATACACATTTCTGCCATCTTTCACTCTAAATTGTAATATCAAACACCATGACTTCCCCTTCTGATGGAGAACCTGCACAGGGATGCACAAGAGCAAAGGAACAGTGTTACAGATCACTAAAGCCAATAACATGGAACAAGCAGTAGGAGATAAGAACACAAAATCCATTCACGGCTTAGCAAACAGTATATACCTAAAGTAACAACCAAAATAGAAAAAGCTTTTTGACAGGTCGGGTAAGAAAACATTTCTGAGAGAAATGTAAATATTGCAGCCTTCTTCTCCAACTCAGTAAAGCTTTTAGGCACCCTTAAAAGCAGCCACATCTTTAACTACATCTGAAATCATCAAACCACTGAAAGTTTCCACTGACTTAACTGATCTGAGTGGTGAACAGGCAAAGGATGAAGCAAACACACACAAGGTGAGATGAACTAGAGCCCCTAAACACAGCACCAGCTGCCACATGATGTGGGAAACTGTGCCCTGCAAGCACAGAAACTCTGCCTCTGAATTAGCACCTCCATCTATGTGTAAGGATTTCAGGATTAAATGCCTGCCCCACATCAAGAACTCCAGAGAGCAGATTGACAAGGCAGGGCTGGGATAACCTTGGCCTACACAAAACACAGCTGGGGAATTCAAACACAAAAAGCCAAAATCCCAACAAGGGAGAGTCAAATAAAAGCATCAGGTTGCATTTGAAGCTTTGCAGCTTTACTCCTAATCCACCCTGTAAGGAATTGCAGTGAACCTCACAGCAGTCTGTCCATTAAATATATGCATTTTGAGAGTATGGAGAGCTTTTTTGACACTGAATGGAGGGAACTAGGCATTCAAATAATAAATGAAATATGGCTATTTTAAACTCTCTAATGAGTCTTTTTGAAAACTATATTTAGCTGATGCTGTGGTACTTCCAGGTTGTTCAAGAGAGATCACTTATTCAGTCTTGAAAACCTTTCAAAGGCTGAAGAATGTGCCATTGCAGGGATGAAACTGAACATCATTTAAAAGGGCCCAGAATTTTGCAAACAGTTGTTCTGGATACCATGTTCTGACTT